>NC_042621.1:98048054-98350554 GCF_901001135.1 Rhinatrema bivittatum
GTGTATGACTGTTTACCCTATACTAAATTGTATATAATGGCTGGTAGTAAACTCCAGAAATAAAGCAGAGTAGTGGTTACAGCTGGGAGTGGTGTGACTCTGTTTTTGTGAGACTTTATTTGCGCCAGCACTAACAGAGAAATGCAGGGACCAGGTTCATGGAGGGGAGAACTGCTGATCCACTCTCTAACCAGGCAAGGGAAAGTGGGCTTCCCAGCTGCTCTTTACAGGGTCCACGTCACTATCTGCGAGACCCAATGTCTGAACCTACTAAATACATTTGAGAGGCTGACTTTCACCAGTCTCTCATCATTTTATATTTTATTTATTTAGTTAACATTCTTGTATACTGACATTCGTTAGAAACATCACATCGGTTTCCAGACAACAAAACTGCAGCATAGGAGCCTTACAATGAAACTCATGTAAAACCTGGGGAGAGGGAAAACTATTTATACAAACTAAATGGAGTTAGGAAGAACCGGAGGGAATTTGCGAACTTATATACATTATGTACAGAAGCTACATATACTAAATAATAGATATTGGGAAGAACTGGAGTATAAATACAAATAATACAAGATAAATACAAGATAAGAATAGGAGACTAGGAAAAGAAGTAGGAAGAGGGAAAAAGGTGAAGGGCTTTTATAGGTCCTGTGAATGTGAGGTCACATAAATAAACGGGAAGAAAAGGTGACACGGAAGAGCAGCAAGCTGAGAGAGAAAAGCTCAAAAGCTATGGGGTAGATTTCATAAACTTGCGCAAATGCGTACTTTTGTTCATGCACCAGGCGCGAACAAGAGTACGCAGGATTTCAATAGATACGCATGTAGCTGCGCGTAGCCATTAAAATCCGGGTCGGCGTGCGCAAGGCTGCCCAAAATCGGCAGCCTGCACGCGCCGAGCTACGCAGCCTGCCGCTGTTCCCTCCAAGGCCGCTCCGAAATCGGAGCGGCCTCGAAAGGAGCTTTCCTTCCGCCTCCCCCCACCTTCCCCTCCCTTCCCCTACCTAACCCACCCCCCCGGCCCTATATAACCCCCCCCCACACCTCTGTCGTGAAAGTTACGCCTGCTCAAGGCAGGCGTAACTTTGCGCGTGCCGGGCCGGCTGCCACGTGCCATGTTCCGGTCCGGGGGCTGGTCCGGAGGCCGCGGCCATGCCCCCGTAACGCCCCTGGACCGAAACCACGCCCGTGGCGCCACACCTGGATGACGCGCCGGCTGCGTCACGCCCCCGATACGCCCCCCAATGATGCGCGGATTGCGACATGCCCCCCCCCCCAGGAAAGCCCCGGGACTTACGCGCGTCCCGGGGCTTTGCACGCGCTGGAAGCCTATGCAACATAGGCTTGGGCGCGCAGGGAGTGTTTGGGCCAGGTTTTCGGAGGGTACGCGCGTACCCCTTTGAAAATCTGGCCCTATGAGCGCAAATGTTCATGGTCTGGGCAATAAAATTCCAGATCCACAGGCCCTAAAGGTGAAGGCAGACTTGCATATTATTGCTATTATGTTCAGTGAATCTCATGAATGGGATACAGCCATACCAGGCTTTAACTTGTACAGAAAAGATAGTAACTAAAAGTAACCTGAGTAAAAAAATTCTAACTTATCCCTATCAATTAAAAATCAGAATGAAAATAGAAACAAAAACCAAACTTTGAAATGTTTGTATGCTAATGCCAGAAGTCTAAGAAGTAAGATGGGAGAATTAGAATGTATAGCAGTGAATGATGACATAGACTTAATTGGCATCTCAGAGATATGGTGGAAGGAGGACAACCAATGGGACAGTGCTATACCGGGGTACAAATTATATCGCAATAACAGAGAGGAGCACCCAGGAGGCAGTGTAGTGCTTTATGTCCAGGATGGCATAGAGTCCAACAGGATAAACATCCTGCATGAGACTAAATGCACAATTGAATCTTTATGGATAGAAATATCTTGTGTGTTGGGGAAGACTATAGTGATAGGAGTATACTACCGTCCATCTGGTCAAGATGGTGAGTCTGACAGTGAAATGCTAAGAGAAATTAGGGAAGCTAACCAAATTGGTAGTGCGGTAATAATGGGAGATTTCAATTACCCCAATATTGACTGGGTAAATGTATCATCGGTACATACTAGGGATATGAAGTTCCTGGTTGGAATAAATGACATTTTTATGGAGCAATTGGTTCAGGAACCGACAAGAGAGGGAGCAATTTTAGATCTAATTCTCAGTGGAGCACAGGATTTGATGAGAGAGGTAACGGTGGTGGGGCCGCTTGGCAATAGTGATCATAATATCACAAAGAATATGGAGAGTTGAATCCAGGGAAGTGTAGAAGACAGTCAGTAGGACACCCACACATCACCTTACTCAATATGTGTGTATTTTATTTTATTTTCTCGTTTCAACACCAAAGATAAGATTTAACTATTAATTCAGTCTATAGCTGATAAAGATAGAACTAGACATGTTTTATCACAACCAACAATTAATATTTTTATGAAACTATGTTACTGTACCTTGATGACACCTGTTTAAGTTTATATAATTTAAAACATTTAGCAACATTAATTTATGTGCCTTATTGTGAACCGTTGTGACAGCACCTAGCTTAACGACGGTAGAAAAAAGACTTTAAATAAAAAACTAACTAAATAAATACATGGCTGGAAGGGGGACAGTAAGCAAATCCACGGCTCTCGTGCTAAACTTTCAAAAGGAAAATTTTGATGAAATGAGAAAAATTGTTAGAAAAAAACCAAAAGGAGTAACTACAAAGGTAAAAAGTGTGCAAGAGGCGTGGTCATTGTTAAAAAATACCATCCTAGAAGCACAGTCCAGATGTATTACACACATTAAGAAAGGTGGAAAGAAGGCAAAACGATTACCGGCATGGTTAAAAGGGGAGGTGAAAGAAGCTATTTTAGCCAAAAGATCTTCATTCAAAAATTGGAAGAAGGATCCAACAGAAGAAAATGGGATAATGCATAAGCGTTGGCAAGTTAAATGTAAGACATTGAAAAGACAGGCTAAGAGAGAATTTGAAAAGAAGTTGGCCATAGAGGCAAAAACTCACAGTAAAAACGTTTTTAAATATATCCAAAGCAGAAAGCCTGTGAGGGAGTCAGTTGGACCGTTAGATGATCGAGGGGTTAAAGGGGCACTTAGAGAACATACGGCCATCACGGAAAAATGAATGATTTCTTTGCTTCGGTGTTTACTGAAGAGGATGTTGGGGAAGTAGCCATACTGGAGAAGGTTTTCATGGGTAATGATTCAGATACACTGAACCAAATCACAGTGAACCCAGAAGATGTGGTAGACCTGATTGACAAACTGAAGAGTAGTAAATCACCTGAACTGGATGGTGTACACACCAGACTTCTGAAGGAACTCAAAATGAAATTTCAGACCTATTAGTAAAAATTTGTAACCTATCATTAAAATCATCCATTGTAGCTGAAGACTGGAGGGTAGCTAATGTAACCCCCATATTTAAAAAGGGCTTCAGGGGAGATCCAGGAAATTACAGACCGGTTAGCCTGACTTCAGTGCCAAGAAAAATAGTGGAAAGTGTTCTAAACATCAAAATCACAGAACATATAGAAAGACGTGGTTTAATAGAACAAAGTCAGCATGGCTTTACCAAAGGCAAGTCTTGCCTCACAAATCTGCTTCACTTTTTTGAAGGAGTTAATAAACATGTGGATAAAGGTGAACTGGTAGATGTAGTGTACTTGGATTTTTAGAAGGCATTTGACAAAGTTCCTCATGAGAGGCTTCTAGGAAAAGTAAAAAGTCATGGAATTAGTGGAGATGTCCTTTCATGGATTGCAAACTGGCTAAAAAACAGGAAACAGAAAGTAGGATTAAATAGAAAATTTTCTCAGTGGAAGGGAGTGGGCAGTGGAGTGCCTCAGGGATCTGTATTGGGACACTTACTTTTCAATATATTTATAAATGATCTGGAAAGAAATATGACGAGTGAGGTAGTCAAATTTGCAGATGATACAAAATTGTTCAGAGTAGTTAAATCGCAAGCAGATTGTGATAAATTGCAGGAAGACCTTGTGAGACTGGAAAATTGGGCATCGAAATGCCAGATGAAATTTAATGTGGATAAGTGCAAGGTGATGCATATAGGGAAAAATAACCCATGCTATAGTTACACAATGTTAGGTTCCATATTAGGTGCTACCACCCAAGAAAGAGATCTAGGCGTCATAGTGGATAACACATTGAAATCGTTGGTTCAGTGTGCTGCGGCAGTCAAAAAAGCAAACAGAATGTTGGGAATTATTAGAAAGGGAATGGTGAATAAAATAGAAAATGTCATAATGACATTGTATCGCTTCATGGTGAGACCACACCTTGAATACTGTGTACAGTTCTGATCGCCGCATCTCAAAAAAGATATAATTGCGATGGAGAAGGTACAGAGAAAGGCAACCAAAATGATAAGGGGAATGGAACAGCTACCCTATGAGGAAAGACTAAAGAGGTTAGGACTTTTCAGCTTGGAGAAGAGACGACTGAGGGGGGATATGATAGAGGTGTTTAACGGGTAGATGTGAATCGGTTATTTACTCTTTCAGATAATAGAAAAACTAGGGGGCACTCCATGAAGTTAGCTTGTGGCACATGTAAAACTAATCAGAGAAAGTTCTTTTTCACTCAATGCGCAATTAAACTCTGGAATTTGTTGCCAGAGGATGTGGTTAGTGCAGTTAGTATAGCTATGTTTAAAAAAGGATTGGATAAGTTATTGGAGGAGAAGTCCATTACCTGCTATTAATTAAGTTGATTTAGAAAATAGCCACTTCTAATACTAGCAACAATAACATGGAATAGACTTAAGGCCAGATTTTCAAAGGGATACGCGCATATCCCCCGAAAACCTGCCCGAAGTTCCCCCTGCGCGCGCCGAGCCTATGTTGAGTAGGCTCGGTGGCGCGCGCAAGCCCCGGGACATGCATAAGTCCTGGGGCTTTCCTGGGAGGGGCGTGTCGGGGGGCATGTCGCGACGGCGCGTCATCTGGGGGCGGGGCCGTGGGCGTGGTTCCAGCCCGGGGGCGTTTCGGGGGTATGGCCGAGGCCTCCAACACGGCTCCCGGGCCTGAGAATCGTGCACTGGCGGCTGGCCCAGCGCGCGCAAGTTACGCCTGCCTCGGGATTAAAATCCCGCGTACACTTGTTTGCGCCTGGTGCGTGAACAAAAGTACGCGTGTGCACAAATTTGTAAAATCTACCCCTCAGTTTTTAGGTACTTGCCAGGTTCTTGTGGCCTGGATTGGCCACTGTTGGAACAAGATGCTGGGCTTGATAGACCCTTGGTTTGACCCAGCATGGCATGTTCTTAAATTCTTATGTTCTTAAGTTGACAGAAATGAGGGTTCTTTATGTCAAAAGCAATATCTGGGCAACTGAAATGCAGTGGGCATGGGGAAAGGAGGAAGCACTGTGGGCTGTCCTTAAAAAAAAAAAAAGATGACTTTTCCATTCCACTAATGCAGTCTACAGACCTCCAAATCAGACAGAACCACATAGAGATGTGGCTGAAGATATCCAAAAGGTGGGAAGGAATGGAGAAGTGCTGCTTGTTGGAGATTTTAATCTGCCAGTTGTAGATTGGAGCATCTGCAAGAAGTAGAGAGAATGTGGATGCCATTCAAAGGGCTCTGCTCAAACAAATGTTGATAGATTCCACGACGGGAGGAGTGATACTGGATCTGATACAAATGTTGATGGAATCCACGAGGGGAGGAGTGATACTGGATCTGCTACAAATGTTGATGGAATCCACGAGGAGAGGAGTGATACTGGATCTGATACAAATGGAGACAGTATCTCAGATGACTAGGTAGGTGCCCACCTGGGCACCAATAATCAGTAGATGGTATGGTTTGATATAACAGTCAAGAGGGAGGGAAGTCACACAAAGATCAGTCCTGGATTTAAAAAATACAGACTTTGCTAAAATGGCAGCGTACTTAGGGGAAGAGCTAGAAGGCTAGGAGAAGATGGGTGACGTGGGACAACAGTGGGCCAACTTAAAAGGAGATAGAACAAAGGCGATAAACCTTTATGTAAAAAAGGTAAGAGAAAAAGGAAACCAATATGGTTCTCAAAGGAGGTGGTTGAGAAAAGAAAGACAAAAATATCATAATATAAAAAGTACAAAGGAACTCAAGAGGAGGAACAGAGGAAAGAATATCTGGTGAAGCTGAATGAAACAAGGAAAGAAATCAGGATAGTAGAATCTCAGGTGGAAGAAAAGATCACCAAAGAGGTAAAGTGTAGTGACTTGCTCTGGCACATCGGAGTCCAGGAAGACTTGCGTTCTTGCCCTCAGAGGGCCCACGCTCTTGGCCTTCATTGTCACCCCTCACAGACTGAGCTTCTTCAGTGCACCACACATCTTAAAACTGCTTTGTAGTAATCAAGCTCAGAGATCAAATGTTCATTTCCTTGGAGATGGAATTATCAGAACTACTTGCATTCATATCTCAGAAGACTAGAGCTTCTGAATTTCCACAATCAAGCACTTTGGAGACTAGAATGTCAAAGCTACAATAAACATCAGGGCCAGAGCCATTTCATATTAGGGATGTGCAGCCTACTTTTTTGTTTTCTTTTTCGTTTCATTTGTTTTTCTCTGTTTCATGGTTTGAGGTTGGGGGGGGGGGTTCATTTTTTTGTAACATCTGTTTGCGTTTGATGCACACTAGAAAAAATAAAATGAAAAAAACAAACAAAACAAATGCACATCCCTATTTCATATCATCTAACCTTGAGACCATTTATTAAAGTGAGAAAAACTTTGTAAAATCTGCTTCATGTGGAAAAATGGCAAATAGTGCATGTAATTTGCAATTACATGCACTGTTTTTCTCTCTTAGCCCATGAATTGGGCTTTGCTGTCTTTTTTACTTTATAAATGGTAATATTATACACACAGTTCTACACTTCTGATAGTCTTCATTTCAAAACTCATTATCCATCATTTCCAATATTCAGAAACAGGACAGTCCAACAGACATATAACTCTCACTGTATTTATACATAACAAGAACCTCATCATGGTTGTCACTTTCCTTTTTTTGTGATAAATTTTTAGAATTGCCTTTTGGCCATTTCTGGGCTTAGGAAGGGAGAGAGGAGTGGAGTAGAGAGAGAGAGAGCCTCTGGGGAGGGCTTCCCAGTGTTCAACTATTTATATGCCTGTAGGAGAGCCATCTAATAGCTCAAGGTGAGGTGGTGGTGGTGGTTTAGGGTTTAGAGTCCAGTTTTTCATGTAGAGTGAGACATACGAACAGCACATTACATCTTGATGAAGATTTGACATCATTTGGAGTGAGGAAAGTCTCACAAAGATGAAATTTTGTATTATGTTATCTCACCCTAGCTTGATGGTACCCTGTTATAGAGTCCATCAAGCTAGGGTGAGAGAACATAGTTGAAATGTCATCTTTGAGAGACTTTCCTCACTCCAAATGATGTCAAATCTTCACCGAGGTGTACTGTGCTTTTCGTACGTCTCACTCTGCATGAAAAACTGGCCCCTAAACCCCAACAACACCTCACCTTGAGCTATTAGATGGCCCCCCATAGAGATATAAATATTTTACTACTATAAAGGCCTTGTAGATAGTCAGTCTCTCTCTCTCTCTCTCTCTCTCTCTCTCTCCCTCTCCCTCTCCCCCCCCTCCCTCCCTCCCTCTCTCTCTCTCCCTCCCCCCCCCCTCCCCCCCCTAAAGGTTTACTGCACCATGCAATACTACCAATGCAAAGTGGTATGTTTCCCTTTTTTCTTATCGCAGGCATTATCCATGCGTTAATAACACATTTTGATGAATCTAGTGGTGAGTTAAATCTGCTCCATGGCAGATCTAACTTATCTGATTAAATTAACTGGATAAGTACTAATGTCACTACTTATCCAGCTGAAGTTAACAGGATAAATGGCACCACCCTGATCTGCCCACACACTAGATAACTGACTATCTACTTATTTAGATAAGTGACTTATCTGGCTAAGTGGCATCTGCTGAACATAGCCAGATATTCAGCAGCCACCACTAAGACAAATAAGTCACTACTTTTCTGGATAAGTAGAAATAAATATCAGCCTCCAAAGGTTATGAGAAAGTGCTATAAGAAAGTAAAGGCCACCAAGAATGAAAAAAGAACTAGCAACATATTCCTAGCTTCACTCCAAATTTACTTATTTGATTTATATTCTGCTTTAAGGCACTTCAGACTTAATAGCAAACTACCATGAATGTTTGTTTCAGACATGGCAAGAAAAAAAAAAAGTCAGAAGGTATTAACCGATCATATATCTCTTCTGAGAAATTCCCTCATTAACAGTTTGATACAGTAAAGTTCGCAGGAGAGCAGGCGAGCGCCCACTCTCCCGGCGCGCGCAGGCCAGTGTCCTGTGCGCGCGATTCAGTAATCTAAAATATTTAAATTAGGGCCGGCGGTAAAAAGAGGCGCTAGGGACACTAGTGTGTCCCTAGCGCCTCTTTTTGGACAGGAGCAGCGGCTGTCAGCGGGTTTGACAGCCGACGCTCAATTTTGCCAGCGTCAGTTCTCGAGCCCACTGACAGCCACGGGTTCGGAAACCGGAAGCTGGCAAAATTGATCGTCCGGTTTTCAACCCGCGAGCCCGTTTTAAATTTTTTTTTTTAACTTTTTTTTAACTTTCGGGACCTCTGACTTAATATCGCCATGATATTAAGTCGGCGGGGGCACAGAAAAGCAGTTTTTACTGCTTTTCTGTGCACTTTCCCGGTGCCCAAAGAAATTAATGCCTACCTTTGGGTAGGTGCTAATTTCTGAAAGTAAAATGTGCGGCTTGGCTGCACATTTTACTTACTGAATCGCGCAGGAATACCTAATAGGGCCATCAACATGCATTTGCATGTTGCGGGCGCTATTAGTCTCGGGGGGGTTGGACGCGTGTTTTCGACGCGCTATTACCCCTTACTGAATAAGGGGTAAAGCTAGTGCGTCGAAAACGCGCGTCCAAATGCAGGTTAATAGTGCGCTCGCTCCACCAGAGCGCACTGTACTGTATCGGCCTGTAAGGGATTAGATAAACAATCTTGCAAATGAGCTCATGGATCCAGAGAGAGGTTTACCTCATTAATCAGCATAGTATACAAAGGGAACCGAGGCTTCCAAAAACTTGCCTGATTTATCCTGTAATTCCCATGTCATTTTCCCCATGCTCACTATATCCTACACTTTTTTCAGCCACTGCAATTTATTTCTTTATTTAAAAGTATTTATTTCCCGCACCCTCCAAACGTCAGGGTGGGTTACAAATGAAACATGCATAATATCATTTAAACATAATATTAAGACAAAATAAATAGACAACATAAATATAAAATAAAATAAAATATTGCAATTAAAATACATTTGAGGAAAGATGAATTTAAGAAAGAAAATTGATACAGGATGAGAGATCGTAAAGAGAAAGAAAATAATCAAGACATACATAAATCTGGGAAGGTCTGTAGGAAAAAGTAGTGTTTGAGAGCTTTTTTAAAAACCTTTTTGTCTATGGTTAGTTTTATGACAGTAGATAGTATGCCCCAGAGAATAGGACCTGTTATGTGGTGGCCATAACAAAAGTGGCCATATATCTTGCAGACTTCCACCGGCTTCTAGGTCATTGGAGGATTAAGGTCATTGAAGGTAGCCATGTTAACACACAAACTGATGGCCTCCAACTCTATATCTTGGACAAATATAATGCTGCGGGTGTATAACCCCCACAGGATCATGGATGTCATCTCAGAGGGTTGTTATGGTTAAGTGGTGTTTGGGTGGATTCTCGGGTACTATGGCAGATGACTACGCCCACAGGGAGGAGCCCCATGGGGAGCCACAGTACTAGGCTAGACTCAGGATGCACAAACACAGAATTAGATCTTTTATTGTACAGCTTGATGTATACCACCAGAGGTGGCAATAGTGAGGTAGTCTGGATGTAGCAGTCTCAGGCCCCTTGGCAGAGGGAACCCTTCTCACCCAGTTGGTATAGGGGAATTCCTGTGTAGGTTTCCCAGCAAGGCAATGCTGTAGATGAGACAGACTGAGAGTTAGATTACTCACTAGATGGTAGCTGTAGGTTGGCGATTCCACCAGGCTGAAGTAGATGGTACTGGCACCAAGGCAGGGAGAGCAGGCCCTCGAGGAGCGAGTACCTGATCCCTGTAAGGCACCTGAAATAAAGCAGAGGGCCCCCGAGGAGTGGGTACCCAAGTTAGTCAATACCCCGAAGGGCAGAGAGAGAGCTTCCAGTGGCAGCACGGAAGCAGCAGAGTAGCTTAGACCGGACGAATCCAGGTTCGAATCCAGTCTTTGCTAACTCGGTTAGCTAGCAAGTAAGGGCAGGCTAAATAACCGGATGGCATGATGTCACTTGAGGGGGACGCCCCCGAGGTTTGCACCATAGCTGGAATAAAGATGAGGGTCGCGCGCGCGCACCCTAATAGGCCCTTGGGTGGAGCATGGCGGGAGGCAGCACCATAGCCGTTCCGAGGACGCTGGAGAGGGAGGCTTGCAGACGCGGCGGTAGCCATTTTCCCAAGATAAGCAGGAGGAGCCGTGAACAAGGTGAGGCAAACAGGGCGAAGTCGTCTAGGACCGACGGACGTAACAAGGGTGCTAGTAGATGTTCCTTCTGTCGGCTAGGCCAGGCTCTGTGAAACAAGGGAATGTGTGTGTTCTATTGTGGCACCTGCATTCTGGAACAATCTCCCACGTGAACTTAAGATGTTGGCATGCCCAAAGAGATTCAAAACTGCTTTAAAAACTATTCAAGCAGACATTTTGCTAATTCCCAATTTGATGGAGCTGAGGAGTGGAATCTGTTTTTGTCTATGTAATGTTTTTAATCTGTATTTTTATTATGTATGTTCAGATCATAAGCCACTATGGGCCTTGGTTTTAGTGGCCTATGAATAAATAGTGGGAGGAAAAGATTTTCTCCAATACCTAGCTGATATATGTCTGGCAGCTAGTAACTGACCTCATATCAAGCGACAGGTTTCCTCCATCAACAAGCAGGATTAAATCAAATATAACCTGTGGGATGACATCATCTGATGGCGCTGACACGGAGCAGCAATCAGAACTCAGAACTGTTTCTGAGCATGCGAGTGAATTTCCACATATGCTGCCCCCCCGCCGTCTTTCATCATCCAAGCTGGACGCATTACCACTCTCTTTCTCTATTTCGGTTTTTGCCCATACTGGCAAATTTGTGGAAATACTTTTTTGTCACTGCTCAGCAGTCCCTCAAAAAAAAAAAAAAAAAAGATTATTTTTTTGTAGAAAAGAAAAAAAGTGGAAATGTCCAAATCAAAGAAGGGCTCCATTAGTGTCCTCACAGCCTGTGAATGCAGGTGGTGTTTGCCTGTCATAGTGTTGTTTGCCGTCTGCTATCACTGTCTGGGGCCAGACCATAATGTCCTGGGCTGCGTGTACTATGGCAGGAGTGCATTGCATTGCAGGTAAAATCTCCGAGCTCCAGTGGGAAGGCCGGAAGCAGATATCTAATGCCATAGGAAGTGTTCCAGACTGTGCTGGGAGTCAGCCTCTCTCTCTAGCCTCTATAGAGCCTTTTCAGGGAAGGCTACTCCCGTTGACACTGTCCCACAGATCCACCATGAGAGCTTGTTGTGGAAAGCCAAGGTATGGGATGAAGTCCCGAAAAGAGCACCTAACCCATTTGAGGGACTCCTTCTGGGGCCTACTTTTGGCATTGAAGAGGCCCGCTCCACTGGCATGAGGGACCTCAGGGGTCTGCACCTCATCCTCAGTGCCATCTGTCTCCTCAGTGGGAAGTGCACTGATGTAAATAATGCCATTTTCTACACTGCAACAGAGCTCCATGGTGCCAAGCAGCCTGTTTTTTTTTTCCAGATGTGGCTGTCTCAGCACCAGAGAAGATGCCGTCAGTATCTTCAGTGTGAAGCATCTCAATGCCAAAAAGTATGTATTCAATAACCAAGGAAGGAAATGCTTTGGCCTGGAGAGAATACATACCAGCACCTATGAAGCATCCTGGCTCCAGATTGACAAACCCAGTATGGAGCCTTCTGTTCTTTCATCTTTGGGCACCTCAGTGCCATTGCAGTATATCATCATCAAGTGCATGGAAACTTATTTCTCTCCATCCCAGGGTATTTACATTTCCAAAGGGTCTGTAGCATATCAAACCTCTGGTCATTAAATCATCCATGCCGTGGGACTTCACTGTAGTCCTGGTTCAACTCATGAAACCTCCCTGTGAACTACTCAAGTTGGTGAAGCTGAAGTTTCTCACCTGAAGGCGTTGTTCCTCATGGTTGTCACTTTGGCATGAAAAGTATACAAAGTACTAGCCTTTGTCTGTCTTCGCCCTACCTTCGTTTTTTTCAGAACAGAGTTGTTCTCCACACTCACCCTAAATTTCTCCTGAACAGACTTCACAATTCCTAAGTATCCTAATTACCCTAATTATGAACACGGCATCAAGTACTAATTTTAGAATCTGCTACTGGACAATTACCGTTAAGCTCAAAAATTTACTATATTTTATATATATATTTGGCATTGCTTATATTTATATTTATTGATACGTTAAACAGTTAAACTGTCTTTATAAAATATTATATTGCTTTATTTATTTCCAGTTAAACTATTATTACTTTATTTAGCACTATGTTAAATTGTCAATCAGTTATACTGTTCCATATGTTCCTCGGTTCCATGTAAAGCTCCGCTCTCTGTTGAGCAGTTCTTCGTTTTATGTAAACCGGATTGATTTGTAGTCCCTACAAGAACTTCGGTATATAAAAATTAAAAATAAATAAATAAATAAATAGTGGTGTCTGCATCCCACATCAACCAAGCAATAGTTCTGCCCATGTCTTTTCAAGGCCTCATATGCAGAAAGGAGAATGGGTTCTTCATTCCTGATACTGTAAGAGAGACCTGGCTTGTTACTTGCAAAGAACTTAACCTCGCTATCAAGCTTCTCAGTTGTTTGTTTCTTTTGATCCCAACAAATTGGGAAGAGCAGTGGCCAAAAAGATCTCTTTCAAATTGGCTCGCACACTGTATCACACCACTGTGTCGTAACAGGATTACAGTTTATGGACTCTGTTAAGGCTCATCAAGTACGAGCCATGGCTACTTCAGTGGCTCATCTCAGGGCCACTTCCATTGAAGATACAGTATTGGAAAAGCTGCCTCTTGGTTGTCCATTCGGACTTTCAAAACCCACTACGTTCGGGCAAGAGGTTCTGCAAAGCCTCTTCACCCAGTAGTCCCCTCTCCACTATGTGCGTAGGGGTTGTCTGTGAGATTAAATCTCACCCTCAATGTCACCTCTTATCTTGGAACTCCCCACTGGCTCTGGCTGATTTAATCCTGCTTGTCGATGGGGAAAGAAAAGTTGATTACTTGTAACAGGGCTTCTCTGTAGACTGCAGTATAAATCAGCCAGATAGTATTACTGCCCTTCTCCCTGGATAATCAACTATTGTGCTTAAGCTCTGGTAGAAACTAAGGGGATCACAAAGCAGCAGCCACACATGGGAACGAAATATTTTAAAGAAAATAAACTCCCCCACATGCTCAGAAACACTTCTGAGAGCTGCTTGTGGTGGCGCCCACCCTCTGGTTATAGCTGATTTGTCCTGCTGTTTAAGGAGAACCCTCTTCATAGGTAAGCAACTTTGCCTACTCAATGTCTCTTAATATAAATCCTGAAAGAGTAAATGAGATTTCCCAATCCACAATCTGTGTAACAGCGTTATGTACTTCCTTAAGGGACAATCTTGTAATAAATGAATAAGTGAACCAGGCAAATTACAAAAGAAGAAGTACTAGACTCCCATTTATTCATTTGCTGTGGAGTAACAATATTCCTCTGTACTCATGTAATCACCAAAGCTAACGAGATGGAGCACTTAAAGGTTCGTGGCAGCACCTGACTAGTCTTAGCCAATCAGAAATAAGGAAGTGTTTTGTGTAATCAACAACGCAGTGAATTTTCCCAAGATGCTAATGGTAAATCTGATGCTTTACAGCAAACTGAGGCACATCCTTGAGGAGATGGTGGTGACTGAGAGGGAGTATGTGAGGTCTCTCTGCTACATCATTCACAACTATTACCCCGAGATGGACCGGTTGGATTTGCCTCAGGACCTGAGAGGAAAACGCAGTGTTATCTTTGGAAACCTGGAAAAACTCTATGATTTTCACAGCCAGTACTTTCTGAAGGAGCTGGAAAGTTGCTGTAACCATCCTCTGAGAGTCAGCCATTGTTTTCTGCGACATGTAAGGAATCTTCTCATATCATCACTCTGTAATACATCCTGAGAGTCAGCCTCAGTTTCTTGGGACATGTAGGGGTTCTAACCAGCTATTACCATTTAACCATCCCCTAAGAGTCAGCCCCTGCTTTCTACAATTCAAATCTATCACCCCCTGAGTCAGTCACTGCTTCTTGTGATACACAAGGATCCTTCCTAGCCTCAATATTCAGTCACTTGTAATTGTATAGTTGTTTGGGCTGACAAAAAGCTAACGATCCATTAAGTTCAGCTCACACCTGGAGGGGGGAGAGATGGAGGAGGTTCAGGATGGCACTGGATCGTGAATCAAACAAGTTAATTCTTTGGTCCATTTGTCAAGCAGTAAATCTGCAGGGACTTTTGCGGCAGCTGTGTAAAAGTCTACAAATTCCAGCTTGGTATAAAGGAAGAGCAATTCTTTGTCACCATCTTCCCCAGCTGGGCAGGTGTTACAGGGCACCTCACCTTAATGGTCCAGAAGTCAATACTTAGTTCCTAAAAGCTGGAGATGTGTGAGCTGGGGAAGTGGGGAGAGCCAGTTGCAGGCCCTGAAGAGACAGCAGTTGGTAACAGTTGGGGATGGAACAGCTTCCCTATGAGGATAGGCTGAAGAGATTAGGGCTGTTCAGCTTGGAGAAGAGACGGCTGAGGGGGGATATGATAGAGGTGTTTAAAATCATGAGAGGTCTTGAACGAGTAGATGTGACTCGGTTATTTTCACTTTTGAATAATAGAAGGACTAGGGGGCATTCCATGAAGTTAGCAAGTAGCACATTTAAGACTAATCGGAGAAAATTCTTTTTCACTCAACGCACAATAAAGCTGTGGAATTTGTTGCCAGAGGATGTGGTTAGTGCAGTTAGTGTAGCTGGGTTCAAAAAAGGTTTGGATAAGTTCTTGGAGGAGAAGTCCATTAATGGCTATTAATCAATTTTACTTAGGGAATAGCCACTGCTATTAATTGCATCAGTAGCATGGGATCTTCTTAGTGTTTGGGTAATTGCCAGGTTCTTGTGGCCTGGTTTTGGCCTCTGTTGGAAACAGGATGCTGGGCTTGATGGACCCTTGGTCTGACCCAGCATGGCAATTTCTTATGTTCTTATGTTCTTAACAATGGAAGTGAGTGTTACGTGAGCAAGAATAAGCATGGAAGCAGGTGATATGTGAGCAAGATAAAGGAAGGAATGCAAGAGAACCAGCATGGGAGCAAGAGAGGCTGGACCTTGGGGACATGAATTGGGAAGAAAGTGAGGGATGCAGATGTATGAGGGAATGATGTGAGAGAGAAACCTATATGTGGGAGTGAGGAACATGGGAGAGAAACTAGACGTGAGAGACATGAGAGAGACTAGAGGAGCTACGTACTAAAGTGTGGCAATTCATGCTAATGTTAACGCAGGCCATGCTACTTCTAGCATGGGTTAGTGAATAGGCCCCATCAAAAATATTAGTGGCCGCAACAATTACTGTGCACATTAACCCATGTTAACGTTAGTGTTTCTTGCCACTCTTTAGTGAATAACCCTCTAGCTGAGGGGGCAAGGGATGCAGGAGAGAAACTAGATGTGGGAATGAGGGATACAATAGAGAAACTAGGTATGGGAGCAAGGATCATTGGAGAGAGACCAGATGTGGGAGCAAGGGAAACAGGAGTCTGGATGTTAAACTAAATGACAATGTGTACACTGTTAACTGCGAGAAAAAGAGGCCTATCTAGGAGCACAATGTGCTTGGGGGAGAAAACTATGCATGCACATTTACGTGGCTATAATCAAACTGCCCACATTGGTGCAGACTCTGCAGATACATTTTACTTGTGGGATTGCACCAATAATCAAAGCAAAATTATGTGGGTAGGTTTGCTTTAATTATTGCCCTAAGAAAAAGTACTCACACACAAGATTTGTGCCTGCTCTTTCTGTGGGTAACTTTCTCTGAGGAAAACAAATGACCGTAGGTTTGAAAATCCAAAACTACACCGTTTGCCTCCCCTGACCTAACCCTGCCCATGAAACGCCTCTGTCCTGTGCAGGCAGACGTAGTAACTTTTACTTGCCTAGAGGGTGGGCAGCTTTCAAAAAAGCCCATTTCCTTGGGGAAAATCCCCTTTCGCCAGCAGAAATGCCTCTGGTTATTGCCTTCGCCATTAAAAAAAAAATATATATCTATGTGCAGTCAGCATGCATATGTGATGCTCCCGCTGGCGAGACCGTCAGGTATGTGCGCACTCTTTATCCACAGAAGCACTCAAGTCTTCAGACACAAAGCAGATGGATGGTTTGTGTTTGGCGAACAGGTTGGCTTGTGTGGGCTGAGAGGTACAAGTGCGCTTTGTTGGGAAGTTTATTGCAAATGTACCCTTTCCTTTTTATTTCCTGACAATGTACAGGTTTTATTTTTTAAATTCATTTCCTGTTTTCTTGGCGAGTTAATATTTGGCCAAACCTAATCCCTGTCTGCTCTCATTGTCCATTAGAGAGGTGTTTGATAATTAATGAGCAGTTTGTGGTGCACGTTTTCTGGCGTGTAGGAATGTTAATCTCTCTGACTGCACAAACTCTGCTACGTGGATTTACTGAATGATATTGCAAGCTCTTTTTACAGAAAGACCAGTTTGGGATGTATGCCTTGTACAGCAAGAACAAGCCCAAGTCGGATTCGCTACTGAGCAGCCATGGGAATACTTTCTTCAAGGTGATCTGCAACACAGGCAAAATCATTTACAAAAATAACCTGGGCATGGCTGTACGCCAGTGGTTCCAGACCCTTTGTATGCTGTGGCACACCATACAAAGTGTGATTGTATGGTTATCATTAGTGATGGTATCATTAATTTTCCTCTACACGTAATGATATCACCACTTTCCCTTGCTTGGCTTCACCATCATTTAGATTTTTATATTCTGCTTTTCACAGCAGATTACAGTCAGGTACTGTAGGTATTTCCCTATCCCCAGAGGGCTTACAATCTAAGTTTTGTACCTGAGGCAATGGAGGGTAAAGTGACTTGCCCAAGGTCACAAGGAGCGACAGTAGGCTACTCCTTCACTCATCCCATCCTATCCCATTCCACCCTCCTTCCCAACCCTTGGCATTATCATCATTCTCATCCCATCCAACCCTTTTCTCCCCCACTGGCATCATCATCTGCTCTTCCTTCCCACCAGTATTCCCACTTATTTTCCTTCCTCCTCATTCCTCTGGCATCACCATATTACTTTCCCTTCATCCTCTATCCTATGTATCCCCACCTTCTCTTTCCTCTCCCCCTCCCACCCCCTTGCATCACCACCTTCCCTTTGCTCTCTCCCTTACACCCCTGGCAGCACCAAGTTCCCCCCTCACAGCTTGGCAGCACCACTATCCATTCCTTCCCCCTGCCCCATTCCCCTGGTATCACCATCTTCCCTACCCTCCCACCTCCTGGCATCACCACTTTCCTTCTCTTCCCATCAACCTTCACCAATTCCTCCCCACCCCCTGGCATCATGATCTTCACTTTACCTTCCCTTAAACGCTAGCATCACCACTTTCCTTCCCTCCCACTTCGCTGGCATTACATTCTTCCCTTCCCATCTGGTGATCACCTCCATCAGGTGAGCAGTGCTCCCTACCTACTACTGCTTCCGCCTCCTCTGGTAACTTTGTGCTGAAGTCGGAACTGCTCAGAGCCCTTGTAGTCTTGCAAGACGCTCCAGCTCCATGCAGTTCCGACTTCAGCAGGAAGCCAGCAGAGGAGGAGGAAGCAGTAGCAGATGAGTGCTGCTCACTGACTCCTCCTGGTGGTGGGAGGCCAATGTGCAGGGAATGAGAGAGGGAGAAAGACATTGTTTCCAGCAGTGGTTGTGACCCGTCTTCTCTGTGGGGGGCCCAAACTTTTGCAGCATACCTGAGATTCCCCTATTACACATTAGTGTGCCACAGTGCAGGAGCTGGAACCTCTCCCGTACAGAATGCAGTCCTGTAATTTTATTTCTCTACTAATGTCTCCTCATCTCTTTCTCTCCCTACCTTCCATAATCAAAGGTCAGGGACAGTAATTTTCAAGCAGGCACGCTGGCGCACCTGTACACGGGTGTGTCGGCGCATGCCCAGAGATGCGGCAGTTTTATAACATACACACACATATCATGTATGTTATAAAATAGCCTAGGCACGCGTATTTGTGTGCCCAGTTTTGCAAGCGGGTGCGCACAGCTGCTCAGAGTCAGGTTTGAGCCTTGTAAGTGGGGGAAGTTTATAACAGGCGCACGTCCATGCCATCACCAGTTTCACCAGTTCATCCATCAGTTTTCCCAGTCTAGAGAGAGGTCCTCCAAACTCCCCCCCCCCTGGTTCTTTAGCCTTCACTCCCCCCCCCCCCCAGTTACCCCAGACCCCTCAAACCCCTCACAGATGCCTGCCTGTTTCAGAAAAACAAACTTGCGTCTCCTCCATAGCAGCAATAAACTTATGCGGCACTGGATCTGGGCGCGTGCTCAGGTGGATAGGTACTTGCACGCACATCTCTTGGCTCCGCCAACGCCCTACCCACACTATGGCCCTTTTTCATTCCAAGTGAGGTATTCGCATGTAGGCGGCTTTTAAAATCAGCTGGACAGGTGCATGCCCTACGTGCCTGCATATCTCCTGATTTTGGCGCGTGCCCAGCTTTTAAAATTCACCTCTTAACATAGTGCTGCCCCCTGCAGAAGCGTCACAGAACATGGTGGCTTGCTCCCTTTCTGAAGGGGCGGCTGTGTCAGTGCAAGGTTCACACATAGGCTATGTTATTTTGTTGCATCTCTTCAGGAGTCTCCTAGGATGTTGTATGCTGTTGTGTTCCTCTAGTGGTCTCATAGAATGGGGTATATTGCTTCCTCCTTGTAGAAGTCTCCAAGGATGTGGCATGTTGTGTCCATGCAAGGTCTCATAGAATGGGGTGTTTTGTTGCCTCCTTGGAGGGGGTTTTCTAGGATGTGCTCAGCTCCCGGTAAGGGTTCCCACTGGCCTTGACATGCTGCTACCTCTCTCCATACTGGGATTGTCCTTTGATTTGTCTAATTTCTGAATGAGCATAGGATCTGGAAGTTTTATATTATTTTTCAAAATGTTCATTTTGCAGTGTATTGGTAATGTATTTATTTATTTTCCTTATTTAAAAATATTTATAGCCCGCGTAAAGCGAACCAGTCGAGCTGAGCGAGTTACAATATATAATAAAATACAAATGCAACGTTACAAAATACAAATGTTAAAAAAATAAATAAAACATCTTGTGGATTATAAATATGGTAGAAGTATAGTGCACTCTTTGTAGCACTGTTTCAGAATTTTATATAGGTTATTTATTAATTAAAAAGTTATATACTGAATAACCAGTGGAATACAATTCAGGCAGCTTACAAACTAACACACACACACACACACACTCACTAAAACCACAAACTAAAAGCTTTCTCCACCTTCTGACTCTTTGCATTCAGTTCAAACAGATGCAATTAGGGGACAAGATGGATCTTGCGTCGTACCTGCTAAAGCCAATCCAGCGCATGAGTAAATATGCCTTGCTCCTGAAAGACCTGATCAAGGAATGCAGCGAGGTGCAAGAGCAGGAACTGAGCTCCCTCCGAGCTGCTGGAGAAATGGTGAAATTTCAGCTTCGCCATGGAAATGACCTGCTAGCCATGGACACAATCCGAGACTGTGATGTAAGTACAGTATCCCTATGCAAACTGGGTTACACTGGAGATGGCGCCAGCAGGGCACTAAGCCAGGTATTAAACCAGCTTATAAAATGAGAAGAGGAATTTGAGCGTGTGATTGATTCGATAGCATCATGCGACTGTGCCTGTGTTTAAATGTAATGATTTGGTTGTAAATCTCTTTGAGAGATGTAATCAGGAAGATGGTAAAGAAGTACTTTTCAAATAAAATAAAAGTAATGCAGCTTGTGGAATTTTCAGCAAGCCATGTTATTTGATTAGCAGTAATGGATGATTAGTAGTAATGAACTCGTTATCATGCATTTGCATGCTAATGAGCTCATTTAAATACATATGATGCGGCTCATGGAATAAAGTGAGATATTTGAAATAACTAGCGTTATCCCTACATGAAAACAGCATGAAACCAGTGGGGTTTTTTTTGCGCTGTAAATAGCCTAATACAGCCTAGTGAATGATCCCGCTTGATTTTAACTGGTATGAAATGTGATAAGCTGATACTCCAACCACTTAGGAAAAAAAAATCGATTGAATCCAAGAAGTGGCAATAGCACCGCCCATTACTGGAGTTTGTGCTCTAAATAGGACACTGGGATTTCTTTTCATTTTGTATTAAAATAGGTAGCCTCAAACCGTAGCATCCAGAAAAGGCTCACAGGATTCCAAAAATCAGCAGGAACCCAGAATGGAGGCGCTGTAGGGCCCCCCCTGCGCCTTTCCGTTTTGTTTTCCCCGTCTTGTTTTAGAACAATTATAGCCACGGTTTTGTTTTTGCAGGTGAACTTAAAAGAACAGGGTCAGCTGGTGCGGCAGGATGAATTCACTGTTTGGCTGGGACGCAAGAAGTGTCAGCGCCATGTTTTCTTGTTTGAGGATCTTATTCTGTTCAGTAAGCCGAAGAAGGTGGAGGGAGGATTTGACGTCTTCATCTACAAGCGATCATTGAAAGTAAGGGTGCAGAGCTAGGGGAATGCCTAATGCTATAGCCAAGGCCTGAAGGATCAGAGGAAAGCTGAATACCTTGAAAGGCTGAACAGAAGAGGAAGGGAACGTGACTAAAGAATAAGGGGGTACATGGAAGAACTTGGAAAAGTAGTGCTGCATACATCTGAGTACATTTTCAATAGTGCACCTAACTGACACTGTACCTGCATAAACCCGAGCGACTCTCAGGTACAAGGGACCCACTTACACTGCATCTGAATATTGGCTTGTTACGCAGCTAAACGTTCATGCGGTCACTTAAGCAGCGCTGAGCAATGGCGTAAAGTATGCCCTTCAGCAGCATGCCTGCTGCTTGTCCACGTATTTTTACATTTAAATGTACACATGTAGTTACCAAGCACATCCTGGGAACTCTGGAACAATGCATCTACTCTGAGTGGCTAAAGCTGCACACATTGGGGTAGATTTTCAAAGGGTTGCGCGCATAAGATACGTGCGCAACCCCCGAAAACCTCCCCCTGCCTCCTCCTGCGTGCGCCGAGCCTATCTTGCGCGTAAGTCCCGGGGCTTGAAAAAATAGGCGTTCCAGGGGCGGGGCAGTGGGCGGGGAGCCGGCCCGGGGGCGGGACCAAGGCCTCCGGAACAGCCACCGGGCCGGGGGATGGAGAGCCGGCGTGCGCTAGTTACGTCTGCCTGGAGGCAGGCGTAACTTCTTCAGCAAATGTCAGGGGGCGTTTTAGTTAGGGCTGGGAGATGGTTTAGATAGGGAAAGGGAGGGGAAGGTGCGGGGGGGCGGATGGAAAGTTCCCTCCGAGGCCGCTCCTATTTTGGAGCGGCCTCGGAGGGAACGGAGGCAGGCTGCTCGGCTCGGCGCACGCAAGTTGCACAATTGTGCACCCGCTTGCGTGCGCCGACCCTGGATTTTATAACATGTGCGCGCGGCTGCGCGCACATGTTATAAAATCGAGCATAGATTTGTTCGCGCCGGGTTGCGCGAACAAATCTACGCCCGCGCGCATGTTATAAAATCTGGCCCATAGTGAATGCTTTTCCGAAGCGGCATCTCTGTGTAAATCCTTATATCAGGAGTCTAGATGCCAAGCGAGCTTTTCAAAATGTACCCCTCAAGGTACAAGACAGCTCAACAATTTCACCCTGTAATAAGGCCGCATTTGTGCTGTTTGCCCAACCAACTCAAAACGTTATGTAGTCTAATCAAGAACAGTTCTATTTGCACAGAGGTCTGTCTTCAGTTAGCTCGTGATATAGTTAAAGAAAAAAAAAAAGTCTTGAGAAAGCTTTTAGTGCTTGAAAGTGTTTCTGAAAATGAACAGAATTGTTACTGAAAGTTATCAGACTTTTTGTTAAGTGGTGAAGAAAGCTGCCTTTCTATTGGTTAGTGCACAGAAAAAACAATTATTCAAATAGATCCACCCACTTGAATTTCTCTTTGTTTATAGGCTAATTTTCAAAGCCTTTTCAATGGATAAAACAGTTCTTTACCCATGGTAATGGGTTCTTACAAAATTGCTCACCCAATATGTGGGTAATAGTATGTGTGGATGGCCTGTATAAATTAGAGATGAGCTTCGTTTTTTTCTATCGGGTCGTTTTTTGAGTCGGACGCTTCGGGGTAAAGTTCGTTTTTCCTCAGTTAGTTTTTTGGAAAAACAAACAAAAACGAAATGCGGAAAAACGAAACGGGCCCAAAAAACAACGTGGGAAAACGAAGGTCAAAAAAACTCACCCCAAGCATTAAAATTTTCTATAATACATTAAATACAACCCCCCCCCCCCACCATCCCGATTCCTCCCCAAGACTTACTAACATCCCTGGTGGTCCAGCGGGGACCCGTGAGGGGTTTCTTCCTCCATGCCATCGGGCTGTCTGGCCTGCCTCGATCAAAATGACGCCGATAGCCTTTGACCTACTATGTCACAGGGGCTACCGATGCCATTGGTCAGCCCCTGTCACATGGCCATCGGCTCCATCTTGTGCTCCTAACATGTGACAGGGGCTGACCAATGGCACCGGTAGCCCCTGTGACATAGTAAGGGCAAAGGCTATCAGCGCCATTTTGATTACTGGCAGCCGACAGTCCGAGTGCAGGAGGTCATTCCTGGACCCCCGCTGGACCACCAGGGGCTTTTGGCAAGTCTTGGGGGACCTTCCTGACCCCCACAAGACTTGCCAAAAGTCCAGCGGGGGTCCGGGAGCAACCTCCTGCACTCGGTTCGTCGGCTACCAGTAATCAAAATGGTGCCTATAGCCTTTGCCCATACTATGTCACAGGGGCTACTGCTGCCATTGGTCAGCCCCTGTCACATGGTAGGAGCACAAGATGGCACTGATGGCCATGTGACAGGGTCTGACCAATGGCACTGGTAGCCCCTGTGACAAAGTAGGCCAAAGGCTATTGGCGCCATTTTGATGCAAGGCAGGCCCGAAAGTCCGACGGCACGGAGTGAGAAATCCCTCACGGGACCCCGCTGGACCACCAGGGATGTTAGTAAGTCTTGGGAAGGGATCAGGATGGTGGGGGGAGGGGGTTGTATTACAGTAAATTTTAATGCTTGGGGTGGTTTTTTATTTAAAAAAATAAAATGTGCCCCTCCCCCCGTACAAACCCGAAAAACTAATTTTCCTTGTAGTTCGGGGAAAATCAGTTTCGGGGTTCGGGGCCCCCGACACACAATGAAATTGCCTAATTCGTGATAAACGAACCACATCTCTAGTATAAATTACTTGCAGTCAACAGAGGAATTTCCAGGTGTGGGATCAGAGAGGGCTTTGCACTTTCTCGTGTACTTCTGCATTTTCAAAAGTATATATGTATTTTTTCCTGAAAAAAAAAAACCAAGCAAACAGTGTTCACTGATTGGTAGGTGTAAATGCATGTGAGTAGTTTTGGCGGGATAATTTTCAAAAAGAAAATATTTGTTCTTTATCTTGAAAATTGATATAAAGCCTGCAGGCTTTGAATCTATGTGGACTGTTACAAAATGACCCCTTTAATGTACTTCTTGTCCATAATCCTAAAATCCCTTTCCTAGTTCACACCTTTTTAATTTTTTCCTACCTCTAGACCGCTGACATTGGTCTGACAGAAAACTCTGGAGACAGTGGATTGCGATTTGAAATTTGGTTTCGAAGACGAAAATCCAATGATACCTATGTACTCCAGGCTAGCACATCTGAAAACAAACAAATGTGGACTACTGATATAGCAAAAATTCTGTGGCAACAGGCTACACGGAACAAAGGTACTTCTTGCCTTGCTTTCATGTGCATTTTATTCTTCTTTATTTTATTTTTTTTTATTGTAGAAAGTTTATTGAACTGCAGTAATTGTGCTTTCTCCAGCGGACAAGCAAGGTAAATAGGCCACACGAGTGAGTGATGTCATCCAAATGCACCAAAGCAAAAGTGTTTCACAGCTGTCTGAAAGAGGCTTAGAAGGCTTGACTAGGCATGCCCAGTGCTTTGTTAGAAAGTGCGTGTTATGGCTGGCAGCTCATGGGCTGTCTCCATGGGCTGCCACACTGGCGCTTCTGTGACCGACGGAGGTAACGTGGCCGCAGATGCCACTAACATCAAGGCCTCTTGCAGCACGGAACGTTACCATCTCATCTCCTGCCCTCCTTAGGCATGCACGTGGGTGTGACCTCTCATTAGTTGAAGGGCCCACGGTGGGAAAAAGCACAGGCGCCCACCGATGACATCAGCATCCTCAGCCCTATAAAGTGCTCTTGGGGCCTTCCCCCTTCATCTCAGCAACAGGTCCTCCTACCTTTGGTAGTGTGTGTTGCCAGCATCCTGTATCCTGTGTTCAGCCTTGTCACATCTTTCCAGCCTGCCCTGCATCTTTCAGCCTTGCCTCGTCTCTCCAAGCCTGCCCTTCCTCATCATATCCAGCTACCTTGCCCGCCTGCCAGCCCCTATATGTCAGTCCCTCTTGTCTCCTTCTCATCTTCTGTTCAGACTGACCATTGGATTTGACCCTTGCCTGGACACTGACTAACTCTTGTTTACCATCCACCACTGACTCTTTACCTGAATTCTTACTATCCTGATTTCCGCCTGCCTTTGACCTTTGCCTGGTCCTGGACTTCCGTCTATGCCATCCTACAAGATACCATCGCCTAAGTCCTTCCAGCACCCAGAACCCAAGAGCTCAACCTGCAAGGAAAGGGGTTGGTATAGGTAAAGCCTTAGACCAGTTTCTTGCCAGCAAGCCTCTGTCAGCTGTCAGTAAGGGCCTACAGGTTTCACCCCATAGGCTGTCAACCTCACCACAGCCACAAGGGTTCACATTGCTTACAGTGTATCTATGTGAGAGAAAGAGAGGCAAAAGTTTGTGCATGCTCCCCCCGCACTCCACCGATTCCCAATGATCTCAGAGCGACTGAAAATCAAAAGGTCCCAGGTATAAAATAGGGGATTTATTTTTAGTTTTTATTTATTGGGTGTTACTTGATGTGCTGCTGTTTTGAAATATTTTATTGTTGATTGAAAAAATGTAAAAATTTTTATGAGTTTTTAATTAATGGATGTTCTATTCATCAGCAGTTTTGAAATATGTATTCTTTTTATTAATGTGATTTTACTATTATTGATGTTTTAAATTTCTTGATTTTATTGTTTGATATTTATTTGAGAAATGGTGATGTTCCTGTTTTTCCATTGTTGCACTGCATACAGAATCTGGCTTGTTGCAGTTTCCAGTTCAGTTTTTGTCTGACTTTTCCATTTATACTTTAAGATCTCTTTATTCTGTATTTGGTGGTCTATGTTCTGCCTGTGTGTTCTGTTAGCATGTAGTTTGGTAGGGATCTATAGGGCTTATTCTGTTTTCCTAATAGGAGGTACATTGTTATTTTAGGACCTGGTATAATATTTGCAGTGATGTCTTGCCATAGGTAGGGTTATTACTGTTTGAGTGCTGGCAGTTAGTGCTGTTTTGGTATGGGCGGTTTTTATATTGTAAGGATAATTCAGTTTAGTCATGGCGCTTTGAGGGCCAAGCCTATATTCAACACACATAACAAAAGGCTTAATACCCTATGAACTCCAAGTGTCTTTTTTCCCCTTTGCAGAGTTTCGTGGTTGATGTCACAGCAGTGCATGTTAATATAAATATACATGTTGTTACAAATTATATTTTTACGTCAGAAGACTGTTTTTTGAATGTCCATTTAATGTGAAACTTATTAGAAATGAATAATTTTTAATTATGAGTGGAGAGGGCCTATGGAGGGCAGAATAGGGAGGCATAAGGCTGTAAGGGTCACTTATGGTACCTAAAACCCTTGCACTGGCTCTGTGCATCAGTGCTACCACCACTGTGCGGACCCCTTACTTTTTTTTTCATCTAGTGAGTATACTGGATGTTTTTACCACAGCTACCACTGAATATTTTTCTTCAGCAATATTGATACTTTTTTCACTTTGCATGAGCCCTCTTATACTTAATCCCCTCTTAGCTTCTTAGCTAGGTTTATCAGCAATTTTCAAGCTTAATTGCATCTTCAATGTAGGCCATCAGCTCTGGAATAGGGTTTTTTTAAAATTGAGAATGCTGCTTTTTTGCCTCGGTTGACATTTTTTTGTTTAGGATTTTAATTTCACTTCATTTATTTTCCTCAACATGGCTGAGAAGACATCCAGCTTCAAGAATTGCCTCTTATGAATCATCACAAAGTTTGTGTGTGCTGTTTGGGGCTAGAGTATTTCATTTCATGTCATGATATCCTTGTGTATAACAATACTAAGGGCAATTTTCAAGTACAACTCCCTATATCACTATAATAACATATAACAAGAATAGAGAGACATATAATATAAATTTAATATTTTATTAATGTAGAAAAACCCCCCATATTTTAACCCTACATAGACAAATTAAAACTAAGCTAGCACATCCATCCACATACACCACACTAAAAATATTGCATGAAGTTTGCCAAAATTAATGCATAAATGTTTCTTCTATATTTATACATTCAATTTTTTAAGTACAAATATGCAAAAAAATCACGTGTATAATAATTCATCAAGTTTGAAGTTCATCTGTAATAGGTCCGACAAAAGATATCTTCGTTTCGCCTCATATGATCTTGAGGCTTCCTCAGGGACTATTTTAATAGCGTTATCCTTGCAGTCATGCACTGCAAAAAATAACAAAGCCAATGTAAATCTAAATAGATATTATATCATAATGTGTTTAACTCACATCTGAATATTCCAACCTATATCTAAATACAATGATTCCCCTTGATTAAAAAATCTGTCTTTAACAAACTTATTATTGAAAAATTTTTTTTATATATAAAAAAATTTTTTTAATGATGAAACTAAATCAACTCATACACTGAATGGCCCTATAACGCTCCAACCATTTACTTGAGCTAACCCTATCCCTACACACACTGCTCTTAACTACCTACACATACTGCATTCCAGCCGCGGGCTACAAATGCAAGAGCTCCAAAGACATTGACCATTCTCATTGTTAAATTGTATCCATTAAAGTCCAACTTACATTGCCATGTTCAACTCCCTGTAGCCAAATTCAGACGCCCAAATGTTGCAACATATCTATAAAGAGGTATTATGAAAAACTGGATACTTCAAAACTGCCGTTCCTGTGGCGAACAAATTTCACGATATAATACCATTGCGCTGTCTCTTAACGTCAAAGCCAAAGGCTCTCTTTTGCCACATCAACCGGCCCACGTATTCAAACTGTCATGACGCTGTAATAATATAAGAACCAAAATGTTAAAACCTACCTCGACAAGGCTTATTAAACCACCGAGCCGCCACCATTGTCCCGTACTCACATTTCCTCGGAAGTGACGTAGACCGACGTCACCCACAGCAATACGAATTTCAAAACCTTGAACAACTTTATATAGGAGACAACATTCCCTCTTCAACAAATCACAATGCACCATTACCACCACTACAAGTGGAAAAGGTTAACATAATTAAAAAAGCTGATTAGAAAAAAGCATTCCACTCAATCGGTCCATTTAACCCATTTGGACTCTCAGTGTGCCAACTAAAAATAAAACGCTGTTCTGTTCTTCGCAGTAATGTTGACAAATCACCTCCATACTTCAACGTGATCTGTTTAATCACGAAAAACCGTATATCCTCCACCACATGATTTTTTTCTACCCAGTGGTTTACTAAAGGGGCATGTTCACGGACTGATTTTATCCGACTGCGGTGTTCAATAATACGGTAACGTATAGGTCTTACTGTCTGTCCGATGTAAATTAAATTACATGGGCAGACAATTGCATAAATCACCCCGCTTGTATTACAGTCATACACTTGGGGGATGCGGTAAGGATATTTTAAATGCGGATGAACAAAAACCTGACATTGCAGCGTAAGGGAGCACACTGAACAAGAACCACAAGGAACCTGTCCATGAGGAGAATTTAATTCATCAACTACTTGATGACCCTTCAATTTGTCATATAAAGAGTGGCGTTTTTTAATGGCGAATATGGGCTTGTCTCTAAAACAAGGTAATGAAGACAAAACATGCCAATGGGTGCGAACGGCTTCTTTAATTTGATTAACTCTAGAAGAAAATGGAATAGTGCAAATGAGTCTAGTAGGTGATTCCTTTGGTGAATAAATCAATAAGTTGTCCCTATTAGCGTACAATGCACGCTTATATGCTTTTTTAATAACAGACTTCGAATACCCTCGAGCAAGGAATCTCTCCTTCAATTGTGTAGCCTGAATCTTAAATTCTGCAGTCGAGGTACATAGGCGCCTGTACCGGAGGAACTGGCCCACCGGTATGTTGTCTTTTAACTGTTTAGGGTGAAAACTTTGATAGTGCAATAGGGTATTTCTGTCCGTGCTCTTCCTATGGACACACGTAATCAGTTTCCCATTATAAATCTGTACCCTCATGTCCAAGAACACAATGGATTGATTATGTTTAGTAAATGTAAATTCTAAATGAGGATCACAAGAATTTAAAAATTGCATAAACAAATCTAATTCACTGCTCCCCCCACTCCAAACAAAGAACAGGTCGTCAATGTAACGTTTCCAGATTTTAACATACGGGTACCAAACCGAATGATAGACATATTGATTTTCAAACTGGGCAACATACAACCCAGCCACGCTGGGGGCCATGGGCGAACCCATTGGAATGCCTTCAATTTGCAAAAAATACTCCGATTGAAAACTAAACACATTTTGCGTTAATGCAATTTCAGCAATCATACTGAGGAAATTTAATCTCCTGGAACTCATGTCGATTTTAGCCAACTCCAGTTTGATTATTTCAAATGCCTCGCGCTGAGGTATACAAGTATATAACGAGGTGATATCAGCAGTCAATAAAATCCAATCAGATTGAATATCAGATACCTCTGTTAATTGATTTATAAAATCGGTGGAATCTTTCACATAAGAAGGTACTGCTGTAACTTGAGGCTGTAAATAATGATCTATCATTTGAGCAAGAGGTTCCAACACAGTACCTATACCGGCTACAATCGGTCTACCGGGAGGATTATTTAAAGTCTTATGGACTTTTGGTAATATGTATAAGTGTGCCGTGGTGGGAAAAGCCACACTTAAGAATTGATGTTCCTTATTAGTGATTACCTTATCTCTCCTAGCTATCTCCAAAAGCTCGGTAACATGTGAATGTAATGTAGATGTAGGATTATACTGTAATTTTCTATAAGCTTGCTGATTATTCAATTGCCGGTGAACTTCTATATCATAATCTTTCTGATTCATTACCACAATCGCGCCCCCTTTATCGGCGGCGCTAATTTTTATGGAAGAATCATCACGCAACTGAATCATAGCTTGCCATTGTTCTTTAGTAAGATTGTATTGAACATAATCCCTCTGCAAATCCAACAAATCTACATCCCTTAATACTAAACTCTGAAATGTTTGCAATAGATGGCTTGGAGCTGACGACGGAGTCCATTTCGATGGTTTATATAATCCACCTCGCTCTAAAGGTTTATCCTCATTCATGAAAAATTCTTTAATGTGCAACCGCCTGAAAAACTTATACAATTCGGTACGAGTAAGAAACGAGTCATACCCACATGCCGGAACAAAAGATAAACCTTTGTTAAGCACTTCTAACATAGGTTTAGTAAGAATTTTGTCGGAAAGATTAAATACAGACATTACCTCAGTATGGGTAATGCTCTCATTTAATGTCGCAGATTGTAACTGGAGTTGTTGGTTCTGGTTTTTTGAAACCGGGACCCTCGGGTCCCTCTGGTGCCTCGAGCGCGCTGTTCAAAAAAATTCGGATCAGATTGTGGCTGTACATCATAGCTGTTACCCCCATGATCATTATCGGCGAATCTTACTTTCCTCCCATCTTTCTTTTTTCCTTTATGGGGATCATCTGAATCATCAGTCGAGTCATCAGAAGAAGAAGAAAAATCACCTCTCTTTTTCGAATATTTCTGTTTTTTACTAACCTGCATCCAATGATATACATAACCCCCATTGTAATCCTTTTCATCCCGATAAAATTTACTGATCTTGAATTTTTTGGTTTCAGCGCGATATTCATCCAATTGTTGTTGAAGCTCACTCATCTGATTTGTTAACGAATCTGTAGGTAATTCATTTTGCATTCTGGTAAGCTCTGAATCCATATCTTTTTTTAATACTTCTAATTGAATTTTAGTATATTCAATTATCAAAAGCATCAAGTCGTGGGAGCACTTGTTAAGGATAGAGTTCCATTTTTGGATGAATATATTATCATCTGCAAATAGCGAAGGCGCTTTGTTAATACGCAAACCCCTAGGAATGCGTTTAACATAGCAGTATTCCGCTAAAGTGGCAGCATGGAGTTCCATACGTACTGCCTTTTTACGATTCTTTGCATATTCATCCCAATTACCCTTACTATTCTGTTCACCACTTTCCTCAATGTTACCTGAAGCATCAAAAAGATGGAAACCCAATAAAATGGAGCTGGCCGCTTGTTCAGTGTAAAAATGCATGCTATCCATATTCCCTTAAATTAGGTAACCGACTAGGTATAACAATACTAAGGGCAATTTTCAAGTACAACTCCCTATATCACTATAATAACATATAACAAGAATAGAGAGACATATAATATAAATTTAATATTTTATTAATGTAGAAAACCCCCCCATATTTTAACCCTACATAGACAAATTAAAACTAAGCTAGCACATCCATCCACATACACCACACTAAAAATATTGCATGAAGTTTGCCAAAATTAATGCATAAATGTTTCTTCTATATTTATACATTCAATTTTTTAAGTACAAATATGCAAAAAAATCACGTGTATAATAATTCATCAAGTTTGAAGTTCATCTGTAATAGGTCCGACAAAAGATATCTTCGTTTCGCCTCATATGATCTTGAGGCTTCCTCAGGGACTATTTTAATAGCGTTATCCTTGCAGTCATGCACTGCAAAAAATAACAAAGCCAATGTAAATCTAAATAGATATTATATCATAATGTGTTTAACTCACATCTGAATATTCCAACCTATATCTAAATACAATGATTCCCCTTGATTAAAAAATCTGTCTTTAACAAACTTATTATTGAAAAAATTTTTTTATATATAAAAAATTTTTTTTAATGATGAAACTAAATCAACTCATACACTGAATGGCCCTATAACGCTCCAACCATTTACTTGAGCTAACCCTATCCCTACACACACTGCTCTTAACTACCTACACATACTGCATTCCAGCCGCGGGCTACAAATGCAAGAGCTCCAAAGACATTGACCATTCTCATTGTTAAATTGTATCCATTAAAGTCCAACTTACATTGCCATGTTCAACTCCCTGTAGCCAAATTCAGACGCCCAAATGTTGCAACATATCTATAAAGAGGTATTATGAAAAACTGGATACTTCAAAACTGCCGTTCCTGTGGCGAACAAATTTCACGATATAATACCATTGCGCTGTCTCTTAACGTCAAAGCCAAAGGCTCTCTTTTGCCACATCAACCGGCCCACGTATTCAAACTGTCATGACGCTGTAATAATATAAGAACCAAAATGTTAAAACCTACCTCGACAAGGCTTATTAAACCACCGAGCCGCCACCATTGTCCCGTACTCACATTTCCTCGGAAGTGACGTAGACCGACGTCACCCACAGCAATACGAATTTCAAAACCTTGAACAACTTTATATAGGAGACAACATTCCCTCTTCAACAAATCACAATGCACCATTACCACCACTACAAGTGGAAAAGGTTAACATAATTAAAAAAGCTGATTAGAAAAAAGCATTCCACTCAATCGGTCCATTTAACCCATTTGGACTCTCAGTGTGCCAACTAAAAATAAAACGCTGTTCTGTTCTTCGCAGTAATGTTGACAAATCACCTCCATACTTCAACGTGATCTGTTTAATCACGAAAAACCGTATATCCTCCACCACATGATTTTTTTCTACCCAGTGGTTTACTAAAGGGGCATGTTCACGGACTGATTTTATCCGACTGCGGTGTTCAATAATACGGTAACGTATAGGTCTTACTGTCTGTCCGATGTAAATTAAATTACATGGGCAGACAATTGCATAAATCACCCCGCTTGTATTACAGTCATACACTTGGGGGATGCGGTAAGGATATTTTAAATGCGGATGAACAAAAACCTGACATTGCAGCGTAAGGGAGCACACTGAACAAGAACCACAAGGAACCTGTCCATGAGGAGAATTTAATTCATCAACTACTTGATGACCCTTCAATTTGTCATATAAAGAGTGGCGTTTTTTAATGGCGAATATGGGCTTGTCTCTAAAACAAGGTAATGAAGACAAAACATGCCAATGGGTGCGAACGGCTTCTTTAATTTGATTAACTCTAGAAGAAAATGGAATAGTGCAAATGAGTCTAGTAGGTGATTCCTTTGGTGAATAAATCAATAAGTTGTCCCTATTAGCGTACAATGCACGCTTATATGCTTTTTTAATAACAGACTTCGAATACCCTCGAGCAAGGAATCTCTCCTTCAATTGTGTAGCCTGAATCTTAAATTCTGCAGTCGAGGTACATAGGCGCCTGTACCGGAGGAACTGGCCCACCGGTATGTTGTCTTTTAACTGTTTAGGGTGAAAACTTTGATAGTGCAATAGGGTATTTCTGTCCGTGCTCTTCCTATGGACACACGTAATCAGTTTCCCATTATAAATCTGTACCCTCATGTCCAAGAACACAATGGATTGATTATGTTTAGTAAATGTAAATTCTAAATGAGGATCACAAGAATTTAAAAATTGCATAAACAAATCTAATTCACTGCTCCCCCCACTCCAAACAAAGAACAGGTCGTCAATGTAACGTTTCCAGATTTTAACATACGGGTACCAAACCGAATGATAGACATATTGATTTTCAAACTGGGCAACATACAACCCAGCCACGCTGGGGGCCATGGGCGAACCCATTGGAATGCCTTCAATTTGCAAAAAATACTCCGATTGAAAACTAAACACATTTTGCGTTAATGCAATTTCAGCAATCATACTGAGGAAATTTAATCTCCTGGAACTCATGTCGATTTTAGCCAACTCCAGTTTGATTATTTCAAATGCCTCGCGCTGAGGTATACAAGTATATAACGAGGTGATATCAGCAGTCAATAAAATCCAATCAGATTGAATATCAGATACCTCTGTTAATTGATTTATAAAATCGGTGGAATCTTTCACATAAGAAGGTACTGCTGTAACTTGAGGCTGTAAATAATGATCTATCATTTGAGCAAGAGGTTCCAACACAGTACCTATACCGGCTACAATCGGTCTACCGGGAGGATTATTTAAAGTCTTATGGACTTTTGGTAATATGTATAAGTGTGCCGTGGTGGGAAAAGCCACACTTAAGAATTGATGTTCCTTATTAGTGATTACCTTATCTCTCCTAGCTATCTCCAAAAGCTCGGTAACATGTGAATGTAATGTAGATGTAGGATTATACTGTAATTTTCTATAAGCTTGCTGATTATTCAATTGCCGGTGAACTTCTATATCATAATCTTTCTGATTCATTACCACAATCGCGCCCCCTTTATCGGCGGCGCTAATTTTTATGGAAGAATCATCACGCAACTGAATCATAGCTTGCCATTGTTCTTTAGTAAGATTGTATTGAACATAATCCCTCTGCAAATCCAACAAATCTACATCCCTTAATACTAAACTCTGAAATGTTTGCAATAGATGGCTTGGAGCTGACGACGGAGTCCATTTCGATGGTTTATATAATCCACCTCGCTCTAAAGGTTTATCCTCATTCATGAAAAATTCTTTAATGTGCAACCGCCTGAAAAACTTATACAATTCGGTACGAGTAAGAAACGAGTCATACCCACATGCCGGAACAAAAGATAAACCTTTGTTAAGCACTTCTAACATAGGTTTAGTAAGAATTTTGTCGGAAAGATTAAATACAGACATTACCTCAGTATGGGTAATGCTCTCATTTAATGTCGCAGACCAGAACCAACAACTCCAGTTACAATCTGCGACATTAAATGAGAGCATTACCCATACTGAGGTAATGTCTGTATTTAATCTTTCCGACAAAATTCTTACTAAACCTATGTTAGAAGTGCTTAACAAAGGTTTATCTTTTGTTCCGGCATGTGGGTATGACTCGTTTCTTACTCGTACCGAATTGTATAAGTTTTTCAGGCGGTTGCACATTAAAGAATTTTTCATGAATGAGGATAAACCTTTAGAGCGAGGTAGATTATATAAACCATCGAAATGGACTCCGTCGTCAGCTCCAAGCCATCTATTGCAAACATTTCAGAGTTTAGTATTAAGGGATGTAGATTTGTTGGATTTGCAGAGGGATTATGTTCAATACAATCTTACTAAAGAACAATGGCAAGCTATGATTCAGTTGCGTGATGATTCTTCCATAAAAATTAGCGCCGCCGATAAAGGGGGCGCGATTGTGGTAATGAATCAGAAAGATTATGATATAGAAGTTCACCGGCAATTGAATAATCAGCAAGCTTATAGAAAATTACAGTATAATCCTACATCTACATTACATTCACATGTTACCGAGCTTTTGGAGATAGCTAGGAGAGATAAGGTAATCACTAATAAGGAACATCAATTCTTAAGTGTGGCTTTTCCCACCACGGCACACTTATACATATTACCAAAAGTCCATAAGACTTTAAATAATCCTCCCGGTAGACCGATTGTAGCCGGTATAGGTACTGTGTTGGAACCTCTTGCTCAAATGATAGATCATTATTTACAGCCTCAAGTTACAGCAGTACCTTCTTATGTGAAAGATTCCACCGATTTTATAAATCAATTAACAGAGGTATCTGATATTCAATCTGATTGGATTTTATTGACTGCTGATATCACCTCGTTATATACTTGTATACCTCAGCGCGAGGCATTTGAAATAATCAAACTGGAGTTGGCTAAAATCGACATGAGTTCCAGGAGATTAAATTTCCTCAGTATGATTGCTGAAATTGCATTAACGCAAAATGTGTTTAGTTTTCAATCGGAGTATTTTTTTGCAAATTGAAGGCATTCCAATGGGTTCGCCCATGGCCCCCAGCGTGGCTGGGTTGTATGTTGCCCAGTTTGAAAATCAATATGTCTATCATTCGGTTTGGTACCCGTATGTTAAAATCTGGAAACGTTACATTGACGACCTGTTCTTTGTTTGGAGTGGGGGGAGCAGTGAATTAGATTTGTTTATGCAATTTTTAAATTCTTGTGATCCTCATTTAGAATTTACATTTACTAAACATAATCAATCCATTGTGTTCTTGGACATGAGGGTACAGATTTATAATGGGAAACTGATTACGTGTGTCCATAGGAAGAGCACGGACAGAAATACCCTATTGCACTATCAAAGTTTTCACCCTAAACAGTTAAAAGACAACATACCGGTGGGCCAGTTCCTCCGGTACAGGCGCCTATGTACCTCGACTGCAGAATTTAAGATTCAGGCTACACAATTGAAGGAGAGATTCCTTGCTCGAGGGTATTCGAAGTCTGTTATTAAAAAAGCATATAAGCGTGCATTGTACGCTAATAGGGACAACTTATTGATTTATTCACCAAAGGAATCACCTACTAGACTCATTTGCACTATTCCATTTTCTTCTAGAGTTAATCAAATTAAAGAAGCCGTTCGCACCCATTGGCATGTTTTGTCTTCATTACCTTGTTTTAGAGACAAGCCCATATTCGCCATTAAAAAACGCCACTCTTTATATGACAAATTGAAGGGTCATCAAGTAGTTGATGAATTAAATTCTCCTCATGGACAGGTTCCTTGTGGTTCTTGTTCAGTGTGCTCCCTTACGCTGCAATGTCAGGTTTTTGTTCATCCGCATTTAAAATATCCTTACCGCATCCCCCAAGTGTATGACTGTAATACAAGCGGGGTGATTTATGCAATTGTCTGCCCATGTAATTTAATTTACATCGGACAGACAGTAAGACCTATACGTTACCGTATTATTGAACACCGCAGTCGGATAAAATCAGTCCGTGAACATGCCCCTTTAGTAAACCACTGGGTAGAAAAAAATCATGTGGTGGAGGATATACGGTTTTTCGTGATTAAACAGATCACGTTGAAGTATGGAGGTGATTTGTCAACATTACTGCGAAGAACAGAACAGCGTTTTATTTTTAGTTGGCACACTGAGAGTCCAAATGGGTTAAATGGACCGATTGAGTGGAATGCTTTTTTCTAATCAGCTTTTTTAATTATGTTAACCTTTTCCACTTGTAGTGGTGGTAATGGTGCATTGTGATTTGTTGAAGAGGGAATGTTGTCTCCTATATAAAGTTGTTCAAGGTTTTGAAATTCGTATTGCTGTGGGTGACGTCGGTCTACGTCACTTCCGAGGAAATGTGAGTACGGGACAATGGTGGCGGCTCGGTGGTTTAATAAGCCTTGTCGAGGTAGGTTTTAACATTTTGGTTCTTATATTATTACAGCGTCATGACAGTTTGAATACGTGGGCCGGTTGATGTGGCAAAAGAGAGCCTTTGGCTTTGACGTTAAGAGACAGCGCAATGGTATTATATCGTGAAATTTGTTCGCCACAGGAACGGCAGTTTTGAAGTATCCAGTTTTTCATAATACCTCTTTATAGATATGTTGCAACATTTGGGCGTCTGAATTTGGCTACAGGGAGTTGAACATGGCAATGTAAGTTGGACTTTAATGGATACAATTTAACAATGAGAATGGTCAATGTCTTTGGAGCTCTTGCATTTGTAGCCCGCGGCTGGAATGCAGTATGTGTAGGTAGTTAAGAGCAGTGTGTGTAGGGATAGGGTTAGCTCAAGTAAATGGTTGGAGCGTTATAGGGCCATTCAGTGTATGAGTTGATTTAGTTTCATCATTAAAAAAATTTTTTTATATATAAAAATTTTTTTTCAATAATAAGTTTGTTAAAGACAGATTTTTTAATCAAGGGGAATCATTGTATTTAGATATAGGTTGGAATATTCAGATGTGAGTTAAACACATTATGATATAATATCTATTTAGATTTACATTGGCTTTGTTATTTTTTGCAGTGCATGACTGCAAGGATAACGCTATTAAAATAGTCCCTGAGGAAGCCTCAAGATCATATGAGGCGAAACGAAGATATCTTTTGTCGGACCTATTACAGATGAACTTCAAACTTGATGAATTATTATACACGTGATTTTTTTGCATATTTGTACTTAAAAAATTGAATGTATAAATATAGAAGAAACATTTATGCATTAATTTTGGCAAACTTCATGCAATATTTTTAGTGTGGTGTATGTGGATGGATGTGCTAGCTTAGTTTTAATTTGTCTATGTAGGGTTAAAATATGGGGGGTTTTTCTACATTAATAAAATATTAAATTTATATTATATGTCTCTCTATTCTTGTTATATGTTATTATAATGATATCCTTGTGTGGCATCTACTGAAAGATGTCATCCAGGGCCATTAAACTGCAGGAATTGAGAGTGCAGCACATGGCCGCCAAAGAGAAGACCAGAATATTGACATCTGCATCAAAGCCATCAACATCAAAGGAATCCAAATACTGTCTTAACCACTGGAGAAACTTTGGTCCAAGGGAGTTCTACCTATTTCAGCATCAGAGAGTATGTCCAGCTATAGGGAACTTTCCTGCTCATACCACTCAGCACCTGAGAAGGGTAGTGTAGGTGTAACTTTGGGTTTGAAAAGTCACGGTACTTAGCACTGAAAGCATGTTTTGATACATCAGTGTCATTCTACATTGGCGTAAGGAACTGGGAGGACAGAGATTGAGATTATCACAGATCTCTTCCCATGTGACTATCAAGAGTTTAGGCTATGCTGTGATAACATCCAAGGGTCCATTCCGCTTTACTACCCAGGTAGATGTCTCCTTTACTGCTGAGCCCACTATTATGTTGTCCTTGGAGGTTTTTAGGAGCGAACTGGACAGGACGATCTATGAGGCCCTCTCTTGGTACCTACTACAGGTTTACGTGCTGGCACCAAGCACCTTAACATCAGCTCAGGAACTGAAAGAACTGATCCTTGGAACTTTTGCCCTGGCATTGAGCAGTTTGGCACTGATAGTGTTTTTTGGTTCTGAGACTCTGAATTTGTTTTGTACATACTGAGTCAGAGATAGAAAACCTGAAAGGAGAATTTTTAAAGGAGTTACACATGTAAATATAACATACCTTTGTAGCAATTTTTAAAAGCTATTTACCCCCATGTTAAATGAACTTAACGCAGGTAAAACCAATTGAAAATTCAATGGCATATATTGAGACATTTTCAAAAGCCCATTTGCACAGGTAAAATGCATTTACATGTGTATAACCCAGTTTTAAGCATGCAAATACAATCAGGCCCTTAGAGAGGGAAGTCTTACCAGCTGGTTGGCTGTATATGACCCCTATGGTCAAAGAGTCTATGTTAAGGCCCTTGGAGGCTGTATTGTACTATGGCTGACCCCTAGCTTCTCATATTCAATGTCTCCAGCTATCTGCTGGGCCTAATCATGTCAAGCAGGCTGCTGTATAGTACTGGGTAATACTGACAGAGGCCATGACTCTGGGAGCAGTGTCTCATCAGACTTTGTATCTACTTCTGATTTTGGATTCGGCTGCTAAGTGGTCCTGGATCTAGACAATCAGGATCAAGAAGATTATTCTCCTGATATCTCTTCAGATCCCTCTCTGGAAAATCTCTCTGCCCTGGTTTATGTCCAGAGAAGGGCTAAGGTGATTTCCTTTAATTTGGAGGTAGAGGATAAGCCGAGGGCATCCTTGTTTGGCTTTTTAAGTTCTTTTATTTCCCTAAGGAATTGGTAGCCGTGCCTATTAAGCAACTCCTCCCGAATTTCCAGAAAAGCATGCAGCAGACTCAACTCTCTGTAATCCTTATGAATAGGGAGGCAGACACAAAATATTGTGTCCAACCTACTGCCAGATTCAATAAACCCAAATTGGCACATCAATCTGTGGTAGCTGAATCTGCCCTAGAAAAGACCAAGAAGGTGAAGGCTCATTCTTCAGTAATCTGGGGGCTTGTCTCAGATTGTGGACCTTTTCAGGAGGAAGGTACAGAGAAGGCCAACAAAAAAGATAAAGTGGATGGAACGGCTCCCTTATGAAGAGAGGCTAAACAGGTAAGGGCTATTTAGTGTGGAGAAGAAATGAAAGAGGGTATATGTTAGAGGTTTATTAAATCATGAGAGGGGTGGAACATATAAATAGGAGAAATCTATTTACCCTTTCAAATACCACTAAGACTAGTGGGCATTCCATGGAAATAGCAGATTTAAAATAAATTGAAGAAAAGTTTTTTTCATTCAATGCACAATCATGTTGTAAAATTTGTTGCTAGAGGACTTGGTCAAGACATTTAGCATAGTTGGGTTCCAAAAGGGATTTGGACAAATTCCAGAAGGAAATGTCTGTCAACCATTATTAGTCAGGTAGATTTGGGAAAGCACCTGCTTATCCATGGGCGTGAGAAATAAGGAATTGATCTGCTGTTTGGGATTTGCCAGTTATTTGTGACCCAACTGGCCACTATCAGAGATAGGATGCAGGGTTTGATGGACCTTTGCTCTGACTTAGCATGGCACATCTTTTGTTCTTATAAGTTCTTTTTTTGCAAGGAGCAAATTCTTTCTGAACAGCTCCTTCAGGAGATGCAGGGACATTTTGTTCATCTGGAGAGAAGTGTGGAAAGCATCTGGTTCATTTAATCTGTCCTACTTTTGAAATGGCTTCTGCCATGGCAATAGATGCCTACAGGCTCTCATAGCTGTGAGTGTCTAACTCCAAAGAGAATGTGCAGGGAAGGCTTACAAACATATCATACAGTGGGGACATTCTCTTCAGAGATAAAGTCAAGGAAATTGTGGATCAAGTAGAAGAACATTGTGCTGTGTTTCAGATGCTCTCTGCAATCTCTTCCAAACCTCCTTCCACCTCTTGAAGGTATCAGAGTATTTTCCTCCATCTACTCGCAACCAGCTCCAGATCATGCCTCCAAGATTATAAAAACTCAGTGCTGCTTGTGACATCCTAGTCAAAGCCACGGGCAAGGCATCACCAGCATCCCAATTTTGTTCTGAAACATTTACTTTTCAGAGGTAGACTAAGGACCAGATTTTAATAGCTTCGCGCAGGTGTAGATTTGTACGCGCAACCCAGTGCGCACAAATCTATGCCCAATTTTATAACATGCGCGCGCAGCTGCTGAGTGTTCATTTGGACCCGTTTAAAAAGGACCTGAGTTGAACAGTTCTTTAGAGGAATTCGTTTTGCCATCCTCTCTGACTCTGCTAATCGCCAATTTTGCGATGATTCAAACCAAATTGAGCGGCTTGTAAGCCCCTGAGGCAGCTCTTCGAGCGAAACTCGGCCAGAGTCGGGCAAGCTTCAATAAAAAATCTGTTTCATACCGATCCATCTACGTGTTTCTTTGCTGTCAGCCACCTTGGATCGGCTACCGGTTTGTTTTCTTGGACCATAGATTTGCATTATTCATGCATGAAAATTGAATGCAAAGAAGGTCATTGTAATATGGGAGGTTATCTGGGTGGGGACATGCAAAATATAATGTAAATCGCGCAATATCGGCGATATAACACATGTTGAGGTTCTAACGTGATTTGATGAATGACTCTTTCAGATTGTGAGCCTTCTAGGGATAGGGAAATATGTACAGTACCTGAATGTAATCCACTTTGAAGTGCCAAAAAGTGGAATATAAATCAAATAAATAATATATCTCAGGCAGGGACAAAGGAATCTATCCGCAAACCATCTCGGTGCCGGAGTTACTATAGTTTATCATAAATTACCCAAAATCAAAGCTCAGTTCTTTACCCTAATTGGAATTCATTGAGGCTCTAATAAACACTACTCAGGTGAAAGCCTTCCTCTTCCCCTACAAGATCATAGAGTTAATGACTGTTGTGAAGGGAATAATTAGAGATTAGCATGGCCTCAGTAGTCTGTCATCCCTATGGCACATCTTCATATGAGACCTTAAAGATCTATTGGAATCAAGCCATTCAGGGACTCTAAGAATGTATGTCATGGCTGAGCTTATTCCTTATTTTGGTGGATGACCCATTCCAGTTTAACCAAGGGCTTGCCTTTCTGTATCTATTTATAATACGACCAAAAAAAGACAAAGCAGAACTAGAAAAGGGGCAGGGGAGAAGAGCATAAATGATAAAGCGAATGGAAGGGCTCCCATATGATGAGAGGCTACACAGGTTAGGGCTCTTCAACTTGAAGAAGGAACAACCATGATAGACATTTATAAAATCATGAGTGGTGTGGAATGAGTAAGGACAGTTATTTACCTTTTAAATAAAACTAAAATAAGGGGGGGACTCTATGAAACTAACAATTAGCAAATTTAAAACAAATCATAGAAAGCACTTTTTCACGCAATGCACACTCAAGCTATGGAATCTGTTGTCAGAGGACATGGTCAAGACAACTAGCATAGCAGGATTTAAAAGAAGTTTGGACAAGTTCCTGGAGGAAAAGTTCATAAAACATTATTAAGCAGGTAGATTTGGAAAAGCCACTAATTATCCCTAGGAGATAAATCCACTTTATAGAATTTGCTGGGTACTTGTCTCCCAGACTGTCCACTGTTAAGGATGCTGGGCTCAATGGACCTTGGTCTGACCTAGCATGGCATTTCTTATGTTTCCAAATTCCTTCTTACTAAATTATTCTGAAAATGTATGCTTTCAACTTGGGGTGGGGTGGTTCACATGTTAGGACTTCATACCCAAGGCCCTTGGTCCAACCAGGAAAGGCATTATCACATACATTTTCTGGTATTATGGGCAGTTTGAAATCTGTAAGGATTTTGAGTTCAGGTGGTCAACAAAATTATCCTTGTCCAAACAGACAACCAGGAAGTAATGTTCTACCTGGCAAGCAGGGAGGAACAGGTTCACTCCTCTTGTTTCAGTAGTTAGTCAGGTTTTGGAACTGGGCTGCCTCTCATGGGTGACATTGCAAGCCATCTACCTGGAAGGTAAAGAGAATATCCTGGAAGATATATTTAGTTAGGTACTAGATCATTACGAGATGTTGTTGGATGAAGAAATAGCAAATAACATCTTTCTTAAGGGGGGAACACCCAAGCTAGACCTGTTCTAAACCCCCCAGTTCAGAAAAGTTCCCTAATTCTGCTTCAGGAGGGACTCGCACTAACCTCAAATGCTTTCTCCCCTGTTGGGGGATGGGCCTTCTGTATATGTATTCTCCGATACCCCTGGTTGCAAAGACCTTGTTGAAACTCAGAAAAGACCAAGAGACTTTGATACACATGGCAATTCTTTGACCTAGGTGCATCTGGTTTCTGATCCTCCAGGATTTATGGTTTGAGAGACCAAGCCAATTGGGGAGTTCGGCATTACTAATCACAGAGAACCAAGGAACACTGCATCATCCCAGCATCTGGTTCCTTGCCCTCATGACATGATTGTTGAGATAGACTTAATTTGTTCCTTTGTTCTCTCTGATGAGGTGTCTCATATCCTTATAGCTTCTAAAAGGTTATCCACCAGAAAGTCTAATGGGTTAAGATGGAGGAGGTTTGCCATTTGATATGAGGGCACATCCCTAGAACCATTCTTTGTCCCACACAAAAACTACTGAAATAATTTTTACATCTTTCAGAGTCCAGCCTGAAAATTAACAGTCAGGAATAAAATATACCTTAGTGCAATTAGTATTTGCTATCACTATATAGAAAGGAACACCTCTCTTTGCAGCCTCTAGTTGTCAGCCTTATGGAAGGTTTGCTTTAATTTAATTCTTGTATTTGTATTTCTAGACTGCCTTTCCAATTTTAGCTCAAGGTGATTTTCAATAATTTAGCTCTAAAAGAAGATATAGACATAATAGGCATCTCAGAGACCAGGTGGAAGGTGAATAACCAATGGGACATTGTGATACCAGGGTACAAATTATATTGACATGGCAGGGCAGATAAATTGGGTGGAGGGGTGGCATTATATGTTAAGGATGGCATAAAGCAAGATAAAAGTATTGCGGGAAATACACTATGGAATCCTTATGAAAAGAAATTCCAAGAGTTAAAGGGAAGAGTATAGTAATGGGGGATATACTATTACTTGCCTGGCCAGAATAAGGAAACAGTCTATAAAATGCTAACAGAGGTTAAACTGGCTATTAAAATTGGCAATACAATAATAATGGGAGACTTCAATTGCCTGAGTGTTAATTGGGTAAATGTCATATCAGAACATTCAAGGAAGGTTACATTTCTTGATGCCATCAATGACTACTTCATGCAGCAGTTAGTCATGGAAACAATCTCAGGGGGAACCACATTAAATCTAGTTCTCAGTGGCACGCAGGATCTTGCGCAAGAGATAAAGGTGGTGGATCTGCTTGGCAACAGTGATCATAATATAATTAAATTTGACATAATAACTGGCAGGCAGATACTAAGGAAAACTACTGCAGTAACATTTAACTATAAAAGAGAGACTGATAAAATGAGGAAATTTGTTAGAAAATAACTAAGAGCAATTTGCAAGGTTAAAACTTGCAGGAGGCATCAACATTGCTTAAAATTACCCTCCTTGAGGCCCAGATAAAATGTATTGCATGCATTAAAAAAGGTAGGAGAAAAGTCAAATGACTCCTGACATGGTTTAATAGTGCGGAGAAAGAGGCAATTAAGGCCAAAAGAGCATTTTTTCAAAAAATGGAAAGCAGACCCAAATGAAGAAAATAGAGAAGAGCATAAGAAAAGGTAAGTTAGATGTAAAAAAGTAATTAACCATGCTAATGGAGAATTTGAAAAGAAACTTGCCATAGAGGTAAAAATAAGTAATAAAACAAGTACAATTGAAGCAAAAAAGCATGTGAGGGAATCAGTTGGGCTACTAGATGACCAAGGGTAAAAGGGGGTGAGCTGGTGGAACAAGAAAAAAGCAGAAAAACTAAACAAATCCTTTGCCTTTCTCTTTACTGAGGAAGTCAGGGTCATACCCACACTGGAAACAGTTTTTGATGGTGATGACTCTGATTGACTAAACAAAATCATTATGAAACTGGAGGATGTACAAATCAGATTGACAGACTAACAAATCACTGGGACCAGATGGCATTCACCTCAAAGTTCTGAAGGAACTGAAACATGAAATTGCTGACCTGTTTCTCGTGATTTGCTGCCTGTCATTTAAAACAGCCACGCTACCTAAGAACTGGAGAGTGGCCAAAATGATGCCAATTTTTTAAAGGGCTCCAGGGTTGATCCGCGAAGCTATAGATCGGTTAGACTGATGTCAGTGCTGGGCAAAATGGTAGAAGCCACAACAGAGCTTGGTCCTTTAGTCTCGTCCTCTCCCTTGTAATGCATAGCACTTACATGATTCATTTATGGATTTACTCTTGCATTTCTCTTTCAGAAATTAGGATGCAAGAAATGGTGTCAATGGGGGTTGGGAATAAGCCTTTCCTGGATATAAAACCAAGCGATGCTGCAATTAATGACAGAGCCATTGACTACATCATGAAAGGGAGAGGTATTTGCACCTATTGATCCTACCCAGCTTCCGTATACATTCACTCTGCATCCACTAACCTTGTACTTATACAGTGATCTTGCTCACTCTAGCCTGCAGTTTTCACTACCTACCTTGCATATATGTATACACTAATCCTGCACCTCCCTATCCTAGACACATAAACTTATCCTGCAGCCTCTACTCTGCATCCTCCTATCTTGTACATAGACAATAACCCTGCATCCTCGCCACCCTACTCTGCACATAAACTGTTACCCTGTAGCCCTCTTCCTTGCACATATACACTGATTCTTCAGCTCCCTTTCCTCATGTCTTTGCTGACTCCTCATATGCATCTCAAACCCTACATAGCCCTACCTTGTTCATAAACACCTACCCTGTGCCTCTCTCCCTATACTTTGACTGTTCATCCTTTACCTGCACATATATGCTTAGCCTGCAGCTCCTTAACTTGGAACATTTATGCTTACCCTGCATCTCTCTAACTTGCACGTGTTCGCTTATTCTCCATCTTTCTGCTTTGTACATGTACTCTTCCCTTGTATCTTTCAGCCCTATGTGTGTGTTAACTCACATTGCACCACTCCTCCATACTCTGATCTTGCACCTTCTTACCATACATCTTCCTCTGCCGCACAGCTCCCATCTGTAAATATCCTGCACTTCTCTACTCCTCCTTTATATTGCTCCCAGGTACACTTACTCTGTATCAGCTCACAGCAGTTAGCACAGCTCTCATATATACTTATCCTGTGTTTGTATATCCTGCATGGCTCCCAGAGGCACTCACTCTTATTTGTCTGTTTTGTTTACACTATACATGGCTCTTCTGTAAGGTTACCCGTTCCAGCCTTGCATATCCTTTGCAGCAGTATAATCCTTTACCATCATTTTGTGCACAAACACCAGCACCAGCTCAGGGGTCTCAGCATTATTCCTAGCACCAGCTACTGGGGAGCATTCAACCCTGGTGCCCAGCTGTCATGTGAGAAGTAAAAGGTTATTCATGCACTTCTGTTTCTGCACTATTGCTGGATATTCAGAGGTCGATATTCAGTGCCAGATATGTAAGTACTTATCCGGCTAAGTAGCAGCAGCTGAACATCTGGCCACCTTAAGCAGCCACCACTTATCTGGATAAGTACTTAGCTAAATAAGTAGCGATATTCAAACTTATCTGGCGATGTTAATTGGTTAAGTTAAACCTACTCACTAGCAGCTGGATAAGATTTATCTGGCTAAGTAGCAGTTTATTTGGGGATATTCAGCAGCATAACCATGCTACTGAGCATCCTAAGTGAGTTAGCTTGATAAGTCCTATTCTTCTAACTCACTTAGCCGGATCTCTTTGAATATCAAGCTCCCGGTGTTCCTTCTGGCCCATATATTTTAATGTTGTAAGGTTTTTTCTTTCGCCATAAGAAAATAAACCTAGAATTTTTGCAATGTTTTCTTCCAGGAGCTAGAACGAGAGCATCAATTGCTGTTTCAGTGTTTGATCACTCGACTCCATACCAGCGAACACAAATGCCACATAGCAGCAGCAACTCGGTCTCCTGCCCCACCTCCTCCACTTCCTTACTGGGGCCTCTGAACTTGCACATGTATGGCAGCCAGGCCCCTCCTGCCAGGACTGCTAACGGCCACCCGTCCGTTCCATATCAGCACCTGCATCGAAGAAGATGAGCAAGAGCAGGAGACGAGCAGCCAGCCATCACTGAGTAAGAGCTGACATTTTGCTACTATGCAGGAATCACTGCAGCACAGGCACAGAATGAGGGCCCTGTACACAAGATTTCTATAGCGTGGGGAGATCAGAATTGATCACTGTGTAAAGTATTGCTCAGCTTGGAGTCAGACTCCGTATCTGTAAGGAAAATGACTGCAGCGTGAGAGAGAATCATCCACTCTGGACAGGATTACTGTACACAATAAGTCATTGTACAGGAGATTTCTCAGAATAAGAACAGAATCACTACTTGAACATGGGATTACTGTGGTGTGGGGGCGGAATTAGTCACTTTATATAATTCTAGTGTGCCATTAGGACAAAGTCAGTTTTTGTCACTGGATGCTGGGTTCTCTGATGACAAGTAGGGGCAAAGGTCTGCACAGATTGCTCATATGACTCTACTGCCGGTACAGAGGAGTCTTCCAGAGCTTCAGAGCATATATGGAGAATCTCATGCACTGCCAAACCTGCTGCTCCTTAGGCTTCATTTATGTTATCAGAGGACATAAGAACTTAAGAATTGCCACGCTGGGTCAGATTAAAGTTCATCCAGCCCAGCATCCTATCCCTGACAGTGGCCAATCCAGGTTGCAAGTACCCGGCAGATCCCATAAAGTAATCTAATTTCTGTTGCTCACTCTCAGGGATAGCAGTGGCTTTCCTTGGTCTGCCTGGCTAATACTGTGCTATGGCCTTTTCCCTCCAGGAGCTTGCCCAAACCTCTTTTAAACCCTGCTATGCAAATCACCTTGATCACGTACTCTGGCAACAAATTCCTCAGCTTGATAGTGCGCCTAGTGACAAAGTACTTTGTACGATCCGTTTTGAATCTGCGGTTGGTTAGTTTCATGGAGTGCACCCTTGTTTTAGTGTAACCCCTCCCCGATGGGGCCATAAAAGAATTTGTCTCTTTTGGGGTGGGTCTCTCTGCTAGCTCTCTCTCTGTCTCTTTCCCCCAGGGCATGAATCCTTTGTTGGTGGGGGGAGGGGGAGAGGAATTATCCTCCTGGGCTCGGAATAACAGGGGTGACTTGACAACTCTTTTCTCTAGGTATCTTCGCTTTCCCTACTGTATGTTCTGTAAGTGTCAATAAAACCGCTGGAGGCTCTGGTGTAGTGTCCAAAAATAAAATCTTTACTGATAGGTAATTGGATGGATAAACGGCACAAGTAACACAGTTCTCAGTACCACGGTTGCTCTTTCACTTTTACAGGTCTCTAAGACCAGGATCAGGGAAACATCCACCCTCCAGGGCTTGGAAAAAGTGAAGATCCCAGGTGGACAGAGGATCCTTTTGTGGGCTGGAAAACCCGTCCAACATTGCTAAAATGTCAAAACACTGTCTCTGCACAGAGAGTCCAAATCTTCTCTCCCCAGGAGTTGAATACTCCAAGTGCGTGTCCTTGAATGGTTCCAAATTGATATTACTCACTGTTGGCAGAGTTTCTCTCTAGCTGGCTTTCTCGGATCCCACGATGGGAGGGATTCTTGTAGGAATCTGCAGCTCTCAGGGTTCCTCATCAGGTAGGCAGGGGCAGCGGAAAATCTTCCTCCTGGTTCTTCTAACAAAATCCTTTCCCTGAGCTCAGTCCAAACACAAGAAGGTCCTTCAATCAGGTCACCACCTGTACCTCTGCTCCCTGGTAGAGGGTACAGAGGAGCAGGTCTTCCTTGGCCTGGACTCCCCAGAAACAGGGTTTCCCTTGCCCTGAGCCCAGTATGCATGCAAGTTCCAACTCCACCTCTCAGAACGCCTCTCTACAGTTTGAGTAAAAGTAGTTTTACGGGCCCAGAGCCCCTGTCTACTATGTAAGAGCCATTTATGTGCATAAAATCAGATTTGTATGTATATTTTGCATGTAAATAGCTTTCAAAAATCAATGCTTCAAAGCTTAGTGATTGAATGAGTTCTGAAAAAGTTCAAGAAGTCTAAGATTCTTTCATCTGTCGCACCAGGTCGGGAACTTAAAACTCTAGACCTCATGGAGAAACGGGTTTTCCAGAATGCTATGCCGTTCTTCCCACATACTAAATTACCATGTCTGTGTGACTAACTACTTGCTTACTGTGTGCAATGAAGTTTCTTCCTCTGGGGAAATTAGAAGAGGGATTTGCAAGTAGTCGTTTCAGTCTATGATGTGTTCAAGATGGCAGGAAAAGCCTCTGCCATGGCCGTACAGAATAGTGTGGCTGCAGGCTTCAAAGAGGATGCACACGATGGGCTCCCAAATGAGCTGAGTTTGGGGGATGGTCTTTTTGGAGTGCAGATGTTTGAAATTGTGGACACAAAAATGTTTCCAAGGTTCTTTTCAGCCCAGTGGGAAAAAGCCACAAGTGTGAGTAAAACAACTATATAACTCCTTATCTCCACAAAATCATAAACAGGGTCATATTTTTGACTGGGCCCAGAGGAAATAGCACATCTTCCTGTCTAAGGACTGGAACATATTTAGAAACTGTTGGTGTAGCTGATCTCTCCAGACTGTCAAGGAAGGATACACATAACTTTTGGAAATCCCTCTAAATTGTCCACTCTAAATTGGAAATCTCCTTCTTGCAGCTCCAAGAAGGTATATGTATTCCACTTCAGGAAAGAGAGCTCTATTTTATTCCAAGTACTTCCTGGTTCCCAAGAAAACCAGAGGACTCAAAGCCATCCCAGACCATTCTGCCTCTTTAAACCAAAGAAATTGACTATATCCTCTGTATCTGCAAGGGACTTACATCCACAGTTACCTAAAATATCTTAGAAATGTAGTAAGGTCTCAGACCTTACAATACTGTATCTTACCTTTTGACCTGATGTCAGCATCTCCCTTCTTTATCACATGCCTAGCAGTTGTTTCGGTATATCTATACAGACTGGAAGTGTATGTTTTACTCTATCTGGGAAACTGGCTGATGTCTTAGGTGAACCAGAAAGAGCAGTGCTGACCACTATTCAGACGTTGCAGTCACTAGGATTTCTAATACATTTCCACTCAATACCATAACTGGAGTCCGTTGGGACTGGGTTGGAAATGGGACTGGGTTGGATATGACGCAGGGTCAAGGTCTATCTTCCCACATAGAGAGGCAAAGGCATCATAGACTTGGCAGACGAGATAATTGAAAGGGTGAATTTTCAGCCGATGTAAAGGTTGCTTATACTTGGTACCTGCAGGCTGGACACTGATTTTCAAAGTGAAAGTATGCTCATACTTTCGCTTTGAGGAAATTATCTCAGGAAAACTACCCGTACACATTTGTTCCTGCTAATGTGTGTGGGTAATTTCCCTGGCATAATTAAACTGTATGCGCTTAAGTTCAATTATTACTCAGCCCCTACCCCCAATGCCTCTCTGATGTGTGGATATATTTCCTCACGTATTGGGCAGGCAGTTTTACAAGACTGCATTTCTGCAGGTAAAGTATTACTTTTAAAATTACCCTGCCTGAGACAGCAGACAGCACGGTTCACGTTGAGAAGGTATCAAGAAAGACAGAACTTAACTAGAAAAGGTAAAGAGGAGAAGAACAAAAATGATAAAAGGAGATGGAACGGCTTTCCTATGATGAGAGGCAGGGGCGGATTGGCCTATCGGGGGCTCGGGCATCCCCCGGTGGGCTGATCGCGCTGGTCACGTGGTTTCCGAGCGCGGCCGTGACAGAGTTGCGCTTGGCAGACCATGTGGTATCTCCTGGGCCGGCCTGGGCGGCGAATCCCTGGGCCGGTCTTCATCGGGAATCCGCCGCTGATGAGAGGTTACACAGGTTAGGGCTCTTCAGCTTGGGAAAGAGATGGCTGAGAGGGGACACGTTAGAAGAATCTAAAATATACTAATTGGGGAGGAACGGGTAAATAAAGGACAGATATTTACCCTTTTAAACAATACTAAAACAAGGGGACACTCCATGAAAAGAACAACCAGCAGATTTTAAACAGATTGTAGAAAGTACTTTTTCACTCCGCGCACTATCAGGCTGTGGAATCCTTTGCCAGAGGGCATGATCAAGGTGACTAGCATAGCGGGGTTTAAAAGAGAATTGGACAAGTTCCTGGCGGAAAAGCCCATATCACGTTATTAGCCAGGTAGACTAAAGAAAGCCATTGCTAACAGGAATTAGATCTGCTTTATGGGATCTGCCAAATACTTGCGACCTGGATTGGCCACAGTCGAAGACAGGATGCTGAGCTCGATGGACCTTGGTCTGATCCAGCACGGCAATTCTTAGGTAGATCTTATGTGTACATGTCAGGCGAGCAGTTTTATAAAAGAACATTTCCAAATAAATGCCTTTCAAAATTACATTCCCTGAGGGCATTTGCCTTACATTTTCAAAAGGTGCATTCCCTGATTGTACTTGCATATATTCAGCTGCATAACAATCCAGTTTTCAAATTCAATGTATGCTGGTTCCTTGTGTTTGAAAATCACATTGTTGGGTCTGCGCTTAAAAGTACAAGTCTACCTTTTGCATTTAGGTACCTTACTAAAAATGTATCCCATAATTATTGTAGTGTGAGTACAGAATCAGTACCTGTACATGGGATTACTAGAGCGCAGGAATGGACTCAATGCAGAATCTCTGCTTTGTCTTCTGAAGCCATGTCCTTTTGTTATTTGAGATGTAGCATATTTGCCTCATTCTGCAGCTGTGAGTCTCTCTCTCTTTCTTTTTAAAGCTACAGAGAGCTCAGAGTCCTCACAAGGTGTATCTGGCAATGGCTCCAGTGGCTCTGACAGTGGCTGTGTGTCCCATATCCCACGAAACAGCTTCTCTGAGGGCTCTGCATCCTATGGACCAAGCCTTGGAGATGGATCGCTGGAGGAAAATGCCAAGCTGATTAACAGGCAGTACATCTCTGCTGTGAGTAATATTCGAAACATGTGCTAGAATAATTTCCTTACATACACCAAATACACATTCTTTCTGCTGCTGCACATTACAGCTGCATGTTATGTACGCATGCACACACACACAAACACACACACACAAAACATGGGGTCCGTTTTCAGCCACTTTCTGGCCAGGAAATTTAGCCAGATAAACTTATTTATTTATTTATTTAACACTTTTCTATACCGACCTTCATGGTAGAGACCATATCAGGTCGGTTCACATCGAATAGGGGAACTGAACCAAGAACAGTAACCAAAACAAAAGGTTGAACGTGAAAAAGCAAAGTTACATTTAACAGGGAATTAAACTTGGAGGCATAGACTGCTGGAAGGAAGGAAAGGCTAGAGATAGCGGAAGAAAATTATTAGTATAAACAGAGCAGTCAGGAGGCTCTTATTCTGGGCTTAGGGGTAATATGGAAATCCATTGCTCCTAAAGGAAGTTCTGTCGACTATTGTGTGTCATGGGTATCTGAGAAGGCTTGGCGGAAAAGCCAGGTCTTAAGTTTTTTCTTGAATGTTGGTAGGCAGGGTTCCATTCTGAGGTCAGCTGGGATGTTGTTCCAGATAGCTGGGCCTGCTGTTGAAAAGGATCGGTCTTTAGTTGAGATGAGGCGTGTGGCTTTTGTAGGTGGGGTCTGTAGGGTTCCTTTATATATTTCTCTAGTCGGTCTGTTGGTGAGGTGGAGATTGAGGGGGAATTCGAGGTCCAGATGCAAGTGATTGTAGATGACTTTGTGGATTAAGGCGAGTGATTTGTGGAGGATTCTGTACTTCACTGGGAGCCAGTGTAGGTTACGTAGGATGGGAGATATGTGTTCTCCCCGGTTGGTGTTAGTCAAGATTCTTGCGGCAGCGTTCTGTATCAACTGTAGCGGCTTGGTGGTAGAGCTGGGGAGTCCCAAGAGGAGTGCACTGCAGTAGTCGATTTTAGCAAATATCAAGGCTTGCAGGACTGTTCTGAAGTCGTGGAAAAAAAGTAGGGGTTTGAGTCTTTTTAGGACTTGAAGCCTGTAGAAACAATCTTTGGTTGTGGTGTTGATCATTTTCTTGAGGTTTAAGCGGTTTTGTCTAGTAACACCCCGAGATCTCGTACGTGGGTATGCATGAGCTGGGTGTTAAGGATGGTCTGTGGGAGTGGGTTTGTCTTGGTTAGAGGAGATGAGAAGGAGTTCGGTCTTGGATGCGTTAAGGACCAAGTTGAGGCTGTTAAGCAGGCTGGTGATCCGATTTAGGCAGTTTGTTCCAGAGCGAGAGTGATTTTGCGATGGATTCTGTTATCGGAATCAAAATCTGCACGTCATCTGCATACAGAAAATGAATAAGGTTAAGGTCTGTTAGAAGCTGACAGAGTGGGAGGAGGTATATATTAAAGAGAGTGGGTGATAACGATGATCCTTGGGTACTCCGAGTGAGGACCTTGTTGAAGGAGATTCTTTATTATTTATTTTAACTTTGTAACTTCTATTACTAAGGAAAGACGTGAACCAACTGAGGGCTGAACCTGATATACCTATTTCTGCTAGGAGAGTCAGAAGGACTGGTGTGGTTGACGGTGTCGAAGGCTGCCGAGATGTCCAATAGAACTAGAAGGAAGGAATGGCCCTTGTCTAATCCCAGAATGATATGGTCTGTTAAGGAAATGAGGAGTGTTTCTGTATTGCGAGATTTGCGGAATCCGTATTGGGAAGGGAATAGAATGTTGTGATCCTCTAGATATTCTGACAGCTGAGTGTTAACCAGTTTCTCTGTAAGTTTGGCTAAGAACGGTAGATTTGAGATGGGGGCGGAAGTTAGCAGGTTCTTTGGGGTCTAAGTTATGCTTCTTGAGGAGGGGTTTAAGGGAAGCGGATTTTAAGCTATCTGGGTATCTCCCTTGTGCTAATGAGCAGTTTATAATATTAGCTAAAGGTCCTGCAATCATGTTTGGAATCAGTAGCAGGAGTTTGGATGGTATATTGTCTGCTGGATGGCTAGATGGTTTCTGTTTCTTAAGGAGAGATTCAATCTCCCCGGGAGATGTCAGATCGAAGTTGTCGAGCTTGATTCCAGTATGGGAGTGAGTGGTGGAGAATGTAGAGCATGTGGTGGTGTTGGTTGGTAGGAGAGCCAGGGTATTTGTGATCTTCTGTTGAAAGAAAGAAGCAAGTTCATTGGCCTTGGATTGTGCTAGATCATCAGGTATCGTTGGTGGGGATGACTTTGTGATTTGTGACACATAAGAGAAAAGTGCCTTGGCGTCATATTGGAGGTTGTGGATTTTACTTGCATAGTATTCTCTTTTTGCCTTTAGGATTGAGGTCCTATAATGGTGTAGGGTTCCTTTGTAAGATGAGAGTGTAACAGAGTTGGGGGCTTTGCGCCATCTATTTTCTTTGTGGCGAAGGATTTGTTTCATCTGTATTAGCTCCGTGGAGAACCATGGTTGTTTTCCTTTCTTTTCAAGGTTTATTGTTTTGGAGACTGCAGGGCATATCTTGTTAGCCACTGCTTCCGTGATGTTGTGCCATGAAAGAACTGCCGATTCAGTGTTGGATAAGTCCAGGTTTGAGAGTTCTTTCGTAAGATGGTCGCTGAGAGTCTCAGATGCACATGTTTTCCTGTAGTGAATGGTGGACTGAGGTTGCGGGCTGTAAGTTTGTTGTTTAGCGGTGATCTTGGTGGTTATCAGAAAGTGATCTGACCAGGGTACTGGAGTGCAGGTGGGTGTCGATGAGCAACTGAATTTTGAGTTGATGAAGATGAGATCCAACGTGTGTCCTCCTTTGTGAGTGGGGTTGTTGACGATTTGCGTGAATCCCATTGCACTGAGGGAATTGAGGAGGGTTTCGCAGTTGGGGGAGAGGGGTGAGGCGTCGGTATGTAAGTTAAAGTCTCCCATGATCATGGTAGGGAGATCAAAGTTGATGTGCTTTACTATGGATTCGATGAGGGGAGAGGCGTCCGCTTCAAGTAATCCCGGTGGAGCATAGACTAGTAGTAGTTGCAGATGTTGTGATTTGACTAAGCCCAGTTCCAGTTTGGACTCGGACTTGATTGTATGTGGCATAAGTTTGAGTTCTTTTTTGGTTGCTAGTAGTAAGCCCTCCCCCTCGTTTTTTGTGTCTGTGGGTTGATAGTATTTCATACTTGTGTATAGGTAATTGGTTGATGAGCGCGATGTCAGAGTTTTTTAGCCATGTTTCTGTGATGGCACAGATATCGGGTTCTGAGTCCAGTAGATAATCGTTGAGGATGTGCGTCTTTTTTAGTCAGTGATTGTGCATTAAATAGAGTTACCGAGAGTAGTGTGAGTCCTAAGAACTGGGTAAGAGGGGTGATCATGATTGGTATGAGTGAGCTGCGACTTCTTGATGGTAGTTCTGGGGTAGGATAGATGCTGGTTTGGCGACGGAGATGTCTGATTGGTATTTGGTTAATTAGTCTTTCTTCCCGTAGATGAGGTGGCAGGGTTTGTTGTAGGAGTAGGATTTGCTGTGATGGGGAAATTAGGGTTCCGACGAGACGATGGTGTTGGCATAATGGGACTTGTTAAAATCGTGTTACTGCTCTGGTGTGGCTGGATGAATGCTGGAGAGCTTGGAGTCACGCTGGTGTGGCTGGATGAATGCTGGAGAGCTTGGAGTCACGCTGGTGTGGCTGGATGAATGCTGGAGAGCTTGGAGTCACGCTGGTGTGGCTGGATGAATGCTGGAGAGCTTGGAGTCACGCTGGTGTGGCTGGATGAGTGCAGACGTGGCTGAGTGAGTGTCTGGATGTATGCTGGTGTGGATAGGCATTCAGTGGCTGCATGAAGGGGCGCACAAAGGGGCCGGCCCCTTTGTCGCGCTCCTTCGGCGCGCGGCGCCTGTGTAGCAGCAGATTTAAAGCTCCCTCTCCGAGCTTTAATTGGCTGGGTCTGTTGCCGGGGAAGGGCCGGAGGGCCGATCGGAGGGGCGGCGCGTTGGTGCGAGCAGCGGCAGTGACTTGCCTTATCTGGAGAACTTAGCTGTAATAATCAGTGGCATAGGAAACACAACGGAAGCCGATCTAATGTGGCAGTGTAGCAACCAGAAGTAGAAAGATTGGTAAAAAAACAAAGATTCTTTATTATCACAGTGCATAGCCCCGACTCTGGCTGAGTTTCACTCAATTCATTGAGCTGCCTCAGGGGCTACTATAATTATAAAACATATATATCAGACATTTAAAACATTAAAAGGTGCTTGACCATCATAAAAACATAAATAATAAATAATCAGATTTAAATTATAAAGCACATATTGACACACAGTTAAAATAAACAGAAATACGAACTTATTATTCTGATACATTATCTGACACTTACAGGGGAATTTCAAATAAAAACTAGCTCCTAAATCTAACACTGATTGTTTATGAGACAAGAACTGCTTTCTACGTGCTTGAGTAGCGCGCGAAACGTCAGGAAAGACCTGAATCTTCTGACCACAAAAATTCTGATATTTAAATTGAAAATATTTAGAGAAGAATAGGTCTTTCTCTTGTCTTAAAGAAAAAGAGATTAACAATGTTGCGGTAGATGCAATATTGTCCATGGAGTCCTCTAAAAAGGTAGAGACCCCAGGACTTTCCATAATATCAATTCCACCTTCCTGTGTCAATAATGTTTTCCCTTTTGGGATATAATACATCTTAGAAAGTAAAGGAATCTGTGTAGAATCATAGGATAATATCTCAACTACATATTTTTTATATAGTCATCAGTAGAAATGCCGGCTGTATAAATAATGGTTGTAATTAGAAATGTATCAGTATATCTGACCACCCTCCCACTCTCCCTAGATGTGGGCTAGATATCCTAAGAAATGAGATTTAATAATAATGTGAGTTTTTATTTTTTGTTTTCCTGGAATTCTTGAATATATTCATTTGTCAAAATGTTATATTTCAATAAAAAATAAATTATAAAAAAAAACAAAAAATAAAATAAAATAAACAGAAATATACACACAGAAAAAATGTATGCAAACATCTGAATTATTCTAGATAATGGTAAAAACTGGATAGGTGTATACAGAAAACTTTTATAAAATGCACCCTTCTATACCTGAGTCAGTCGTTTGTGTATTCTCAAACAACTGTTGTCAACATCGTATTCATTTGTCTTTTTCTTCTTTGTAGACAGGCAGTATTCCTTTTCTGTTATGATTAGTATAAAAGGAAACATGGTGTCAGTGGTGTCCAAAAATATATCCATTGAATTCTCTTCAATGTCAACCAATACTCAAATTAATTATCTAATGGATTAAGTTGTGTTATCTTATCTCTCAAATAATGTTCTAAAAGATACTTCGAGTATGTGCCTCAATGTAACAATGTATCCATATCGTAGTATACTGTGATTCAATGGTGCATTTAGTTTTTCTTGGTTGAATTACATTTGCATATTCATTGTCCCATCCCTATTCTTAGCATTTGCTTATTTAATAATTATTAATGTCCGGAGGATAAATTAGTCATAACACTATTGAATATATCTCACTGATTGCGTGGGCACTTCAACATTTAGAAATACGTGGTGTTTAAATGCATGTAACATACACTGATTGTCTCTTGAAGGATTCCTTCGAATAGTTCAGACATACAATTGCTTGCAGAAAAGTACACTATGGCCATTAGTGTTCATTTCTATTTTCTACATTTAAGGCAAAAGCTTACAATATTTCCCCAGCTGTGTGGATTTGAGAGACTGATACATACGGCCAAACGCGCAATCAGTAAGTTCCCTGTACGTACCCGGATCAGTCCAGACAGCGGGTTGTGTCCCCTGTCCAGCAGATGGAACCAGAGAAAATATTAACTGAAAGGCATACCATATATGGGCATAGCTCACCCTGCGCTCTTCAGTATTTCTCTGGTTCCAGCAGATGCAGTCAGACGAACCTGCGGTTTCTCTCCTCAGAGATATTTCAGTGTTTTCTTCTCCTATATTGGGTCAAGCAAGTATTAAAATAAAAAAAAAAAAAATGTTGGAACAGAGGTTTTAAATTTACAGGAGACAGTTCTGTCTCCTAGCTCTTAAGGAGTCCTAGGGGGGATTTCCCCTTGATTATTCAACCTAGGACTCCAATTCCCAGTACCCATAACAATTTCCCTGCACAGGGGTGATACTGGTGGTCCAGTCACTCCCCTTTACATCCCCTGAGATGTTCTTACCTCAGGGCCCCTTGCAGAGACCTTGCCATTCATCTGTTGTGGTGAAAGTTCAACAAAGTTTAAAAAAACCAAAAACTAAGGGGATTAAAGGAGACAGTATTTCTGCTTGTTTTAATCTGAAGCAGAGGGAAAAAGTCTATTTATGCGGCTGTTACGCCGACCGGCAGGGATTTAAGCACCTCACAGCTGTTTTGCCGGCTCCTGCGCTTCACTATTTTTTTCAGCTCAGCTGATTTCTTGCCGCTCGATGCCAAGGTCACCTCTCTGCCTCACCTGCGGGGAACCTGCTTCGCGGCTCTCCCGCGAAGGGCTCTGCTCTGTCTGCTTACCCGGAGGGGAAGGACCCTCCGGGATTGCTTCTAAGTTGACGACCCGGGGTTGGGTCGCTAAGCGTGCGTCCGGGCCGGCCCTCCCTCAGAAAATCGCGGGAACGGTGGCCATTTTATGCCCGGACCTCGAAGCAGTTTCAGAGCCTCAGGGGGGAAGGGAGCCCGATTTATTAAACTCTCCACCTGACTTAAGCCCTATGGGCCCCCCTGTTACAAATTTTGATTCTCAAGGGGCCCCTCCCCCACAGGTACCTGACAAGTCTTACCATGGTTTTTCCACAGAGTTCATGCTTCTTCTACACAGGTCTTTTTTGGCCAGCTTGGAGGCACAGGGGGATCCCATTCTGGGCCCTCCCCTGGCTAAGATTCCTCATTTTGTCAGTGGCCAGGGCTCTGGCCCACCGGACCTGCAGGGGGCTACTAGGGTCCGCACTGTACCCGGGGGCTCAGATACTCTTCACCCTCCACAGCCTGCTCCTTTGCCAGATTCTGATTCAGATCTGGATCTGCTGCTTGTGAATCCACCAGTAGAAGGAGATGACCCACGGGTCCTGCGATTATTTAAATGCGAGGAGCTGGATCCGCTTATTCCCTTTGTTCTGGATGAACTAGGGATTGAAGTCCCACTGGAAGATACCACCAGTGCCTCCACTTCTGCCAGTGCATCCACTTCCCACACAGTGGATCCGGCCCTAGCTGGCTTACGGGCTCCGCCTCATACCTTCTTGTTTCATCCTATGCTTATACAGCTCCTACTCCGGGAATGGGAATCCCCAGATTCTGGCCTCCAGGTGGGCAGGGCGATGGATAAGCTGTATCCCCAGCCAGATCCAGCCCTCGACATGCTTAAAGTCCCCAAGATTAATGCTTCAGTGTCCGCGGTCACCAAACGCACTACCATCCCAGTGGTGGTGTCAACGGCTTTAAAAGATCTTTAAGACCACAAGTTGGAGCTATACCTCAAGCGAATCTTCGAGGTGCTGTCCTTAGGGGTCCGCGCGATGGTGTGTAGCAGTCTCATGCAGCGGGCGAGCCTTAGGTGGGTTCAACAATTACTCAGCACCCAGAACCTCCCGGCTGCAGAGGCCAAACAAGCAGAGCGGCTCGAAGGGGCGATTGCGTATGGCGCTGATGCCCTTTATGATCTCCTTCGGGTGCAGGCAAGAGCCATGGTCTCTGCGGTCTCCGCTAGGCGACTCCTCTGGCTACGTAACTGGGCAGCAGATTCCTCTTCTAAGTCACAGTTGGGCTCTCTTCCCTTTAAGGGTAAGTTGCTTTTTGTGGAGGACCTGGAACAGCTTATTAAATCCTTGGGAGACAACAAGGTTCATAAGCTGCCTGAGGACCGCCCTAAACAGTCCAAATCCTTTTTTCCTTCGCGCTCTTGTTTCAGAGGTCAGCGCAGGTACAACAAGCCACATGGGTCTTTTCAGCAGAATACCCCCTCCAGATCTCAGGCATGGTCTCATTCCTTTCGGGGACGTCAGCCGTTCCGAGATGGAAACTCCCAAGGATCCGGCGCCAAGTCCTCACAATGAGATGTGGAAGGCTCATTCCTTCGTTCCTGTCTTAGGTGGACGTCTGTCCCTTTTTTTGGGGGAATGGGCCAAAATTACTATGGATCAATGGGTCCTGGATATGATCAGAAATGGTTATGCTTTAGAATTTGCTTGAGGATATCTCCTTGCGGCACTCGGAAGAGGCCTGCGATGTGTCGAACCCTCGACAGACTCCTGGAGCCTAGGGGCCATAGTTCCTGTTCCTCCAAACGAACAAGGATCCAGCCAGTATTCCATTTACTTCATCGTGCCCAAGAAGGATGGCTCTTTCCAACCGATCCTAGACCTCAAGAGGGTCAGTTGGGCTCTCAAGGTTCCCCATTTTTGAATGGAAACCCTGCGAGCGGTCATAGTGGTGGTTCGCTCCAGCGAGTTTCTGACTTCTCTCAACCTCACATCCCTATTCGCAAGGAACACCAACGGTTCCTTCGTTTTGAAATTCTGGGCCGGCACCTGCAGTTTCAGGCTCTCCCGTTCGGATTAGCCACCACTCCTCGCACGTTCACCAAGATGATAGTGGTAGTAGCGGCTTTTCTTCGGCAAGAAGGAGTCCTAGTCCATCCCTACCTGGATGACTGGCTTATCCGGGTGAAGTCGATGGAGCTCTGTGTGATGGCAGTGAGCCATGTCATATCGCTGCTTACCTCCCTCGGGTGGATAGTCAACTACCTCAAGAGCAACCTCAAACCCTCTCAAGTTCTGGAATTTCTGGGAGCTCGCTTCGACACCTGCGAATCCAAGGTCTCCCTACCCAAAGTCAGGGTGCTGAAGCTCATGTATCTCTCTCGCAGCCCACGGCCTGGGATTACCTTCAAGTACTGGGCTCCATGGCCTCCACCATAGATTTGGTTCCCTGGGCATTTGCGCATTTGCGAACCTTGCAGAAAGATTTTCTTGCCCGTTGGAAGCCGGTTTTCGGAGGATTTTTCGGGCAATTCTACCACTTTCCGAATCTACTGTCATCAGCATACGGTGGTGGCTCTCTCTTGACCACCTCTCAAAGGGAATGCCCCTGGAGTCTCCCCAGTGGATGATTGTGACGACGGATGCCAGCCTCTCCGGCTAGGGGGCGGAGTGTCAGTCTCTATTGACTCAGGGCTGGTGGTCCACAGTCCAGTCCAATTGGCACATCAACCATCTGGAGGCCCAATCGGTCCATCTGGCTCTCAAGTTCTTCCTTCCCTTGCTTTGCCACAAGGCGGTGAGAGTCCTCTCAGACAATGCAACAACGGTGGCTTATATCAATCACCAGGGGGGCACCAGGAGTCGCCTGGTGGCCCTGGAGGCCAGCAAGCTGTTCGATTGGGCGGAACGTCACTTGGAATGCCTGGCAGCCTCACACATTGCAGGGAAGAAGAATGTTCAGGCTGACTTCCTCAGTCATCAGTATCTCGACCCCAGAGAGTGGGAATCGTCAGAAGAGGCGATGGACCTTGTCGTACACAAGTAGGGGGTTCCCCACCTGGATTTGATGGCCACCTTGAGAAACGCAAAAGCTCCCAGGTTCTTCAGTCGTGGAAAGGAACACAGCTCGGAGGGTGTGGCTGCTCTGGTCCTGCCCTGGCCCAGCAATGTCCTTCTCTATGTATTTCCCCCTTGGCCTCTGGTGGGAAAGGTACTCCGAAGGATAGAGGTTCACAACGGGCCGGTAATTTTCATCGCGCCAGAGTGGCCCCGCAGACCGTGGTTCACGGACCTTGTGAATCTCGCGTCGGACGGCCCCCTTTGACTCGGTCACCTCCACAATCTCCTCCGACAAGGTCCTGTATTTTTCGAGCAGGCAGATTGCTTTTGTCTAGCGTCCTGGCTTTTGAACGGAAGCGTCTAAGAAAGAGAGGCTATATGGAGGAAGTCATCTCCACACTGTTGCGGGCTCATAAAACTTCTGCATCACTGGCATATGTTCAGGTTTGGAGAGTGTTTTATAACATGTGTGTGGAACTTGGGGTTTTGACGCGCAGGGCCTCGGTCTCTCTAGTTCTCTCCTTTCTCCAGAATGGTCTCTCCAAGAGCTTGTCTTTCAACTCCTTGCGTGTTCAAGTCTCAGCTCTTGGCTCTCTTTTGGGGAAATTAGACAGTTACGAGGTGGCTAAGCATTTGAATCCGCCTGTCCGACATATATGCCTGTCTTGGAGTCTTAACCTGGTCCTTCGGGTTCTCTGCGAGGCACCTTTTGAACCTCTACGTTGGTCCACGCTCAAAGACCTCACAGCTTAAGACAGTGTTCCTGGTGGCTATATGTTCGGCCTGAAGGGTATCTGAACTGCAAGCTTTATCCTGTAGAGAACCCTTCTTGAGGGATTCAAGGGTCTCTTTAAAGATGGTTCCCTCTTTCCTGCCAAAGGTAGTCTCCTCCTTTCATGTCAATCAGTCAGTGGAGCTCCCTGCCTTTTCTCAGGAGGATATCGCTAGCTCGGCTAGTGGTGATTTACACCGTTTGAATCTTAAGCGAGTTCTCTTGCACTACTTACAGGTCACTAATGATTTCAGAGTTTCCAATCATCTCTTTGTTTTATGGAGCGGCCCTCATAAGGAGCAGAAGGCCTCTAAAGCTACTATAGCTCGCTGACTAAAGGAAGCTATTGCGTCCGCATTAGGGATGTGAATCGTTTTAGGACGATTAAAATTATCGTCCGATAATTTTAATATCGTCTTAAACCGTTATGGAACACAATACAATAGAGATTCTAACGATTTATCGTTATAAATCGTTAGAATCGTGAGCCGGCACACTAAAACCCCCTAAAACCCACCCCCGACCCTTTAAATTAAATCCCCCACCCTCCCGAACCCCCCCCCAAATGAGTTAAATAACCTGCGGGTCCAGCGGCGGTCCGGAACGGCAGCGGTCCGGAACGGGCTCCTGCTCCTGAATCTTGTTGTCTTCAGCCGGCGCCATTTTCCAAAATGGCGCCGAAAAATGGCGGCGGCCATAGACGAACACGATTGGACGGCAGGAGGTCCTTCCGGACCCCTGCTGGACTTTTGGCAAGTCTCGTGGGGGTCAGGAGGCCCCCCACAAGCTGGCCAAAAGTTCCTGGAGGTCCAGCGGGGGTCAGGGAGTGATTTCCCGCCGCGAATCGTTTTCGTACGGAAAATGGCGCCGGCAGGAGATCGACTGCAGGAGGTCGTTCAGCGAGGCGCCGGAACCCTCGCTGAACGACCTCCTGCAGTCGATCTCCTGCCGGCGCCATTTTCCGTACGAAAACGATTCGCGGCGGGAAATCGCTCCCTGACCCCCGCTGGACCTCCAGGAACTTTTGGCCAGCTTGTGGGGGGCCTCCTGACCCCCACGAGACTTGCCAAAAGTCCAGCGGGGGTCCGGAAGGACCTCCTGCCGTCCAATCGTGTTCGTCTATGGCCGCCGCCATTTTTCGGCGCCATTTTGGAAAATGGCGCCGGCTGAAGACAACAAGATTCAGGAGCAGGAGCCCGTTCCGGACCGCTGCCGTTCCGGACCGCCGCTGGACCCGCAGGTTATTTAACTCATTTGGGGGGGGTTCGGGAGGGTGGGGGATTTAATTTAGAGGGTCGGGGGTGGGTTTTAGGGGGTTTTAATGTGCCGGTTTTGCGATTTTTAGATTTTTAGATTTTTCACGATTTTTCACGATATTTTACCCCCCCAAACGGCAACAATACGATTCCCTCCCCCTCCCAGCCGAAATCGATCGTTAAGACGATCGAGGACACGATTCACATCCCTAGTCCGCATATCTCTGCCGGGGCCGGCTGGTTCCGGAGGGTCTAAAGGCCCATTCGTTGCGCTTGCAAGCTACTTCTTAGGCGGAGAGCCAGCTGGTTTCCCCGCAAGAAATTTGCAGAGCGGCCACTTGGAAATCCTTACATACGTTTACTCAGCATTATCGTCTCGACGTTCAGGCACCTATTTTTGGTTTCTTCGGAGGACAGGTACTTCGAGCAGGACTGTCTCCGTCCCACCCTAACTAGGGAAGCTTTGGTACATCCCGCTGTCTGGACTGATCCAGGTACGTACAGGGAAAGGAAAATTGGTTCTTACCTGCTAATTTTCGTTCCTGTAGTACCACGGATCAGTCCAGACTCCCTCCCGGTCTACTTTTTCAATCCGCTTGTAGTCTTTTTCCTTTTGCAGCACTGGTAAATGCCTTTTTTATCCTACAGAAGTATTAAATAAAGGATTCGTAAGGCACCGGATGTTACTTTCACAATTGTTAAGAGCTATATATAACACTATTCCAAATTGGCGTTATATTATTACTGTTGAATTGTTACTTGCTTGACCTTATTCAATTTCTTTTTCTGCTTTGTTAAAGTTTATATTGAGGAGCACAGGGTGAGCTATGCCCATATATGGTATGCCTTTCAGTTATGCTTTTTTCTCTGATTCCATCTGCTGGACAGGAGACACAACCCGCTGTCTGGACTGATCCGTGCTACTACAGGAACGAAAATTAGCAGGTAAGAACCAATTTTCCTATATAGTCAATAATATTATGACTACATTAATGGTGGGGGTGAAAGGGAAATAGAACCAAAGGTTACTAAGAGCCAAGAGAAACAGATAAGTATGAGAAAAACAGACTGGATGGGCCGATTGGTTTTCTTCTGCCGTCATTTCTATGTTTCTATGTTTCTATAATTTATCCTCCGGACATTAATAATTATTAAATAAGCAAATGCTAAGAATAGGGATGGTACAATGAATATGCAAATTTAATTCAACCAAGAAAAACTAAATGCACCATTGAATCACAGTATACTACAATATAAATACATTGTTACACTGAGGCACATACTCGAAGTATCTTTTGAACATTATTTGAGAGATAAGATAACACAACTTAATCCATTAGATAATTAATTTGAGTATTGGTTGACATTGAAGAGAATTCAATGGATATATTTTTGGGCACCACTGACACCATGTTTCCTTTTATACTAATCATAACAGAAAAGGAATACTGCCTGTCTACAAAGAAGAAAAAGACAAATGAATATGAAGTTGACAACAGTTGTTTGAGAATACACAAACGATTGACTCAGGTATAAAACGGTGCATTTTATAAAAGTTTTCTGTATACACCTATCCAGTTTTGACCATCATCTAGAATAATTCAGATGTTTGCATACATTTTTTCTGTGTGTATATTTCTGTTTATTTTAACTGTGCTTTATAATTTAAATCAGCCAGAGTAGGGGCTATGCACTGTGATAATAAAGAATCTATGTTTTTACCGATCTTTCTACTTCTGGTTGCTACATAATCAGTGGCATAGCCGGCTAGTTTAACGTTAGCCAGATAATTTTATCAGCTAATTTTAGGGCTGCTCTGTGGCACGACCAGAGTTAGCTAGTTATCCAGCTAACTCTGAATATGGGAGTTAGCTGATAACTTATCTGGATAACTTAATTCTGCCCCCAAATTCCCTTGTATGCTTCCAAGTTATTCGGCTAAGTTTTATGCAGATAACTACTTAGTCGGAGGCAGTGAGACAGAGGGACTTTTCAGATTTCTGTATTTGTCCAGCTAAATCCCAAACGTAGCTGGACAAATATGCTGAATATTGACATCTTTATCTCTGTATTATAGTCACACCTTAAAGGCACACACACACTAATACACACAGACTGTCCATTCTGTCTTCCAGCTACATCTTAGCATACATGGGCAGACGTACACTGTAGAGTTCCATGCTACAGTTACATTTCAAACACATATTCTGCAGCTCCATGTTTCAGCCACAGCTTATAAATACACATGTATGAACTGAGTGGTACCCCCCCCTATACCCAATCAGGGTGGCTTCCCCACTCACTAGGAGGGGCCTACTAAGCACCGTGCAGTCCTTGCCTGCACCTCTGCACACGCTTCTATAATTTGTGCCCTTCAGCTAGGTTCCAACTTGCTATACTCTGACTTCTAGGGACACTGCAAACATACAAAACCCAGGGGTCCTATCATTCTCAGAATGTCATCTACAGATTAAATACAAAAACATACTGGAATCACCCAGTGTCACTGATCAGTCACAAACACAGCTAACAAATTAAGGGCCTGATTTAGGAGGCTTTTCTCCCATTCTGCATCTATGGGAAACATGTTTAGTAAATGAGGCCCTAAGTAGTTTCTTAAGAAAAAGGAGGAACAGTGAACTGGAAAAATACAACCTGGCAGACAACAAATGGGGTAAAAAGAAAAACAGATTATACAAATAGCACTAGCAAATTAAGATTTGTTTTAAGTTGCCTGTGCCCTGTGGAGTTTGGTAGCAGTCTGTGGACAGCATGCGGTGTAAAACTGAGACAGGAGTCCAGCCCAGATGAGATGGCAGATTTTTTAGCACCTGCTTAGCCAGCTCATTTTAGGATGGGCTAGGTAACCAATTATAACTAGGCTTTTGATTTTCAGTTAAAACAGAAAAACCTTGATAAAATACTCCCATTGGGGAAAATGGGTTTTCATTTTTAACTAGAAAAATCAGAAAAATAGGCCTTCCTAAAGGTGCTCTGATGACATTATTCAGATGCTGCAGCATGCTTCTTCTTTACGGCAGTAGTTAGATGATGTCATTGGAGTGGGCACGAAGAAAGGTCCATGGGGCCACAGCAGTCCCCATTCTGCTGTCGCCTGAAGAAAAGCCCAGCAGAGCTGCAGCCAACCCCATCTCACTGCAGCCTGAAGAAAAATCCAGCAGGGCCATGGCAGACCCCATTCCACTGCAGCCCAAAGAGAGGCCTGAGGGGCTGCAGAGGAACCCATCCCATTGTGGCCCAAAAGGAGGCCTGGCAGGGGTCACAGCAGACCCCATCCTGTCACAGCCGAAGAGAAATCAGATATAGCCCGAGAGTGGAAGGAGAAGACGAAGAGAGGGGGTAGGCCCTGAGAGTGAGAGCCTGTATTTGTGTTTATGTGAATCTGTGTACATGTGTGTGTGTGTGAGCCTATGTGTGTGAGAGAAACTGTGTGCATGTTTATGTGTGTGCGAGTGTCAGAGAGAGAGAGAGAAAGAGAGTCTTGTGCGTATGTGTCTGTGAGGGTGAGATTGGCAGTCGATCGCCTTTGCCCTCACTATGTCACAGGGAGTGACCGTCGCTCCCTGTGACATAGTGAGGGGTTGGCGCGCGCAAGGCTGCCCAAAATCGGCAGCCTGCACGCGCCGAGCCGCGCAGCCTGCCTCCGTTCCCTTCCCCTACCTAACCCACCCCCCAGCCCTATCTAACCCCCCCCCCCCCACCTTTGTCGGCAAAGTCACGCCTGCTGGAAGCAGGCGTAACTTTGCGAGCGCCGGCCGGCTGCCCCGCTCCGTGTTCCGGTCCCGGGGGCTGGTCCGGAGGCCGCGGCCACGCCCCCGGAATGAAACCACACCCGTGGCGCCGCCCCCGGCACGCCGCATCACCCGCACCACGCCCCTGAAACGCCGCGTCACGACTGCCACGCCCCCCGGCACGCCTCTCCATGCAAGCCCCGGGACTTACGCGCATCCCACGGCTTGCGCGCACTGCCGAGCCTATGCAAAATAGGCTCGGCGCGCGCAGGGGGGGTTTGGGGTAGGTTTTCGGGGGGTACGCGCGTACCCCTTTGAAAATCTACCCGAGTGTGTAGAAGAATTTTGGGAAGGCTAGGTCTTCCCAAAATAATTTGCCTGAAGCCCTGAACCAGAGCTCCCTGCCTTGTTTCTGCTGCCATTGGCAATAGTGGAGTTAATCAACTACGCTGTAAGAGTGGCAGCTGTCTCCCTATGTTAGTGCCTTACTACTTCTATTGGCGCACATGCATTGGTGGATAAATCCATATTTCCCTGCTATATATCACTGTAAGGGTGTGTAAGAATGTCCCTCAGAACTCCTTAATGGACTAGCCGTAGTTATCTGGCCTGATCCTCCTTAAGAACTCACCCAGCAAGGGATTCTGGGTAAGGTTGAGGGGTTAGGAAGGCCCCTGGAGAGCGAAGGAACTGTACTGAACTGTAAGTTACATTGTCACTTTTGTTTGTTGAACTGTTTTGAATAGCAAGTTTGCTTTGGCTGTTACTTGCTACAAACAAATAAAGATTTATAAAGGATTTTTGCTGGAGTCCAGCCTGAAATCTGTTCTCTGGCTACCCTCTGACCTGTTGGTATCACCCTCACAGTCAGAAGTTGTTTGAGCAGGTGCCCAGTTTCCTAGACTGAGGTCACCTGCCCCTTTCCTGCTGCTCTGCTGTGTCTGATTTCTGATCCATCCCTGCCACCTGCTGGCACTACCTCCCCCCCCCCCCCCGAACATATATTCTGCCCATGCCCGTGCCAGTGCCAGTGCTAAGGGGCTATTTTGGGAGCAATTTTCATACTGTCCTCATTGGGACAAAGTCAGTGCTATTATTAACTCATGGATTTTGCACCAGTTCTCGAAGGAACACTGCGTACTTTCCCTCTGAAATTTGCTGTTGGTACAAACTGCCTGCACACATTTGCACCTTCTTATTGTCGGGGAATGTTTTCATGGAAAACAACAAATGGCAATTTGAAAGTGCAAGCTCTTCATTTTATTTTCCTCTCTGACTTAAGCACATCCCTGGGAACGTCTTCTCTACATGCATCTAGGAATCCGCCTGACGGCGGACACTATGCATGGCTTGAACCATATTGCGGGAGGCCAGATTTCAAAGGGCCAAGATGCATGGGGAAATTACTATTTACCTGTGTCACTGACGTTGAAAATGTCCCTCCTCATTCTGCTCTGTTACCTCATAAAACAGCCAGAAAGCCCAGCTACTGCTCTGGAATATTCAGGAGATTGACTGCCTGATCTCATCTCTTACCTGGCTGCAGAAATGTGGGAACCGAGGCTGTACGACCTCTCTCCTCCCAGCATTCCCATTCCAGATCAAAAGGAATGGAGATCAAATCATAGATTTTGAAGAAGCCCCATATACTGGAGCTTCCTTCTGCTAAGGCATCCACTGATGGTGCCTTGAATAATTCTCCCCTAATGTGTGCATTAGAGAGCAGAATCTACCCTTTTCCCAGAAAGCCAAATATCACAGGATGAAATGATAGGACAGACAATACATGGGGCATTAGTGAAGACAGGCAACATTAAGGATTTATTTAGGAAGTTAGATGAGTATTAAAGCTCACGTACAGCCTCTGGTAAAATATCAGCAAGGAAAAATTTGAGAAGGCCGATATTCAAAGTACATTTAGCACAAGATAGATATTTAGGACTTATCTAGCTATCTAGCAGCTGGAATAGTCTCCCCAAACTAGATATACATGTGCTGCCTATGCAAACTGTACTATACTAATTACATTTTACTTACACATACAAACATAGATATTTTACAGCTGACTGCCACACTTACATCTTACATGAATTCTGTGCTACATCTGCAAAAGAATATGAGAACATAAGAAGTTGCCATACTGGGTCAGACCAAGGGTCCATCAAGCCCAGCATCCTGTTTCCAACAATCCAGGTTACAAGTACCTGGCAAGTACTCGCACACTAAGTAGATCCCAAGCTACTGATGCCAGTAATAGCAGAGGCTATTCCCTAAGTCAGCTTGAATGATAGCAGTTAATGGACTACTCCTCCAAGAACTTATCCAAATCTTTTTTAAACCCATTTACACTAACTGCACTAACCACATCCTCTGGCAACAAATTCCAGTACTTAATTTTGTGTTGAGTGAAAAAGAATTTTCTCTGATTTGTTTTAAATGTGCTACTTGCTAACTTCATGGTGTACCTCCTAGTCCTTCTATCATCCAAAAGTGTAAATAACTAATTCACATTTACCCGTTCTAGACCTCTCATGATTTTATAGACCTCTCTCATATCCCCCCTCAGCTGTCTCTTCTCCAAGATGTCAGTTTGCAGCATAGTCGCCGTGAGGCTGCACTACCATAGTGCACTGACTTTGCACGAGCGCATATAATGACTGCAACCAAAAGGCTCCAATTTTAAGTATAATTCCACCTGGAGGATCCCTGAGGAAGGAGTCCAATACTCCGAAACACCGCAGTGTTGGAGCAGTCCTTCAGGATTATACGCATTAAGTTGCCACACGTGGAAACAGATAAGTGCTTACACAGTAGTTGGTTCGCACACAGTGTCAGCGCTTCCGAAAATTTCTCTGCAACCTATGATTATTCAAGCCCAGTAGCTATACGAGCTTGCACATATAAGCCACTCAGCTGACTGTGGCCATGTATGACGGTTGCTAGAGAACATAAATACAGTTCTTTTCCTAGCCAAATTATTGTTTGTTTGATTGTCGTGTATTTTTGGCTTCTATTAGAGTACTACATTTCTTCTCCAAGATGAACAGCCCTAACCTTTTTAGTCTTTCCTCATAGGGGAGCTGTTCTATCCCCTTTATCATTTTGGTCCCCCTTCTCTATACCTTCTCCAGTGCAACTATATCTTTTTTGAGATGCGGCAAGCAGAATTGTACACAGTACTCAAAGTGCGGTCTCACCATGGAGCAGATGAAATTTAACGTGGAGAAGTGCAAATTGATGCATATAGGGAAAAATAACGCTTCCTGTAGTTACACAATGTTAGGTTTTTTCTTAGGAATTACCACCCAGGAAAGAGATCTAAGTGTCATTGTGAATGATACATTGAAATTGTCGGCTCAGTGTGCTGTGGTGATCAAAAAAGCAAAGAGAAGAGACGGCTGAGGGGGAATATGATAGAGGTCTTTAATATCATGATAGGTCTTGAATGAGTGGATGTAAATCGGTTATTTACACTTTCGAATAATAGAAGGACTAGGGGGCATTCCATGAAGTTAGCAAGTAGCTCATTTAAGACTAATCGGAGAAAATTCTTTTTCACTCAACGCACAATAAAGCTCTGGAATTTGTTGCCAGAGGATGTGGTTAGAGAAGTTAGTGTAGCTGGGTTCAAAAAAGGTTTGGATAAGTTCTTGGAGGAGAAGTCAATTAACATCTATTAATCAAGTTTACTTAGGGAATAGCCACTGCTATTAATTGCATCAATAGCATGGGATCTTCTTAATGTTTGGGTAATTGCCAGGTTCTTGTGGCCTGGTTTGGCCTCTGTTGGAAACAGGATGCTGGGCTTGATGGACCCTTGGTCTGACCCAGCATGGCAATTTCTTATGTTCTTAATGTTAGGAATTATTAAGAAGGGAATGGAAAATAAAATGGAGGATGTCATAATGCCTCTGTATCGCTCCATGGTGAGACCGCACCTTGAATACTTTGTGCAGTTCTGGTCAACGCATTTCAAAAAGGATATAGCTGCACTGGAGAAAATGCAGAGAAGGGCAACCAAAATGATAAGGGGCATGGAACGGCTACCCTATGAGGAAAGGCTAAAGAAGTTAGGGCTGTTTAGTTTGGAGAAGAGACGACTGAGGGGGGATATGATAGAAGTCTACAAAATCATGAAAGGACTTGAAAAAGTTAATGTAAATTGGTTATTTGCTCTCTGAAGTAATAGAAGGACCAGGGGGCCTGCCATGAAGTAAGCAAGTAGCTCATTTAAAACAAATCGAAAATTTTTTTTTTCACTCAGCGCATTGTTAAACTCTGGAATTCATTGCCAGAAGATGTGGGTACAAGTTAGTGTAACTGGGTTTAAAACAGGTTTGGATAAGTTCCTAGAGGATAAATCCATAAACTGCTATTACGGTAAATAATAAGCAATAATAGCTCTATCTAATGTTTGGATACTTGCCAGGTACATGTGACTTGGATTGCCCACTGTTGGAAACAGGATATTGGGCTTGATGGACCCTTGGTCTGACCCAGTATGGTATTTCTTATGTTTCTTATGTTCTTATGATACAGAGGCAATATGATATTTTCCATTTTATTCGCTATACCCTTTCTAATAATGCCTATCATTTTATTTGCTTTTTTGCCTGCCACAGCACACAGCCGACGATTTCAATGTATTATCTACTATGTCGCCTAGAACTTTTTCCTGGGTGATATTTCCTAATATGGAACCTAACATCGTGTAACTACAGCATGGATTATTTTTCCCTATATGCATCACCTTGCACTTGTCCACATTAAATTTCATCTGCCATTTGGATGCCCAATCTTCCAGCCTCACAAGGTCCTCCTGCAATTTATCATAATCCACTTGTGATTTAATTACTCTGAATAATTTTGTATCATCTGCAAATTTGATTACCTCACTCGTATTCCTTTCCAGATCATTTATAAATATATTGAAAAGCACTGATCCAAGTACAGATCCGTGAGGCACTCCACTGTTTACCCTTTTCCTCTGAGAAAATTGACCATTTAATCCTACTCTCTGTTTCCTGTCTTTTAACCAGTTTGTAATCCACGAAAGGACATTGCCTCCTATCGCATTTTCTGTATACACTTATGTAAGCAAATACTTCTCTCTCTCCTCCCTATGTGTTACTTTTGCTTTCTCTGCTTCCCAAAAGTTGCTCTGCCTTGTCTGTCTCCTGCAAGTTCCATCCTCTCTGTCTTCCCCATGAGTTATTACCACTTTGGCTCTTCCCCATGAATGCCTGCCTTATTCCTCTCTTTTATCTTCTCCTTTTTTATCCTCTTCAGATTACTTTCCTCCCCTTAAATTTCCCTCAGTTCTGAAAGAGTTGATATCTCCGTACAGCATCCTAGCCAGAATTTCCAGAACACTAATCCAATAAAATATGTGGCATCTTATCTATTTTTGTTTATTGACCTTTATTTCTGCAAAGACTATCTTGAAATCTCAGGAGGTGTTCATCTACTTTTAAATGCTGTTTCAATCTAGTGATTTAGGGGGGCAATTTTCAGTAGCCTGCTGAGTTTCAAGGACCGTGCTTGCTTTTCTCTGCATGTAATTTGTAGCTAATGTTCAAAGAAAGTCTTAAAAACCCAACTAACTTAAAGTACCTGTATGCAAAGTGTGCACATACTTTGCAACTGCTATTTGTGCAGGTGGCTGACTGGAGGCAAAACAGTGCACCCACACTTGTCAAGGCAAACGTCCTCATGCTGCTTATTTCCCTGACCTAAACCCTGGAAATGCCTCTTTTTAAGTTGGCGAAATGTGTGCATACCTACTTTTAGGAAGATGAAGATCCTTTCCAGCAGGCCAGTTTCCTGGGAACATGGCTTTTTACCCCAGAACATGGCTTTGAAAATTGCTTTCTTAGAGGTTGATTTTAAAAACGTTGCTTGCGCAAAAATGCCCACATCTACATGTGAGCAATGCAGATTTTAAAAAGCCGCAAAATAAGTGTATATGTACCCGTGCACATGTGAGGAATAAGGGACCAGAAAAGAGGCGGGGAATGCATGGACCATGTGTGTTTTGGGGCAGGACCAATACTTACACACGTAACTCTGAATTTTTAAACTAAAAACTGCAGCAAGCTTGGGTTCATCCCACTGTCTGGACTGATCCAGGTACGTACAGGGAAAAGAAAATTATTCCTTACCTGCTAATTTTCGTTCCTGTAGTACCATGGATCAGTCCAGACGCCCGCCACTAGGGGTTTCATTAGGTCCTGCTCGGATTCCCCGCCGGGGGCAAAGCCTGTTGAGAGCCAGTGCAACCAATCCTGTCTGCATCTGGGAGCTAGTCCGTCTCACGCCGACCCCCTAAAATGCGTAATTTTACTGCTGCTTCTGATGAGGCGCAAGTTGTACTCGAGTTGTACTGTTTAAAGGATAGGGTGAAGGGTCCGGGTCAACTGGAGAGCATGCAGAATGAAGAAACAGAGGAATCTGAAAAAATTCAGTATTAACTGGACAAACTGGTGGACTAATTGGAAAACAGGAAATGTCCCTCATGTGAGCATGTTTTAAAATTCGATGACATACGCACAGAAAAGCCAACAGGGTCCCATGGAAGACACACCTATGCTAGCTGTGCTCAAGTAATCTCTTAAAATTAAGAGCATACTTCTGCACATTTTAAATCATACACACGCAAATGTGCACAGGATTGAAAATTCCAGCGTATCCTCGCTTGCATGCTGATACACATGGGTATGAGTGCTCACGCGCTTATTATAAAATTATAGTGTTATTGTTTATCTTTTTAGGCCTATACATCCTATCTTTTGCAAGTTTGCTTATGTGCCCACCGTGAGATCCTTGCAACTGCAGTACATTTGGAGAGGCTCTGGTCATTTTTATGCACTTATTTTATGGGTGAATGCATTGAACAGATGCTTCAGCAGGATATTTGCCAATATTTGCATAAGAAAGAATCTGTAGTAATTAATTTTATTACTTAGTCATTTTGTTTTACTTATTCCATGCTATTTTGTAATTGTTTAATTGAGTGCATGAAAATAAACATAAGATTAAAAAGCAAAATGATACTGAAATTTAAAAATAGCCCTAAAGCCAGTGCTACGTTACACAGAGCCAGACTAAGCTCTAACCATGTTGTTAGTGTTTTGTAGTCTTAAACATGATTCATTTCCATGTTGCCAAGAAACTCTTTAGAGTACTGGGTCCTGATTATTTAGAATTATGTTGGGTTTTACTACCTTAAGAGGGAGTTCCAGAGGTGGGGCCTGGTTGCCTTGGCCATTGTTGCTCCTAGGATAGTAATCAGAGGCCTCTTGTACATCTTTTAAGAAATTCTAAGTAGCCTAAGAATTTATCAGAGTATAAGGGAGTCCATATTCAGTGGCACTTAGCCAGCTAACTTATAAGTTATACACACGCAAATGTGCACAGGATTTAAAATTCCAACGTATCCTCATTTGCACGCTGATACACATGTGTATCTGGCTAAATGCTGCCTTTTGAATATTTCTGACTAATTTTAAGATAGCTGGGAATATTCAAAGATGTGCCTGAACCGCTGAACATCCCACCTATGTTAACCACCAGGTAAGTTTATCTAGCTAACTTTACAAGCTGACCAGTAGCTGAATATTTTCCCTATAATCTTTATGTAAGCTACAACCATTTTTGTCCCATGTATCTTGTTAGGATTTATGATTATTTCTATCAAATTCCATGAAACATGATTCTTTATTGATATAAAAAAATAAAAGAAAAAAGAAAAGGCATGTTGGGATATAAGGGGCAAACTGTTTCCCCAAAAAGACAAGACCTGTTTGATTTAGAGTCTTATAGTATAGGCCTAGGATCATGAAATATAGAAAGGGACATGATTTCTGGAGACAAAGAACAGAAAAAAAAAAGGCTTGGGGATGACCATGAGCTGAGGAGGCTAAGGGGGCAAGAAAAGAGGCTAGTGATGAATGCAGAATGCAAATTTGGGAATCTTAACAAGATCTGAGGGCTGAAATATAGGGAGGGTAAGAAGAGTGCAAGGCCTTGAAAGAGAATGAGAAGCTTGAAATTAATGCAGACGTGAATAGAGCACCAATAGAGACTCCAAAGGAGGAAGGAAGAGGGACATATTACATTTTGGATAGATTGCATGAGACAAGGTTGTAAGTACTTTTTATTGTGATAGAGGTGGAGAACAAATGAAAAGCTGAATTTTTGGTAAGCTTATCTTGAGACAGCAAAAGAACCTCTATGTGGCGATCATATAGAAAAAGAAAACTATAACTGGATAGATGAATAAACAGGGTAATGGTAAAGATCTGTGAGTCAATATGAGATAACCAAGAAAAATGTGTAGCATGGAAAAAGTAGGGTTCTAGATCTGAATTTTGTAATACACTACGCCAGTAGACAGGTGATATTGGGAAAAGGAGGACCCAAAACAGATACTGTAAAGAAGCTTAGCAAATAGGAAAGCAACCAGCAGTCTATGGCTTTGTGATCAGTGGCAGGCATTTCCAATAGACCTGAAAATTGCCAGTCTGCTAAAGTGACTAGCAATATAGATGGAGAACCATCAGGAGGACAGAATTACAGAGTCCAAGAGAAAGAGTGCAAAGGAGATATGGTTAGTTGAAACTGGTAGAAGTAAAATTAAAGCATAAGGTAAGCACAGTTGTAAAGAAGGAAAAGCCAGAAATCAAGTGGAGTCTATTGCATTTGTAACAGAAAGTAAATTGGAGATGGCCTTACTATGCTTATCTGCCATTATATTCTATATATCTATGATTGAAAAACCGAGAACAAAAGACAAGCGGCACGGGTTTATCCTGCGCTGCAAGCATAAGATGGGGGAAAGCGCGCGAGATGAGGTTTAGGAAAAGCAGGGGAAGGGAGGGGGAAGGGATAGAGAGGGCTAGGTGGGAAAGGGGACAGGAGAACCAAAGGGGAGGGGGGAAGGGATCCGGCGGTTGCTGGAACGATTCAAATCTGTGTCCCTTGATTGGCCAAAGCCCGTGACATAGGGGCTGGCATTCAGCAGAGTTAGAGGGCTGCCACGAAGGAAGGGAGCGCGCGAATTGTCCCGTCCGCCCTCCCTTGTTCATATTGTTGGAAAGTTAAATAACTATGTGCAGTGTGATGTAATTGTTGCAGTGGTGGTGGAAAACCCGAGCCCATGTTATGTTGGAATGCGGGGGGGGGGGGGGGGGGGAATGCTTTGTGTAGTTGGGGGGGGGCTGCTACACGGGATAACCGGAGAACCTTGGGGTTAAGGTTCACAGTAGAGCTTGCTCTCGCTGGTTCGAGGTGGAGCAAGCGGGAAAGGGGGAGGGGCAGCTCCACCATTGGGGTCAAGGTGGTGGAGGACCAAGGCAAAGGGTGGGGGGAGGGGTACGTTGTATAGTTAAAGTTGTAAGGGCTCGGGTTAGTTTGTTAATAAACTGCGGCCTATTTTAAAGCCAACAGGTTGTTGTGTGTTTATTGGGTGGGTTGCATGGGACAGCAATCGAGTGCATTGTGTTTCCCTCCCCATGTTATAAAGCCTGGCATTGAGATTTGGCTAGGAAGAGGTAATTAAATACTTTGGTAAGGGGTGATTCTGTTTCTGTTGCAACATGGAACCTAGAAGGAACAGTCAAGAGGAGCAAAGGAAATCAAGTGCGGAAATAGATGAGACATTCAAGTAATATGGAGGTGAATGAGAATAGAGAGGATGGGTAGGAGGATTCAAGGGTAACATTTTTTAGATTGGAGTGACAATGACATGCTTAAAAGAAAAGAGAAGATGTATGTTGTCTTGGAGAAGTAAGACTAGGACAATGATGGGTTAACAAGAACAAAATAGATGGAACAGAGTCAAAGAGGATTCAAGGAAGTGGAAATGGTAACTGGTGCTGGAGGAGGTAAGAGGCACATTCTTGTGCAGATGATATTATTCAACTTGCATTTAATGTAATGAAAAAGGTTGGGGGTATAGGAAAGAAAGGTAGAGAATCAAAGGTCAGAAATAGGCATCAGAGGGCAGAAGCATGAGTGTAGTCAAAGAAGAGTAGCATTGGTTGCTGATGTTGAGACCAGACTTGAAATAGAAAAGTAAATAGTTGTAAGAGCAAAGATATTGTTAGGTACATGTGTAAGTGCATAGGAAGCAAACTTAAGAAAAGAATCAAGGTTGGAGAGTACATGGGCAGGTGTAATGGTATTTGGCCCACAGACTACCGTTCTGTTGAGAGAAAAGGAAAATATAAGAATTGACATGGATGCTACACTTTCCAGGGCTGAGATGAAGGGGGAAGTCAAGAGGCTGGAAGGTAAAGAAGGACAAAAATGTATAGGACGCACACCATGCAATTGTTGATTAGAAAGGGTAGAGAGAGAAAACCAGAAAAGTCAAAGAATCAAAGAATACATTTTTATCCCCAAAAAATGATGATCTAGATTAATTGGTAAAGCCTAACGGAGCAATAGGAAGCAGAGTAGTCATCCATATTATTATTGTGGCCAGCCAGAATAAGGTTGGATGAGAGAGGCAACCAAATATTGAAATCTGAGAGGAAGTCAGATATTGAGACAGGTGGTGATCAGATGATAGTCTGGAGAAAGGTGTGGGGAGAAGAGATGGATGATACAGGCCTCACAGGAAGAAAAGATGTAAGCAGAAGCTAGAAGAGGCCTGGGCGGATATCAAGTGATACAGCAAGATAACATTATTGCGCCAAAGCCGGCTATTCCATTATCACTTTAAAGAGAGTAAGTTTAAAAAGCATTTCTGTGGGTAAAACAGCGCTTTTCCTAGGGAAATGGGCTTGTAAAAGACTGCCCAGCTAGTGTGCAGGTAAAAGTATATGCTTAGGGCTTCTATGTACATACTTTTATCTGAAGTAAGGGGAGGCTTCCTGGGAACAGGGTTTAGAACTATGTGCATATTTCTGAATTTTCAAACGTATGTACAGTAAATAGTTTTTGCTGTGAAAAATACCTGTACAAAGTAGCAGGTGGGATAATTTTCAAAATGAAAATATATGCATAAGTTCACTTTGAAAATTAGTGCAAAGTCCATGGATGAAAAGTATCCACCAACTTTGCACTTATATAGACAGTCTTAAAATTACCTTCCAAATAATTTAAAATAACTATGAGGGTGATATTCAAAAACTCTAGGCCCTAACTATAAGACTTTTGAATTTAAAAATGTGCTGTTTCAGAGCACCTAAATTTAAGCACTTTAAAAGGGGGTGGTGGGGACAGCTCTGGGTGAGACATTAGGTACCTAGTACTGATTTTTAATGCTAGGCATCTGACTTGGCAGCCAAAATCTAGGTGATGCTAGAACAGGCCTAAATCTAGCCACCCAGCATCTCATCTGCCTCCTGCCATAAAAAAAAGTTTGTGTCTGGGGCTTCTTCCAGCCCTCAGTACCTCCTCATTCGTCTCCATCCTTCCCCTGTTAAAAAAAAAAAAAGTGTGCTGGAAGGACCTGCCAGCCCCTTCTCCTCTCCCCACCCCTTCCTGCCCAGCCCCTCCTGCCTCTGATACTTGGAAAATGTAAGAGCAGGAGATATTAGCTGATCCTGCCCCCGCCCACCTTTCCAAGCCCAGCAAGGAGGAGGAGATCATTTTACCTCCTCCTGGCTGGGCTGAATTCTTAGTGCAGTGGCTTTGATAGCTTCCGGCACTTAAGAATTAATTTATTCACTTCTCTCAGTTCTAAACAGGAATTGGTCTCTGGGACTGTTCGAACTGAGTTTTGAAGAGGGATTGCTGCTTCATGGAGTGAAATGAATAAATAAATATTTATGTGCTGGGAGCTATCAGAGCACTAAGTATTCAGCCTAACTAGAAGGGCATAAGCTCTACTCCTTTCAGTTGGACTTGGGGAAGATTGGGGGGGGGGGGGGGGGGGATGCCAGGAATGCTAGTGAGGGTGTCAGGAGGAAAGGTGATCCAGCTTCCCCTCTTATATTTTCCAAGTGTTAGAGGCAGATGGAGTGCTAAGGAGAGGACTGGCAGATCCCTCCAACATACACCTTTCTAACAATGGAGGGATGAGAAGGGGCTGGGGTAGCTCGTGAATCTCCCTGGCACAGACATATTTTATCATAGGTGAAAGGAGGAAGATACCAGAGCGTTGGAAGCATTCAGGAAGCATTGAGTGGCTTAATTTTAATCTTCTAAAAAATTTAGACACCTATTTTCAGTCCAAAATTTAGGTTCCTAAATTGGGCTTCTAATTAAGGCATCTGAAATCAGGAGCTCAGTACTTTCTGAATACTGGGCTCTTTGGGGTGAATTTTCAAAGCATGCAAATGCCTTTAGAAAGGTACCTGGGGGCTTGTGTACCTAAAAGTACATGCAAATTGATTTCACATGTACTTTTATGCAGACTACAAAGAGCAATCTGGGATGTGAAGGCAGGGTGGGGATAACATTTATGCTAGAGATGTGAATCGTGTCCTCGATCGTCTTAACGATCGATTTCGGCTGGGAGGGGGAGGGAATTGTATTGTTGCCGTTTGGGTGTGTAAAGTATTGTGAAAATCGTTAAAATCGTGAGCCGGCACACTAAAACCCCCTAAAACCCACCCCGACCCTTTAAATTAAATCCCCCACCCTCCTGAACCCCCCCCCCCAAATGCCTTAAATTACCTGGGGGTCCAGCGGCACACTAAAATACGGCACACTAAAACACGGCACACTAAAACCCCCTAAAACCCACCCCGACCCTTTAAATTAAAACCCCCACCCCCCCCAACCCCCCCCCCCAAATGCCTTAAATTACCTCCGTAGCGGCGGTCCGTAGCTAAATCGGGGGAAGGGAGAGAGCAGGAAAAGCGGCACACTAAATCGTGTAGTCTTCAGCCGGCGCCATTTTGCAAAATGGCCACCGCAAAATGGCGGCGGCCATAGACCAAAACGATTCGACGCAGGAGGTCGTTCCGGACCCCCGCTGGACTTTTGGCAAGTCTTGTGGGGGTCAGGAGGCCCCCCCAAGCTGGCCAAAAGTTCCTGGGGGTCCAGCGGGGGTCCGTGAGCGATTTCCTGCCGCGAATCGTTTTCCGTACGGAAAATGGCGCCGGCAGGAGATCGACTGCAGGAGGTCGTTCAGCCGAGGTCCGGAACCCTCGCTGAACGACCTCCTGCAGTCGATCTGCCGGCGCCATTTTCCGTACGGAAAACGATTCGCGGCAGGAAATCGCTCATGGACCCCCGCTGGACCCCCAGGAACTTTTGGCCAGCTTGGGGGGGCCTCCTGACCCCCACAAGACTTGCCAAAAGTCCAGCGGGGGTCCGGAATGAACTCCTGCGTCAAATCGTTTTGGTCTATGGCCGCCGCCATTTTGCGGCGGCCATTTTGCAAAATGGCGCCGGCTGAAGACTACACGATTTAGTGTGCCGCTTTTCCTGCTCTCTCCCTTCCCCGATTTAGCTACGGACCGCCGCTACGGAGGTAATTTAAGGCTACGGACCCCCAGGTAATTTAAGGCATGGGGGGGGGGGTTCGGGAGGGTGGGGGATTTAATTTAAAGGGTCGGGGTGGGTTTTAGGGGGTTTTAGTGTGCCGTGTTTTAGTGTGCCGCTGGACCCCCAGGTAATTTAAGGCATTTGGGGGGGGTTCGGGAGGGTGGGGGATTTAATTTAAAGGGTCGGGGGTGGGTTTTAGGGTGTTTTAGTGTGCCGGTTTTCCTGCCCTCCCCCTTCCCCCGATTTACGATTTTTTGACGATAAATCGGGGGAATTGGTATTGTATCGTGGCCCTAACGATTTTTGACGATTTAAAATATATCGGACGATATTTTAAATCGTCAAAAAACGATTCACATCCCTAATTTATGCACACATTTTTGATTTTCAAAAGCATGCATGGACATTTACACTTACACTTGAGCATGCATAAATGTGTACATGCATGCTGGCACTGTTTCTGCGCACATCCAGGAATTTTCAAAGATCACTTATGGGCAGATTTCCTTATATTCCTAAAGAAGGATAATCTAGTCATTTCCATTTCCCCTCTTGTTTATTTGTTGCTCATTTATTTGTTCTTCATGTTTTGTTTTTGCCATTATTTTGTAACTCCCAGCCTTGCACTAACCATTGCCTTTCTCCTCAGCAGAATGCAGACCAGATCTCCATAGGTCCTTCTGCAATAATCTGAGGCTCGGGTCACTCTTCTGTTTCAGTAAGTGGACCCTTGCTTTGATTTCTTGGGGCATTTGTAGATACCTTTTGTTAGGAGGAGACTGAAAGCTCCCATGTATTTACATAAGTATACTTAGGGGAATTCTAATTGGATCAGTGATTTTTACTTTCTTCATTGAGAAGTAGACATGAATTAGCCATAACTCATAGATGATGTTATTTGACAATGCTGTCATTAACCTAGCTCTCAGAGCTCAGTAAAGACTTTACTGAGCATGTGCTGGAGTTCCTACATGTACACACTGCCTTGTGAACCCCTCAGTTTGTTTTTGTCCGAGTTACTACAAGGAGGTGTCCTTCTCTGTCTCTTACATTTTTTTTCGATTTTCTGGCCTCTTTGTGTGCCTAACCTGCCTTGTTGTATCTTCTATATTTTTGCCTCTGCCTCAGCTGTCCCTCAACAGAACTTTCCAGTTCTATAAATAAAACAAAAAGATAAAACAATTATGGAAAAACCCAAGGTCAAAAGGACCATAGTCAATGGTTTCAAGGCCTGCATTTGTGGGTGCCAGATGTCCATCACAGTTATGCACTCTGTCTGATTTCACCTTGACCCAGACTATAACTCCTTCAACTGGTACAGCTATGGTTGGATATTTCCTAGAATGCAGCAGTACTGTGCCTGCAAGATGGAGGCTCTAAGGAAAGAGTCAGCTGCTAAAAGCCTGAATCTCTGATGCAAGGCTGAGCAGTGGGGCCATTCTTCGTCCAATAGTGAGGTATTGTTGCACTCTTGTCCCAAGAAACTGAAGCGAGATTCTTCCTCTCTCATTCCTGCAAGCCTGGGAAGGCTCCCTCCACCATGGCAAAGGTTCCCATATCCGTTGCAGATCAGTGGTTGAGCATGGCACAGAAACATATGGCACCAGAAGAGGCACCGAAAAGAGCACCTAAATGGCATGAGGAATCCCTTCTGGAGCCATCTCCCTTGTTGCCAAACAAAAGGTTAGCACCATAGACACATGGCTCTGCCAGAACAGGCTCTTCATCAATGCTGATGTTGGAGACAGCCTCATCGGCACAAGTACCATTGCCCTTCATGACATAAAAGATCCGTATGGTGCCAAGCCATCTGTTTTTCTCGGATCTGGAGCCAACCAGTGTGTCATCCATATCATTAGCATGGAGCACACATTCTTGAGCAGTCAACATGATTGATGCATCTGGCCAAGATGCCTTTGGTCTTGTCGAAGCTGAGCACTTTGGTGCTTAAGCCCAAGAATCTCATTGCTGGGTCTGTGGTGCAGAAGGAGGTGTTATCTGTGCTGAACATAGTGTGGTTCAGGAGTTGTCAATGCAGCCGGCAAGGTGCAAGGAGGAGTAAAGAGCTCATTGCAGCCAGCAGCCTCTACAGCCGATACAGTTACCATGAGGCCTAGCTCCTTATCTCTTCTATTAGTGCAGAGAGTCCCTCAGCCAGTGGGAGCCCAGCAGTTGGAGCTTGTGAAGAATTTCTTTGCCTTCTTAAGCCCTGAAGACCAGACAAATTGGAACCCCTCCTGTCCAAAATGGAGGATATTTTCCCAAAGAGTGGGGCAGCCCAAAGTCCCAGGCATGTGTGAGCTCCTCCTCAAGAGCTTCTGATGTTAGGAGCAAGTTATCACCATGAGGAGGTGGATTCTCCTCCTCCAAGGGAGTTCCTTCATGAATCAGAAAGGAAATAAATGGGATAAGCTCATTCTAAGTTTCTGCCAGACCCTTCTCCCTTCGACTAGTGGAGTTATCCTCTGTTGTCCTCATCATTGTCAGGGTCTTGGCTCAGCATTCCCCTTTGGTCAGGGAAGGAGAATGAGGAAGATTCCATGAGGATTCCTTCAGATTCCCTTCTGGATTTGCATCAGCATACCTCTCCTCTGGAAGATAGTTTGGATAAATTGGCAAAGACCCTGTCCATAAGATTTAGAAGGGAAAAAGATAAAAAAAAAAAAAAAGAAGGGACCAATATTTATTTATTTAATAATATTATTAAATATTCAAAAGCCATTTAGACAGATTACTATTAGGGGACAAAACAACTCCGGCCTGAAAACAGTACATTTTGAACACGCATCTGTTCTTCCAGAGATGTCCCTTCTCTCTTTTCAATGTCATCAAGATCCTCCCACTCCTCAACAGCAGCAGCTGCCCACGTAAGGCAGAAAGAAAGGCATCAGCCAAAGGCTCAGCAGCAACCACAGTTTAAGCCTGAGACCAGCTTTTCATATCAGTGGAGGGAAAGTTCCAGTCTTTCCTTTCCAGAATGGCACTGTGTCACCAAGGACCAGTCGGTTCCCAAATTGTGGAGTATGGCTACTGTTTGCCCTCTTCAGCTCTGATCCTTCTCAGTCTTCCCAGGTGCAGCTAGAGGTAGAATAACTCCTTCATCAGAAGGCAATCAAGCTTGTCCCTGTGTAGGAGTGTGGCCAGGGATTCTATTCCCAGGATTTCCTTATCTCAAAAAAATCAGGGAATTAAGATCTATACTGGACTTGTGGACGCTGAATAAGATGAACACCATCCAAATAATTCTTCCTTTCATTCAACCGAGGGACTGAATGTTTGCCCTGGATCTGAAAGATGCTTATGTGCACATTCCCATTCATGCCACTCATTAGCGTGAATGGGAATGTGTTGAAGGATTTGCACTTTCAGTACAAAGTGCTCCCTCGGTTTCTCAACATCCCCAAGGATGCCTTGCGGTAGTGGCAGCATAACTTTGTCGGCAGGGAATCTACATATTCCCATACCTAGATGAATGGTTGGTGATGGGATCATCTCCATTAGGAGTTCTGGATACCCTTGAGACTATCCATCTTATCAAGTCCCTGGGTTTCTTATTCAATTTCTTGTAGTTCAACCCAATTTTTTCTTACAGAATTCAGTTCAAAGGAGCTGAGTTAGACTCACTCCAAGAGAAAGTGGTACTCCCCATCAAAAGAGCCACATAATTGATGGGCCTAGTACAGTGTTTTTGACAGCAGGACCGAATGTCAGAAAGGTTGGTCCCGGTTCTTCTCAGGAACATGGTTACATTAGTGTATGTGGTTCCTCTAACTCGTCCACACTTGAGGGGTCTTTAATGGGCCCTCTGAAGCTAGCGGAATCTTCTATTTTGTTTCTTACCTTTTTATTTAATTTGCCAGACATAGCATTCAGCCACCAAATAAGCAAAACAAAACACAGAGGTTTAACATTTTCACAAAATTCACAAACCTTTCCAGAGCTAAACTTCAGCAGAGTTATAAAACTTCCAGTATGGGTCCCATATCTTGCCATATAACATAACATTGTCTCTCAGCATAAAGGTTAATTTTTCGATTAAAGCTACTGAATGAACCTGTCCATGCCAATGTTCTAATATGGGCACAGACTTCCACTTTGTTGCACTAGAAAATCTGGCATCATGCAATAATTGTTTGCAGCAAGAATTTCTTAAACTTGCCCACCAACTGATTTCCCCAAAGACCCAATAAACATAGCGTAGGAGTTAGAGACAAATGGCTACCCATTTTTTGTCCTATAAGTTTTCCTACTTGCATCCAAAAGGAATGAACATACAGGCACTCCCACTCTACATGCATATATATACCTACCTACCTACATTCCCATGAACATAACAGGGATGCTGCAGCAGATATCTTGGTAAAGAACACCAGATATTTATAACTATGCATTATCAGTTTAACCATTAAATCCGCCCTTCACACAAAGAGAGAAGACCTATGTGCACTAGACCAGACTCTTCCAACTTTTGCCTCAATCTGTAACCCCAGATCTGTCTCCCATTGCATTTTCACTGGTAGAGTGGGTACAAGTCAAGGGTTGTTTGAATTAGCTCCCTATAGAACCACAAGCTAGCCTTCCATTTAGCAGGGCCCGACATAAAGGCCATTTCAGTTAGATTAGGCCATGCCCATTTCCACCCCTCAGATTCAAACTTTGTCAAGATCCCCCTCAATTTTTCATAAGTCTTGAGACTTGTCTGGCACATCGAACTCCTCCCAAAGCTCCACAAAGGACTTAAGCTGATCATCCTTGTAAAGGTAGCCCAAACATCTTAATTCAGCCTCCCACCATGCTTGGCTTCCTGACTAAAGGAATGCACAGTCAGTGCTGGATTTTGCCAGAGGGGAGAGAGACCTGACAGATTATGTCCCCCTGCACATTGACCTTCAGACCTTAACCATGCATGTAATGAGTGGGCATCTATGATACATCATCCTGTCCCCTGATGACATAGGTGCCAATGTCAGGAGGGACATAAGATCCACCCATCCACCAAATCCATCTCCAGGGAGTACCAAAGAGTAGTGCAGTACTTATTTAGCCATGTGAACAGCCCTACTAAGCAAGCTGCCCAAAAGTACACCTGCAAATGTGGGAATACCATATCCCCTCTCTCCCTGGGTCTCCATAACATCTGTAACCTTACCCACGGGGGCTTACCATCCCAAAGAATATCCAGGCACATACTATTAACCATAGCAAAGAAGCTACTGGGAAGGAAACAGGGCCCATGTTGAAATAAATAAAATAAAAGTGATAACACAATTATCTTAAAAACATTTACTTTCCCCGCTCACAATATGTAATGCCCCTTCCATGCCCTTAGATATTGCCGAATCTTGGTAAAACCAGAACCATAATTGAGCCTATAGAAGTGTCCAACATTGCTTGCATCACATATTGTCAGATACTTGATGTAAGACACCGCCTTCCTGGATATTCTTTGCTGTATAGGGAAATAAACTGCTTAAACCCTGCATAGCCAAGTCTGATCATAGTCGGGAAGCCAGCACTTCAATGGCAGGATCAAAGAGCAGTGGTGATAATGGGCAACCCTGCCTCGTGCCCTTTTGTACAGGAAAAAACCCGAGAGGTACCCATTGTAAGAATCCTAATCCTAGGATGTGCATAAACGCACAGATTCACCTACAAAACTGCCAAAGCAGCCCAAATTTCTCAAGGACAGCAAACGACAAGGCTGCCCAAGCCTACCAAAAGCCCTTTTGGCATCCAGACCCACCACCAGTCCAGCGACCTTATTCTTTTGAGGCAGTGACATAATATTAGAGTCTGCTAGTATTGTTAATTGAAGTGCGGCCTTTAATATAACCCGGTTGGTTTACTCCCACCAGGAACCCCATATAGCTGTCCAGTTTCATTTGTAAAATTTTTAAGTATCTTAACATATGTGTTGAGTAGAGAAATGGGCCTGTATACCTCTGCCTCTAAACTATCACACCCCAGTTTGTGTATTAAAACAATTATGGCATCAGTAAGGCTACAAGTCTGTTCTGGATGAAGCTGTAAATGATCTATAACATATTTTAAAGGGCTCACAACATCCGGTAGGAAACATTTATAAAAGTCCAAAAGGTATCCATCTGGCCGTGGACTCTTTTTGCATGCAAACTCTGTATTGCCACTTGCAGCTCTCACATGGTTATGGGTGCCACTAGTTTAGTCCTCAATATTTCAGATAAATGAGGTAAATGAACCCCCAAATAACAAAAGATTGCCTCTTCAGTAACTATCCCCTCTGTAGTATATAACTGCAAAACATATTCCATAAATTTCTCATTAATGGCAGAGGTGGAGTGTATTAGGGACCCATCTGGCCTACGTATACCAGTAATTAGGGTCTTCTGGTTTCTGGTCCGCAATATTCAAGTCAACAGATCACCCGCCTAATTCCCATACTCATAAACTCGCAAGCCTTGAGAATACCATTGATTTCTCTATATCCTCCAGCTATAGGTCCTTAAGTTCAGCCTTGCTTCTCTCCAGCACGCGATAAGTCCAATAGGACCCAATATGCTTATTTGCCCTTTCCAATTGCCCAAGATTCCTTTCCAGATATTGTTCGTGTTGTAACCTTTCTTTCTTGTGGTAGAAGGAAAACCTAATTATTCTTCCCCTCAGAACTGTTTTCAAGGTTTCCCACAAAAGGACAGGTATATACTCCTCTGAGCTATGAATCTCAAAAAATTCCTTAAATGCTTCCCGTATCATATCAAGAAAGGTTTATGATGGAGCAAAGAAGTATTAAATCACCAACAGCGGCTCACATTTGGATTCTGGGCCATGTGAATTAGCATTAGAATGGGGTTATGATCTGAAATAAAACTGGCCAGGATGTCTGCAATCCCCACCATTGCCATTAAAGATCTGGAGCACAAAAAAAAAATCTGTGTGGCTGTAAGTCCCAAAATGTGGCAAACAAATATGCATAATCACTTCCCGTTGGGTTTTGCTCCCTTCAGACATCAACCAGCCTAAGGCGTGCTATCATATATTTAAGAGATTCTGTTTAGCATCTTTGCTGCCCCATCGAGGTTCTTTCCATCCCCAGGTCCAAACAAACATTCCAATCTCCCCCCCAGATGAGAGGAAGGAGATAAAAAGCCTTCACAACTTCCAGCAATTGCACATATCATTCCTTTTTGCGAATGGGGCCATATATGTTTGCTAGCACAGATTTTACACCATAAAGTAAGCACTCCAGCAGAATAAATCTGCCATCGGGGTCTTTTTTAACCTTGTCAGTCCCCAAGGGGAGTAATTTTTGAATGTGAACACATACCCCACGGCTCTTAGAATTAAAAGAGGCATACTCAACACATCCCTCACAATCCCTCACCAATTTGGCATGTTCCGCATCTGTAAGGTGGGTCTCTTGAAGAAGGGCCACCTGTGCACCCTTCTTTTTAAGGTAACCAAGAATCCAGCGTCTTTTCACAAGGGACCCAATCCCTCTTATATTGAAAGAGATCAAATTTAGAAGAGAGTTAGCCATAATCTGCAGATAGCCATATGTTGCAGCTCAGTTTAAACAAGGTAAAAAACTCTCTACCTCCAAAACCATTGAAATAACTGATAATTAAGTGGCTTTTACATCTGCTCGGCACTTTTTTGAATATAACTCCCCACAACTTAACTCAACATATAAAACACCAACCCCCCCAAATTGACCTAACCAACTCCCCCCTTAATGTCGGATGACAGCAACTCCCTAGTGTCCCACTAGCAGTCCCAAAGAGATCGCTAGTCCCAATCTCTAACCCCTTCCCCCCCTCCAAAAGACAGGAAAAGCCAGAATTGGTGAGGGACTCCCCGAGACCTGCCCATTTCTCCATCATTCAACCCTCCTCCCTACCCATCTCCCCTCTTCCCCAGATTGCCAAACATTCAGAGAAACAACATATCCTCCCACAGTCTGAAATCCCCCTAATGTTACAGGGGATGCCGCTACTTCCTACTTCGATGTTGGGCCTTCCTAGGAGCGCGCACACATCACAGGCCCCGCCTTCGTCCGGAACCTCGGGGGGCGTCCCTTATTGATGATGTCATCGGACTCCTGTACTTAAGCTCCACCTTCACCCCTAGCAAGCCGACTTAGCAGCAAGTTCCATACGAGTTCTCTACTCCTGCCTCGTGTTCCTGAGACGCCGCTCCTGCCTAGCTTGGGATCCTGTTGGCACTTACTCTTCGGGGGTCAGTGTGCAATCCTACGGGGACTTGCTGTCCTGGCCTACCCTGCTCCTCGGGCTGGCTTTGCGCCTCTTGGGTCCTATCCAGCTACCAGCTCATACCTCGGGTCTCCCTTGGAACTGCTACCAGCTCCTACCTCGGGTCTCCCTTGGAACTACTGCAGGACCTCTCCAGATAACTTCCTTAATTCTGATCATGTATCACATATTTATCTTGTTCCTTAGAAAGGCTATGTATCACGTATTTATCTTGGTTCCTTGTAAAGGCTATGCCTGACAGAGTCCCTGCCAGAGTTTCAAGTTATTTGTAAACCGATACGATGTGCAAACGGATGTCGGTATATAAAAATGCTAAAATAAATAAAATAAATAAATGAGTCTCCTGGCTGGCCCTCCCCACTCCTCAGGGTTCTGCCTGTGCTCAGCAAGACTGTCTGCACTCTCCCGCTCCTCGGGCCATGCTCCCCACTCTGGAGACTATCTTGAGCTCTCCCGCTCCACGGGGCCTGCTTCAGGGTATATCACTACTGTCAGCTGTCCTGCTCCTTGGGCCTGCTTCTCTACTGCTCAGCTGGTTCTCCGATCTCTAGGTACCTGTCTACATAAGCTGCTGAGATAGAGCTGGGACTTCCCTGCCTTGTGGGTTGGCCTGCGCCTTCCAGTCTACGTCCACTATGCTGCAACTCCGTCCCTTGGGGCCGTCTTCCCGGAGAACCTCCTGCATGGCTATTCCTGCACCTACCGCTCTGCAGCCTGCCTGGCGCCTCTCTCTCTCCAGGCCCTCACTCCAAGGACTGCTTGCAGCCTACCACCCTACGGGGGTCACCTCCTGGTCTTAGAGATCTCCCCACTACTGTGCTGAGAGCCTCCCGCTACGCTTATACCTCGCTTCCTGACGGTGCGGACCCGTGGGGCTCCTCCCCATAGGCTGTAACAACTCACACCTCGGGCCAAGGGTTCACATACCCACAAATCATAACATCTAGTGTAATCTTACCTCCTTTGAAGGAGAGATTTTTTCCCCCACTATGGACACAACCTGGGAAACATGGTCCACTATGGACTCTAGCTTTGCATCAAGGCTGGAGTGTATTTTATCCCCAAGATAGTTAATCGTGGCTTTCACTGCCTCTGCAATTTCATTAGGAAATGCCACCTTCACCATGTTGTCCTCATCAGAGGCATGTTTATCACTGCAGAACGCCTTCTCTGCAGCAGTTTTTCTGTAGGTGCACTTTGCTCTTAAGTGTTGTTCCCTCCCTTCATTGGCAGGGATTTCTTAACTGCTTTATCAGCCATTGGATAATCCAAGTTAGCCACAAAATCTGGAAGTTACAGCTGAATAAAGTATCTCGGGGTTGGGAGCAGTTGAGATCCATGTCTGCTCAGTGCAGTTGCATCACATGACTCCCCCCCCCCCTACCCATGGAATCATCTAATATATAACCAAATTACTGTGACTCCTGAGATAAGAACATCCCTTCAGTGGTGGATGAATTCAGAGATTCTAAAGGTGGGTCTTATTATATGTTCCAGTACATCAAGTGATCCTGTCTACTGATGGTCTCCACCTAGGGGTGTAGGGTGCACACTAATGTGGCATGGACTCAAGGATCATGGCTGCTGTGGGAGAGTAATCTGCATATCAACCACATGGATCTGGGAATCATCTGCTATTCTCTAAGGTCTTTCACCTTCTCTCGAGCAAAAGAATCTTGATCCAGATGGACAACCAGGTGTTCATATTCAACATAAACAAGATGGCATAAGCTTCTCTGTCAAGAGACCTTCTGCATCTGGTTATGGGTCAGCTATTTCAGCATCCATTTCCAAATGGCCTAGCTTTCAGCAATTCAAAATATGTTGGGAAACCATATCAGCAGAGTGCTGCAGCTACAAGTGTGGTCCTTTGATCAAGGGGTCAAGGACAACTTGTTCAGTTGCTGGCAAATGCCAGTGATCAACCTGTTTTCCTCAGAAAACAATAAAAAGATTGAAAAGTTCTGCTCCATGCATTTCAGCAGATACAGATCAGCTTCCAATCCTTTTATGCTAAATTGGAGAGCCATTCTACTCGATGCATACCCACAGATTTCTTTCATTGCCTGGACCATCCAGAAAACCTTTCAGGACAAAACAATTTAATTTTCATAGCACTGGCCTGGTTATTGCAGATGTGGTATCTATACCTTGTCCATTGGTCAAGTCAGCTACTAATTTCCTTAGAGATGTCTCTGACTCATCAGGAGAATGGCAGATTCTGCCATCTTAATCTTCCTTCACTAGCTGTCACAGAATGTATGTTGAATGCACAGTAGTCTCCTCCTTCCAAAGGAAGTGGAGGATGCCCTGATTTCAGCTAGAAAGCCTTCAACCAGAAAAGTCTACAGTTTCAAGCAGAAGAGGTTCTCAGCTTGGTGTAGGGAACAGCCAGTTGCATGTTTTCTTCTGTGTTTTCCTATTCTACCTCTTGTCTTCAGGTCTTAGCATCTCTTTAGTTAAAGTTCCTCTTGGTGCCATTGTGGCATATCCCCAGCAGGTGGAAGGGGCTCTGACATCTCTCTACCCTTTGGTATCAAAGTTAATGAAAGGACTGTGGCATCCCAAACCTCCAGTCATACGTCTCCAGTTCTGTGTTGTTTCTCATAGTCATCTCTTTGACATGAATAGTAAACAAACTATAGATTCTGGTTTCATATTCTTCATACCTTCAGTTTTTTTCATAATAGGGTGGTTCTATGAGTTTTCCTCAAATTGCTTCTGAAAGTGATATCTGCATTCCACATTATCAAGCTATTTTGCTATCAGCATTCTTTCAAGACCATATGCACACAAAGGAGACGGGCTGTTCACTCCTTGGACTGCAAGAGAGCACCAATGTATTATTTGAAGAATACAACCTCACCATCAAGAGCCTCAATTGTTTGTGTCCTTTGATCTTGATAGCTTGGGAAGGGCATTTGCCAAACAAACTCTGTCTAATTGGCTAGCAGACTGTATTGCATAGTTATACACTGGCTGGCTAACAGAGTACAGAGACTATCAAGACTCATTCTACTTTGATCTGAGGAAGAGTATTAGCTCTCGAAAGCTAGTTAAGAACTGTATTAAATTAATCCAATAAAAAAATTACCGCTTTATTTTTTGCTTATTTGTTAACCTTTAATACCAAAGCTTATCAAGTGAAAGCCATGGTGACTGAAATGGTTCATTTCAGGGCTATTTCTAGTGAAGGTATTTTCAAAGCTGCAACTTGGTTGTCTATTCAGTTTCATGTCCCAGGGGTAGGCAACTCCAGTCCTCGAGTGCTACAGGCTGATCACATTTTCAAGATATCCACATAGAATATTCATGAGGTGCCTTTACTTGCACTGCCTGCTTTGCATGCAGATGCCCTCTCATGCATATTAACTGTGGATGTCCTAAAAGAAAAAATGGTTTGTGGCACTCAAGAACCAGAGTTGACTACCCCTGGTCTGGATAGTATATCCTGAGGAGACAGATCTTCAGCGGGATCTATCTCTTATATCCTGAGGAGAGAGTAACTTTGGATAAGCAGTTCTGTGCAGTCTGTTCATTTAGTAGTCCACATTTCACATGCTGGGGCTGGGTTATTTTAAGTAATTACCCTGCTATGCAACCCTCATCTTTAGACTGTCCATATATTAGGGTATGGGTGGCCAATTTCAATTCTCAAGAGACACAGATCAGATTTTCAGGTTATCCACAATGAGTATGCATGAGGTAGATTTGCATATACTGCCTCCATCATATGCAAATGTAAAGGGACCCCCAGATCTGCCCCTTGCTACAGTGATATCTCTTTAGTGAAATGGCAGTTGTGGCCTCAACAGGACATTCTGCCAGCAGGGTGAGTCAGAATTTTTCATCCAGACATTGTCCTTATGTGTGGGGTCAGTTTATTATCGGTGTGTTTGTGTAATGCACTGCTTCCTATTGGGAGAGGTTTGAGATCTAACAAAATTCCTGTGCCCATGTGACACAAGGGGAGTCGAGAATCAGCCTTAACACAGGGCTGGGGGAGCAGGTGTCTCTCCTTGTGGAAGACACCTGATTGGGTCTGTCTCCTCCTCTACCCCCACAGGGATAGGGCCTGAAGAAGAGGTTCAAGTTTCCAGGAGGGGGAATTCCTGGGAGTCCAGATAGTATGGAAGGAAGCAGTGTTCCTGAAGGAAATCTGCATCTGTGAAGACCCAAGAGAGAGGGGGATCTGACAGAGAACCATACAAGTGTACTGGGGAAGTGCCATAGGAGACTCATCCAGCCTGGTGAAGTCCACAGAAACAAATACTGATCCAACCTAACCCAGACAGAGACTCCAATAACAGAGATGAGATTTCATCTACCCAAAAGGTACTGGGAGGGCCCAAGGCAGAAGGGTACCTTTTACTAAGAGCTTACCTGTTTGGGGAGGTTGTGAAAGGAAGAGAACAAGACTGAGTTTTGTTTTGTGTTTTTGGATTTTGTTGTGTGAATGTATTATCAAATAGTATACTGTTCTGGATATTATTTACCTGACACTAATTTATAGTTAAGACTATTTTTGAACAACGGAACATGAGTAGAGCATGCTTGTGGCTGGTATGCAGAAATCCCCAGAGAGGAAATAACCCTAAAGGCTTTGAAAAGACTGAACTTCCCCCCCCTGCACAGGTACCCTGGGAAATCGGGGGCTTTACATGTTCCCCCATGCCCAAGATATGACCGGGACAGGGACTGCACAAATATACCTTATGAATATTAATTGCGGATATCCTCTTGAGGCTCTTGACGACCAGAGTTGGCCACCCCTGCATTATGACTAATTCATGCTTCCTTGTAAACAAGCAAACTTGTGCAGTTCTGGTCATACCATCTCAAAAAAGATATAACAGAACTAGAAAAGATGTACATGCATGGGCGTGCCAACTTAAGTGGGGCTGATATACAAAGACATTTATCTGGATAACTGGGTTCTCTGTAGATAGCTGTATGAATTAACCATACTTATTACCCACCCACCTCTCTGGAGAGACAATTACCTCGATAAAGCTCAAGCTCTAGAAGAGAATCGAGGCTCATGAGGCAATGTGAATGTGTGGAAACTCTCACAAGTGCTCAGTAAAGTCTTTACTGAGCTCTGAAAGCTGAGTCTGTATCGGTGCCATCATAAGAGGCTACCCATGCGTTATGGCTATCTACAGAGAACCCTGTTTACAAGCTTGCTTTACTTTCTGATAATGTAAGTTCATTGCAAGGCAATGTCAGAATCTGGGCATTGAAAGAACCTTCAATTAGAGTATTTTGAGGGCCATATTTAGCCACAGGCAATCTGACTAATGTATCTCGGTAACTTGAATGGGATATTCAGTGTAGCATCTGCATAACTTTAGCTGGATAAGTCAGACCCCCCCCTCCCCCCCCAGAATGTCTCAGACTTATCTAGCTAAATTTTTATCAAACTAGCCAATTAATTCGGAGCTGGTGAACACAGCAGGAAGTTCAAAAAAATATTTTGCTCATCTTAGGTGGACAAACCATCTGAATATTGGAGTTACCCCAATAAGTTATTTGGCTATCTCAGCTCGTCTTCAAAATGCCCCTACAGTTTAGCTGGATAAGAGGTTCCAATATTTATTTATTTATTTCACAATATTATATTCCATGCTCTTCCAAAAAGATTCTGTTCAGGGCGGATTCAAAAGTTGTAATTTATCCACATAAATTCAAAACTTATCCAGATAAATGGCTTCGAATATCAGCCCCACTTAAGTTAGCTTGCTTATGCATATACATCTTTTCTTATTTCCACTATATATTTTTTGAGATGGTGTGACCAGAACTGCACATAGTACTCAAGGTGTGGTCACACCGTGGATCAAAACAGTTTTGTTTTCCTTTCTTTTCCAAATAATTCCTAACAATTTATTAGCTTTTTTGGCCTTTGCTGTACACTGAGCTAAGGATTTCAATGTATTGTCCACAAGGATTCCAAGATCCATTTGCCAAATGATAAATCCTAATACAGAACTCAGTATTGTGTACATTTATTTAGGATATGTTTTCCCTATGTGCATCACTTTGCACTTGTCTACATAAAATTTCATCTGCCATTTAGATGCCCATTTTCCCAGTCTCATAAGGGCTTTGTGCAATTTCTCACAATCAGCTTGTGTTTTTACTGCTTTGAATAATTTTGTGTCATCTGCAAATTTGATTACCTTGCTCATTACTCTTTTTTTCCAGATCATTAATGAATATGTTAAACAACACTGGTCCCAGTACAGATTCCTGGGCATCTTTCTCCACTGGGAAAACTATTTAATCTTACTCTTCCCTATCATTTATCAAAGACTACCAATCCACAATAGGACACTGACTCCTATCCCATGACTTTTTAATTTCCTGAGGAATCTCTTAAGAGGGACTTTGTCAAACATCATCTGAAAATCCATACAGAGGGCCTGAAAAGTGAAGGCCATGTATAGGACATGACATTGTAAAACTGTATCCATAGTCCCTTGAGGAGAGATATTTGCCTATACATTTCTTTGCCAAACCAAAACACAGCCAACACACACTTTTTCTGTAGTTCATATACACATTCATATATATTCACACCACAAATGTCTTCTCAAACAAAACAGTTACATATCACAGTGGCTTTTCAAATATTCCTCCATATCTCACACAAGGTAATTTTCAAAGGGTCTTCTGCAGTTAAAACAGTGCTTTACTCGCAAAAATACAAGGAATCCCAAAGAAGAAGAGAACAAAGAAGAATATCTAGTGAAGCTGAAGGAGACAAGGAAAGAAATCAGGAAAGCAAAATGTCAAATGGAAGAAAGGATTGCCAAAGAGATCAAGCGAGGAGTCAAAACATTTTTCAGATATATCTGTGAGAGGAAGGCCAGAGTGGGATTGTTAAATTGAAAAGGGACAAAGAGCAATGTGTGGAGGGAAAGGAAGAAATAGCAGAAATACTAAACAAATACTTCTGTCTGGTCTTCACTAAAGAAAACCCTGGAGGAGGACTGTTGCTGCTTGACAAAAGTGCAAATGCAAGTGGGATAGACACAACCCCATTTACAGAAGAGAATGTATGTGAATAACTAGGAAAACTGAAAGTAGACAGGGTCATGGAGATGAATGAAGTACATCCCAGGATACTAAGGGAGCTCAGAAATGTGCTGGCAGTTCTGCTAAAAGACCTATTCAATAGATCCCTGGAAACAGGAGTAGTGGCACAAGATTGGAGAAGAGCAATTGTAGTCCTGCTTCACAAAGGTGGTAGCAAGGAGGAAGCTGATTAGCTTACCTCAGTAGTGAGAAAATGAATGGAGACTTAGCTGAAAGATCGTATAGTGAACTATCTACAATCTTGGGGATTGCTTGATCCAAGGCAACATGATTTCAACAGAGGAAGTCTTGTCAAACGAATCTGATAGATTTTTTTGATTTGGTAATTAGAGAATTAGATTAAATTAGAGCACTCAATGTGGTTTACTTGGATTTTAGCAAAGGTTTTGATACGGTTCCACATAAGAGGCTTATAAATAAAATGAGAAGCCTAGGAATGGGTGCCAATGTTGTAGAATGGTTTACAAATTGGTTGACTGACAGGAGACAGCATATACTGATAAACGGAACCTACTCTGAAGAGAACAGTGTTAAGTGGAGTCCCTCAAGGACTGGTTTTGGGATCAGTTCTGTTCAATATCTTCATGAGTGACATTGCTGAGGGGTTAGAGGGAAAATTTTGTCTTTATGCAGATGATACTAAGACCTGCAATAATGTGGACACATCTGAAGGAGTAGAATGAATGAAAACAAATTTAAGAAAGCTTGAAGAGTGATCAAAGGTTTGGCAGCTAGGTTTCAGTGCCAAGAAGTGCAGAATCATGCACTTGGGGTGCAGTAACCCTATTGAACCATATGTGATAGTGGGTGAAATACTTATGTGCATGGACCATGAAAGGGATCTTGGAGTGATATTGTTTGGAGATCTGACAAGGCGGTGGCTAAAGCCAGAGGGATGCGGGGCTGCATAAAGAGAGGAATAACCAATAGGAAAAAGGTGATAATGCCTTTGTAGAGGTCTTTGGTGAGGTCTCTCCTGGAATACTATATTCAGTTCTAGAGACCGTATGTCCAAAAGAATAGAGACAGGATGGAGGCAGTCCAGAAAAGTGCAACCAAAATGGTGTGGGGTTTGTACTGAAAGACCTATGAGGAGAGCCTAAAGGATCAAAATATGTATAACATGGAGGAGAGGAAGCACAGGGGATGAAGTGAAATGGGGATGAAGTGATAAAACTTGGAATGGCGATGGCACATGTCTCTTTTGTACAGCAGTGGTCAAGAAAGCAAATAGAATACTAGGAATTGGAATGGAGAATAAACAGAGTATCATAATGCTTCTGTATCGCTCTATGATGACACTGCTCCTTGAGTATTGTGTACAATTCTAGTCACCACATCTTAAAAAAAAAAAACATAGTGGAATTAGAAAAGGTACAGATAAGGGTGACCAAAATGATAAAGGGGATGGATCAATTCCCCTATGAAGAAAAGCTAAAGAGATTTAGGGCTTTTCAGCTAGGAGAAGAGTCGGCTGAGTAGAGATAAGATAGAGGTCTGTAAAATGAGTGGAGCAGAATGAGTAAACACAAATTGGTTGTTTACTCTTTCAAAATGTACAAAAACTAGGGGGGGATACAATGCTGTTACTAGATAATACATTTAAGACAAATAGGAGAAAATATTTTTTTTACTCAACGCATAATTAAACTCAAATTTGTTGCCAAAGGATGTGGTAAAAGCTGTTAGTGTAGCTAGGTTTAAAAAAGGTTTGGGCAAGTTCATGGAAGAAAAGTCTATAAACCATTAGTAAGATGGACTTGAGGAAAGACACTGCTTATCCCTGGGATAAGCATCATGGAATGTATCCACCATTTACAATCCTGCCAAGGACTTGTGATCTGGATTGGCCACTGTTGGAAACAGGATACCGGGCTTGATGGACCCTTGGTCTGACACAGTATAGTATGTTCTTATAATGCTGATGCCCTTAACAGGACTCACAGAGTGGTAACTTCTGAACCCTGGGTTCAGATGCAACTCCAGCATTAATCTCTGCATCAAATGCAGGGGGTGGCAGGAAATTTGAATCCATCAGTTATGAACAAGGGCCCGGAACTTGGTGGTCGGTGAAACACATAAGTATGGGAAAATAAGTGTGGGAGCTTGCTGGGCAGACTGGATGGGCTGTTTGGTCTTTTTCTGCCGTCATGTCTATGTTTCTATAAGTGCCTGAAGATAAAATTAAGGCATTATGTTAACCCACTAGTGTGACAGAAGCAGTAAACTTATTAGGTGTGTCAGCTATAGTTCTTCTAGTAGCATATACAAATGCTGCCACTCTGCAAGAAGATGGCCTACCATCTTTGCACAAGATCCAGTTTTATCTGAAATATGGAAAGCTAGGTACTGCCACAGACTAGCTATCTCCATCTCATCAAAGCACCCAGATGACAATTTTTCTCAGAAAATGGAACCGTTTGGTGTTCAGTAATGACATGCTGCACTGGATCACTCAGAAGTTCTGAAAGTGCATTTTGAGAATTGACCACGGTTCTGAATTGGTGAAAGCTCTGTTGTCAGCTGAGGTAGAAGCCTGCAGAAAATGCATTATGAGAAAAACACTACTTGCACAACTAACCAACACCATCAGCAAAGATCCAATTGATCTGATGTGTATTGACTTTCTTTCTGTGAAGAATGATAGCAGTATCAGCTATAACATCTTGGTGGTAATATAATTTTATCAGATATGCCCCAGCTTTTCCCACAAAAGAACAGATAAAAAAGTGCTGTGGAACCAATATTGTACATTATGGGCTCCCAAATTGTATTCACTCTGACCAGAGCCAAAATTTGGAGAGCCAGCTAATAAAGGAAATGTTCCAGGTTTGTGTCATGAAGAAATCTCACATCACCTCTTACCATCCACAAAGAAATCTTCTTCCTAAAAGATTCAATAAAATACTAGAGTTTTGCTTTGATTATTGTAGTGAACCCTGCACATAAAAACCAGCTGCAGAGTTTACCATACCATGAGTAGTTCATCTACCCCACCATGACCACATTCTCATTGACCAAACTATAACTCTAGTGATATAATATCATCATCATTAAAAATAAAATGCATGCTCTCTCTAAGAATCTCTGCATAAATTTAGGGTAACAACTGTTGGCACAAGTAGTGCCTTGCAGTACTCTAGGATTGTTTCAGGACCACAACTGTGAAAGCCATTTACATGTGTAATATCATTTGATGTGCATTGCTCTCCCTCAATACAGAGCTTAAAGAATCAGTGGTGTTCTACTCAAAGAGTACTTTAGCCACACTTAGAGGATGGCTTCCTGTGGGCATGTTTAAGTCAAGGGAGGAAAATAACACCTGTAGATTGCTTTTTCAACTCTAAGTGCAATACTTACCATGGAAAAAGCTCTCACAAATGTCCAGAGGTGTGCTACTTCTGCTGAAACATTCAAAGTGAAAGTAACCATGTACTTTCTCACAGGACAAGCAGGATGGTAGTCCTCACAAATGGGTGACATCGAGGATGGAGCCCTGTACGGAAAACTTTTCTGTCAAAGTTTCAACAAGCTTTGACTGACACTGGCACACTGAGCATGCCCAGCCTGCAATTATCCCTGTGAGCCACAGGTGTCTCCCTCAGTCTTCTTTTTTCCGCTCTGCAGTCAGCATAGCGGTTGGAGCTCTGTGAGGATTTTTTTTTTAACTAATTACCTCATGGAAACACTTAACTTTTCACTTCAAAAAACACTTTTCCCTGCACAGGTCTCCCTCCACGTACGTTTTTACGACGCTCGGTGAGTACTAATTCTTATTTTTCGGTCGGTTCCTGTCACTATCTTAAGGCTGTTAACTGACTGAAGCCTTCCCTTCCCCCATTTTTCAGTTAGCTTTAAACAGCTTGCGAGTATCTCTGTGACACTCTGCTTGCTTATGCTAGTGGGGTAGGGATTTTTTCCTTAACTTAGGACCTCTGTAGCTTCAAGTCCTTCGTTCCCTGGTACCCTCACGCAGTCGATACCCTATCGCTACACCGGGACCCGCCTAAACCGCCCTGGGCTTTTATATGTCATCAGCGCCCCTCCCCCCACGGTGCCCTGATGCCTTTATCCATGTTTTTTGCTTTTCAGTGCTACCAGGCTTTTTCCTCCTACGCACTGTTTTTTTTCCTTGGGCTTCCTCGGTGCCGTCCCTACCTGGATGCATGCCATTGACGCACACGCTGTTAGTCACTGCCATGCATACTCGGGTCGCCGCCACCGCTGCCCGAGACACTTTTTAACGATCCCAGGGTCACTTCATCGATGCCACCCCCCCTTTTGGGGATGCCATCAATGCCCCATCCTCCCCACCGATGTCCAGCCCTTTCCATCGGGGGGCATCGGTGCCACATCGATTCGTCGGTGGGCATCGATGCCGGATGGTCCCCATCGGTGGACATCGGTGCCGGATGGCTTGTCCATCGATGGCATTGGTGCCGGATGGCCGTCCGTCGATGGCATCGGTGCCGGGTCCTTTTGCATCGATGGACACCGATGCCCAGGTGTTTCATCCATGGGCATCTATGTTAGAATGCATCCATCGAGGGCAGTCGATGCCAGGCTGCTCCCATCAGTGAAATTCGATGCCCAGGTGGGTCCCATCGGTGGATATCCATGCCGGCTCGATTCCGTGGATGGGCGTTGATGCCAATGCCAGCCTTATGGCTGGCATCGATGCCCATGCCGATTCCAGGACTGGCGTTGATGCCGGGATGGAATTCATCGACTGGGAGATCCATGCCATCGATTCCATACGTGTCCATATCGATGCCACCGACACACGTGTCTGGGGCACCGATGCCATGTACACTTGGAAATCTGAGTCTGTCCAAATCGATACCGTCAACGTCTGTGGCCCTATAGTTGATGCCCGTGGCCATGCCACAAACGGCATAAATGCCCGCCTCCATGCATCGATGCCCTCGACACCTCCGTTTTCCTTCGGTGTCCTTGACGCCCTATTAATTCGACTTCGACTCAGTCGATGCCGGTATCTTTTTCAATAACGGCAATGTTTTTCGATTATTCGATTCCACATCGTTTCAAAGATACCTATGCCACTGCTGTCAGTGCCCGTCACTGTCATCATTCTCCTGGCCAGTCATCGACAATTTTTCATACCCATTTTGATGATATCCTCGAAGCCCCTTAGGTTGCCTTCAATATCGTCAATACCGACATAGCACCGCCACATAATACCCTCGCCTCCTCACATTGCTCCACGCTTTGGGTTCTTTTTTAAGCCCCGTATTAGCTTAAGACACTCCATTGTGTCAGGAGCAGAGCAGGCGTGCTGACAGTTCGTCATCGATCGCCTTCCAGGACGACGAGGGCTTCCATCTCGGCGCTGGGGAAAGACCGGGCCGAGCACCGTGGCACCCATCATCGCCGACATCGTGATCGTCCGCCGCTGACGCCATCCAGCACATCGGTGCCATCCTTCCCCAGGCTGGACAACGCTCGGGCAGAGCGACATCACCACTGCCATCAGCACTGTTCCTACAGTTTTGGCAGTCCTTGGTGATCCAGAACTTCCGGATCCAGGTCCGACAGCTTCTGCATTGGCGTCACGACACATCGAGCCGCTGTGACGAGGGAAGGGAACATGAGTTCCGTTAGGGCTCCTCTGTTCCTGGCGTGCCCCACCGTCAAGTGGTGTGGGACTATGGCCATCTGTTACACTTAGCAGTCTAAACGCCACTCACGCCTGGCCTGTCTCCTCTGTACCTGTGCCACCATACCGGGTTTCAGAGCGAGATGGACGCTTACGTCCCCGGCCTTACCCTCGAGGACTCCGGAGACCGTCGGGGTCAACAATCTTCACCGGCTCGTCTTGCGGCGATCCACGTCGGATGGTAAGTACCCGCTTCGGCGGCATTCCCATAGAGTTGTGTTCTCCCATTCGGACCGTGGTTCGAAAAGTTCTGGGTCATGTGCCTTTTAGAACTGTATTAGTGTCACATATCACTATGTTAGCTATGTTAGCCACAATATCAGGAGAACCCCTCTATCTTCTTGGGATTGCAGCAGGGCTTCTTCTCTTGTCAGTAACAAGTCCCTGTGCCGACCAATGCTCTGACTCTTGGTTCCCTCCCAACCAAGGTCCAGCTGCATTGGCTGATCTGCTAAACATGAGATTCAGCAACCATTGCCCCATGTACAAGTCCACCTTGAGGCCTGGCCACAGGTCTCAGTGTCTCCTTGTACAGCATACAGAAATGCAGGTACCACTTACCGCTCACACACCTGCAGGAGCCTACATGATATCCTCCATTGGGACACCTCTTGGTCTCCCATCTGGTCAGATATCAGAGCGGCCACCCCACCTTGTACCAAAGTCCCGGTACACTCCCCCAGGCGCTACGAAGTGCAGAGGGGAGAAGGGAGGGGGGTTGGGGAGTTTTAATTGCACTATTCTTTCTTTTAACAGAAAATAGTTACTCTCCGCACATCCTGGACCTAAGAAAATCCAACTTTCTTTAGACGTCACAGGTACAATGGTATCTTTGGTTACCATCACTCCATACTGCAGTAAGTACATTATTTTAATGTTTCTATGTGCTTTATGGTGAGTCAACATTACAACCCCAAGCTCTGCCGCCGGCACCAGCTTCGGTAAGTGAACTGTCTCTTGCATCACTGTTGGTGAATGCTGTTTTCTCTGCGGAGTGTAACATCATTCACTTTCCTTGCATAGACTACTGCTAACCACTTTCAGTACATGCAAGGAGCTCTCACTTTTTTCAGGACTCACTATACATTTACTAACTGGGATTACTGTCACTGCCATAAATCCCTTCTGTAACACTTCTGGACACCACAGTCTTAAGACCCTCTTGTCCAGCATGCGCACAGACATTCTGATACATTGTTATATGTCCCTGCGCATATTTTCCATAACCTCAGCCTTTCAAATTTTCATGGTTGGGCTATGGGGTTTCTTCCCACTATGCATTTTTCTCATAATTCAAAACTGCTATGGGTTATATTCAGTGACATTCTATACTCAATGGACCTAAGTGGTTTCATTGCTTTCGTCCCTGATTCTTATCCCAGTTCGAACTAGGACCTAGTCTCCTTTGACTCATGCTCGCAATTCCTTAGGGTTATAAAGTTTCTCCTGAAAGCTGTCAACCCATTATGCATCTATTGCACTCCAGCATAGTTTCTCATAAACGTCCTGGACGTTGCACCCATGAGTTATGCCCTTATGCCTTCCAATACTGCTTTTGCAACAATTCTTTGTGCATACAGACAGACAGCATAGGGACAATGTGCTTTCCAACTCATAAGCACGCACAACCTCTTAGCTGCTCTGCTAGACAGCTGCGCAGCTCTACCCTTGGCCCTTGTTCACTTCATGCGTCCTTGGGCCACATATCTAAGAGATTTAATGAACGCTCTATCTGACCTTCTCCACGTAGGTTCTATCCTCTCGAATGGTCTCAATTACATGTGTACAGGGCAAATCTTTTAACGCTGAGTTTAACTAAACTTTCCTCTGCGTCTGCATCATTCCATACGATGCACAGGTTCTGCTCCCTACACATGTTTCCTATGCGTTCCCTTAGATGCCTTTTCTTCCATCAAAGGCCTCTTCAATATATCTCTTCTGCTGCCTCTCGTAGCCAGCATTCTTCTAATGTTGAACTGGGATGGGGTTCAGTATTCTTTTCCCCACTCCCTGACTGAGATCAGTATGCTTTCCCATACTTCTCAATCCATCATATCAGTAACCTTTTATTCTCTCACCAGTCAGTCCCAAATCATAGACTTACTGATGTTCTTAGGTTCTGGTAGCGTCACAAAACCTTCTAAACATAAATCTTGCCGTTTAATATGGCAGGCTTTACCTCCTGACGCTAAAAAAAAAAAAAAAAAAAAAAAGAGGTATTACCCCTTTTACTTTTCCACCATTTTTTCTTACTCCCTCGGATTCTGTTCTCCAGACATCCTCCACATAGATACACCTTTCTCTTAGGAGGTGTATCGTTTTGGGAGTTGGGTTCCCGTTTTCGGTAATCCTCTCTGAGTTGGCTTACCATGGATTATCCACTGATCAAGCCGCCTCTATTTCTCTAATCACGGAATGAACATATATATTCTCCTTATAAGTCTCATACATTCTACGTTTGAGCCTTTCCATTCCTCTCTTCCACAGTTTGGCAAGGGAACTTCTTTCCCTCTTAATGTCATTCCTGCCAGCAGGGTCCGTGAGTTATGCACTCTTTCCATACTCACCTGACTCCGTTCCTCTGCCACTGAGTAGTTCTACGCATTCAACTTTCTATCCTTTTCAGGCAGATGTTGTATCTCCTTTCCTCAGGAAATACTCTATTAATTTTTCCTAGCCTCTCTCTCTCGCCCTAGGGAGAGACTGGGTTTTCCACATTCCTGGACAGTAATGCTGCGCTTACATTCTATCTACATTGCACTGCATTCCATGTGAATTCCACTTGACTCTTTCCTTCATGCAAGGGTCAAGCTGCTACTTCCAGTGGCCACACAGACCTAATCCTTCTGATTAAGTGGTCTATATTTCCTTTCCTACCAACAAGCAGACATTTCACTACAACACTGTGGGTATCCACATACTGTTGTGTCCGTCTTAGCCTTAACAGCTTCCCTTTGGTTACTGCTGCTTGTACTTTTTTATCAGGTTGCAGCCTGGAGTCCTCTCCATACCTTCGCAGCCTATTATTGCTTACATTTGACTAGCCGGCATGCTCCATGTTTGGCCAGTCCGCCTACTCTTACTTTTTTCAATTCACTACCCAACATCCTTCCACGAACCCATTATGGTGTTGCGGATGCCCTCCGTTCCCATTTCCACCTCAGTCGTTACGCCTTTGCGCATCTGCGGTGTATCTGGTGCATTCCCGGGCATCCTCAGCTCGGTACTCACCCATTTGTGAGGACTACCATCCTGCTTGTCCTGTGAGAAAGCAAATGTTGCTTACCTGATGTAACAGGTGTTCTCACAGGACAGCAGGATGTTAATCCTCACGAAACCCGCCCGCCACCCCGCGGAGTTGGGTCTGTATACTTTTATTTTAGTTTCGCTTGCGCTTTTTAGCTATAAGACGAGACTGAGGGAGACACCTGTGGCTCACAGGGATAATTGCAGGCTGGGCATGCTCAGTGTGCCAGTGTCAGTCAAAGCTTGTTGAAACTTTGACAGAAAAGTTTTCCGTACAGGGCTCCATCCTCGATGTCACCCATTTGTGAGGATTAACATCCTGCTGTCCTGTGAGAACACCTGTTACATCAGGTAAGCAACATTTGCTTTCTCTTTTGAAAATTAGTGCAATGGCCAGGAATAAAAGTACCCATGGACTTTGTCTCAATGAGGACAGTTTGAAAATTGCCTCCTTAATGGTGCTTTTCTGTTTCTAGGGCATATTTTCCTTCCAGTTGCATCCCCATTGCCACCTATTTTGCTGTCTTTAAAATATGGCATGGCTGTGGCTACAAAAGTTTGACAATTGGAAATAAAGATGACACTAGATATGCAGAGACAGAGATGAAGAAAGGATTGCAGCAACATGCTGACAATTGTGCTGCGGGCATAGACATGGAGAGCAAATTACAGCATTACTGTAACGGGTTAGCTCTAGGGACAGAGATGAAGAGATGATTGTAGCAGCACACTGAGGCTCTCTGCATGGACAGATGTATAGAGAAATCTGCAGCAGTACACTGAACTGATTGTGAAATGGTATTGCCCCTTGGAAAGCACGGTGTTTAAAAAGGATTTTAATATTTTGTATGTGACTGGAATTTGGAAACTTATTCCATTTTCTAACAAATGCATTTTATCTACTGCATACAACAAAATAAAAAAATTAAAATTAAACTTATTACAAGTACCCTATAATGCAAATACAGTCTGTGCTACTCAAATTGTTTTATATACACTGAAAAATGGAGGCTTGTTTGAAGTTCTCTCTACACAATGACTCAAATTTTTGCACTGCAAGTAATTTGTGTTTCTTTCTGCTGTGTTTTAGGTTTAAGCAATGTTTTTCTGGAAAATACTAAGGATCAACAGATCTCAGGAGAAGAAGAATTCAGGAATAATGTTTGAGCAGATAATGATACTCTATGATAAAATAGATCAATGACTTGGGCCCCTGAAATTACTAGCAATAGGGTCTCCCCTTACACACACACACACACATATATATCTGTTGAACAATAATAGTGATGTGCCCTCTTACATTCCTTGTAATGAGCCTTTAAGGCATTAGTTACACTCTATTACTGCAGTAGGGATGGACCCTTCATTGGTATTAACTGAAGAGACCATATATATTTTTAGTTGAAGATGGACTGAATGACTCTTAGTCATACATCTGTTCTTTGGAAATGAAATATTTTACAAACTCTGTACATAATTTGTTATAATTTACATTGTTCATTTTGTAAGCTGCATATTTTATAAAGTTGGTTAAAAGCATGTAAATGTATTTTAAAATGCAGTAGAATAACTTTCTGTGCAATTTTTATGTTGAACTGGAATTTGACATAGTATATGTCTTATGTTTGCCATAGTTGTGCCTAGAATAGAAATAATTTATTGATTAATACATGTGTGTGAATGAAGCTAATGTCCTGGTTCTAAAGAGTTGCTCCTTAGGACAATGTGGCTGTGACTGTGTTGTTTCTTTGTTTAGGAGTTCATAATCACAGTCACTGCATGTTATTCACTGAAGAGCTCCACCAGTTACAGGAGACACTGGGATTGATGTTAGGCAATAAAACAGGATGCCTCCCATGTAATGTTTGCTAGATGAACACATCACCAATGGTAGCATGTGCCATCTGAGGTACAAGAAATGTCTGGAAATTCAAAGACTGAACAACATTTTAATAAGAAAATAGGGCCAGAACATATACAAGAGAGCATATTGGAGAAGGTACAAATGTGTACTGTAAAATAAAGTGAAATTTAAAATAATTTCAATGTCAGTGTGAGTGGTCCCTTCCTTTTTGGATACCCAACTGACATTTTTCTTTCATTTGAACCAAATATCTTTGGGGCAATTTTCAAACTGCCCACTTTCAGACAAAGTCCATGGGTATTTTTTATCTGTGGGCTTCGCATCAGTTTCAAAGAGAACATAGCCTGTACTTTCAATTTGAAATTCCTGCTTTTTGTGTAGGTATTTTTTCTATGAAAAATAACATACATACAGGCCGAAGTACTAAAGTGCGCAGAATTGTGCAAAGGCCACTTTCTACACAGGGAGGGTTATTTTCAAAGCCACTTCCACAGATAAACTGCTGCTGTATTCACAGAAAATTGCCCTCCCTGTGTGCAGGTAAACTTACACACCTTGTGCCACTACATGTGTAACTTTACCCACACTGTGAAGAGATATTCCAGGGGCGGGGATGGAGAGGGGATTACACTGACATGCATGCTTGTAAATTTTAATAAGTATGTGTGGAAATTTTCTTGGGAAAACTACCTGCATAACTTAGCAGGTATAAATTTGTTGCGGGTAGTTTTCCTGGAATAATTTTCAAAACGAAAGCATGCATATAGTTTGTCTTTGAAAACTGGTGCAAAATTACCTCCAAAAGGACACATAGGGCCTCATTTTCAAAGCAGTTTACCGCGTGCGATAAATTCACAAATCGCGTTAACAGCTGTTCATGCGATTGCAAATTAGTATTCAGGGGGCAGAGCATATGCAAAGCGGGAACCAGTTTATCATGTGCGGCGAAACGGCTGCTATCTACAACCCTGAAATTTGCGGTACGGACTGCACTACAGGCCAGTAAAGGCGAGAGAGAGAGAGAGAGAGAGAGAGAGAGAGAGAGAGAGAGAGAGAGAGAGAGAGAGAGAGAGAGGAGAGAGAGAGAGAGAGAGAGAGAGAGAGAGAGAGAGAGAGAGAGAGAGAGAGAACCTTACTATAGTGCCTATGCCCTAGACAGGTATTTTAACCCCTATGGGAGGGCCACCTACTAACTCGGGGTGGGGATTAGGTATGAGCGTCGGGGGTTGGGGGCCACTTTCGCATTCCACATGAGACCTACGGAAAGAACAGTGGTCTCTAGTGAAGATTTGCTGGCCGTCGGAGTGAGGAAACTCACTCCAAGAAGAGATTTGGGCTACGTTCTCTCCACCTAGCTTGTTGTAGAGTGTCCATCAAGCTAGGTTGAGAGAACGTAGCCCAAATCTCCTCTTGGAGTGAGTTTCCTCACTCCGACGGCCAGCAAATCTTCACTAGAGACCACTGTTCTTTCCGTAGGTCTCATGTGGAATGCGAAAGTGGCCCCCAACCCCCGACGCTCATACCTAATCCCCACCCCGAGTTAGTAGGTGGCCCTCCCATAGGGGTTAAAATACCTGTCTAGGGCATAGGCACTATAGTAAGGTGCTCGCTCTCTCGCTCTCTCTCTCTCTCTCTCCAAAACATGCCTTAGAGAATGCCTACCTAAATGTATCATGAAGGATGTGGAACATCACTTGTACTTTTAACCGTACTGATAGCCAATTTACTCAAGTAAATCATTGTTTACCCCCATAAATGTCTGAAATTTGTCATCTTAATATTTTCAAATTTAACTGCACAGAGCTCACATATCGAGAATACTTGTATTGTGTAAAAAGTACAGAGACCACATCTCACAATATCTATATTATGAACTAATTGTAAACTATAATTTACTGCAAAGAATATCCAAATAGAACATGTAAATCATTGTAAATCTCTGCTTGCTGCTCAAGATCTGTACTTATTGATCAGGGTTACTGCTTTACCATTCTTGGAACCAGTGTACTAAAGTATGCTACTGCTTTCACAAGCATTAACGTACCTTAAAAGTGCTGTTCAGGCATCTAATCTAGTTCATGTATGTTAGTTTGTGAGAGTTTTAATGCAAAACCTATGCTAATGAGATGCAAAACTATGCAAAACAACCCAATACATATTAGCACATAATAATGCATGTTAAAAGATGCTAAAGTTAATACTGGTATTAATTACAAAATCTTAGCTATACCTATGTAAGATGTAAAGTTTTGTGATCCCTTCCATGTTAACACACTAATTTTAATGCACATAAATGAATACAAAATTTATTTGTTTGCCATTAACATAGGTCCTTAATAGGGGCTAATTAATGCTCATTAATGGCCAGTGTTAATTCACTTTAGTATATTGGCCCCTAGATCTGTGTAGCTTTTTTTTTAGTTTAAGATGTACACACAGAATTTACCAAGGATTTTATAAGCAAATTCATACACACAGGTTTACTTTGAAAGGCCTCAAGTAATTGGCTAAGTACATACCCAAAGTTACATCTGCTTCAAGAAGGGCATAACTTGTATGGGGTAACTTAATGCAGATATTTTTTTAAATAAAAAAGAATGCTCGTAATTTGTAATTCCGCCTCCTGGAACGCCTCTTCTCTATACATGTAAAAATATATATGAAACTTGGTTACTTTTACATACACTCAGCCCAGGTTAATTTTAAAACAGCAATTTATACACACAAAACCAGGTTTTATGTACCCCCATGAAAGCTACTCTCTAACGGGTCAATTAAAAAAAAACCATGTACATAAAATCCAGGGGTTATGTGCACGGCCGGGCCTTGCGCACGCCACGGGCATTTTAGAAGGGACCTGGCCGCACGCATAACCCTCATTATGAGCACAAGAGCCAGGCCTCCAACGGGCGGGCGGGCCGGGATAGCGTCATTGTTCGCTGTCTTGGAGCCTCGCGAACTAGCCAGCTGCTGGCACATGCAACGTACTTCAGCTCGGGAGCTGAAGTAAGTTGCTCATCAAAGGTAAAAAAAATAAATATTGGATTTAGGGGTTGGGGAGGAGAGGGGAAGGGGAAGGGAGGTTAGGGTAGGGGGTAGAGAAGTTCCCTCTCAGTCTGCTCCTTAATTGGAGCAGACTAGGAGGGAACTAGGGAAGGCCGGGATGTGTCACTGCGCAAGTTTTGCAAAACTGTCCCCCCCTTGCGCTCACGCACCTATTAAAATCTACCCCTAAGGCGGTAATTTTTCTGCAATAATTTTCAAATTGGTACTAAATTACTCCCAAAAGGGAAAATAGTGTGCGTTAAATGGTATAGCATTCATTATTTGTACCCCAAAGGGGTTTATTTTCAAAGCCATTTATGCACATAAATAGCTTTTCTAAAATTGACCCAAGCTCAAAACTTGTAAAAGTTACCCAGTTTCATGCATATTTTTACACACACTGAGATGAGGTGTTCTGGGTCAGAGTTGCAACTTATGCGCATACTTTTTTTATTTTAACAAGAATGTGCATAAATTACCCTTCACAAGTTACGCCCTTCTTGGGGTGCAGGTGTAACTTTGCAAGAGGTAATGGGGTGGATTTTAAAAGGGTTACTCACGTAATGGGGTGGATTTTAAAAGGGTTCACAAAGCCCCGGGACTCGCGTATGTCCCGGGGCTTTGTGAAAGGGGGTGGGACCGAGGCCTCTGGCATTAGTGTGCACCCCCTTGCATGCGCCAACCCCAGATTTTTTAACATGCACGCGGCTGCGCACGCATATTATAAAATTGGGCGTACATTTGCACGCCGGGTAGTGCGCACAAATGTACCCCGCACGCGCAGTCCGGCCCAATATGTGTTTGTGTGTGTGTGTGTATTTGCCAAACTACTTGAGGATTTTCAAAGTTAACTTATGCGCAAAGTTAACTATGTGGGCTGTTACAAAATTACTCTCTAAAAGAAAAGTATTCTCCATGCGCTATGCAATATTTCAGAAATCAATCCAGCAGTTCAAGACAAGAAGCACTATGGACTATATACAGTTGTTGATTCACTGTTAAGTTGAGATTTTTCCAATTTTCCAGCTGTTTCCTGGTGTCCTTGGAAGTAGCAGAATTTTAATAACCATTATAATTGACCTCTAGATCTGAATGCCCCATACCAATTATGATTTCATTGACAGCAATATAATACTGGACAACCAACCAGAAACAAGAGTGCCTGGTGTATTTCCTGATAGTCTTCTATATAGGGGACCTGCAGTGAAGGAGTTTAAGGCATCTCTCACTTTATGAAGAGACCCATTTACCTTTAATGAACACTGAGATGGCAATTTTGGCTATGTCTTTTTAATAATCAGTCCTTTATTGTTATATTTGTAATATGTTACTAGTAATAGTCTAACAGTATTATGATAGTGGAACTTGGCTTTTGATATGATTGCAGGCGTTTATATATATCTATCTGTAATAATATTTCCATTTATTACAATATGTTAACATTTAAAAAGGACTGATTTTGAAAAATAATAGCTTCCAAAATCACAAACAGCTATGGTAAGCATTGGTAGCATTTATTTACTGTACTAATAAAATCTGCAAGAGTTTTCCAGCAAAGAAAGGTTTAAAAATCATCTGCACGTGTAGGAAGCTGTTGGGGAAAAAAATCATAAAATAACAATTTGCCCTCTCCTTGGCTCTTATTTATAAAAGCTAAGGAGTAGAATTTTAAAAGATAACACACATGCGTCTATGTGCGCACGCGATTTTATGACATGCATGCCCTGGTGCGTGCATGTTACAAAATCAGGGGCAGTGGGGTACATTTTTGCTATTTTCGTGCGGCGAAGCATTGGGGCCTTCCCCAGTTCCCTCCCAGTCCGCTCCAATTCCTACCCCCTACTCTACCCTAACCTCCCTTCCTCTTCCCTTCTTCTCCCCATCCTCTAAAAACCAATTTTAAATGTTTTTACCTATTATTTTACAAGTTACTTCAGGGCCCGACCTGAAGTAACTTGCGCGCGCCAGCAGCCAGCCAGTGCATGAGGCTCCAGGATAGCGAACAATGGTGCTGTCTTAGCCCACCACCTGCCCCGCCCCTCCCCACCCAAAACACGCCCTCTGGCATGCCCCTTCCACGAGGCCCTGTACTTGAGCGCATCCCAGCCTTTACGCGCGTGGTCGGGCCTCTTGGAAGATTCGCCCAGCACGCGTAAGGCCCAGCCACGCGCATAAAGGCTGGTATTTATGCGCCCCGGGCATTTAAAATCTACCCTAAAGTGTTGGTGGCAGATGGAGGCATAGAATAAGATGGAGACAGGGATGTTTCCAATAGAAACATAGAAATGACGGCAGAAGAAGACCAAATGGCCCATCCAGTCTGCCCAGCAAGCTTCCCTCATTTTTTTCTCATACTTATCTGTTTGTCTTAGCTCTTTGGTTCTATTTCCCTTCCACCCCCACCATTAATGTAGAGAGCAGTGATGGAGCTGCATCCAAGTGAAATATCTAGCTTGATTAGTTAGGGGTAGTAGGGGAAGTAACCGCCGCAATAAGCAAGCTACACCCATGCTTATTTGTTTTACCCAGACTATGTTATTCAGCCCTTATTGGTTGTTTTTCTTCTCCCCTGCCGTTGAAGCAGGGAGCTATGCTGGATATGCTATTAAATTAAAAAACTATTAAATTAAAAAACTATTAAATTAAATTTAAAAACTATTAAATTAAAAAACTATTAAATTAAAAAACTATTAAAAATAGTTTTTTAATAATGGAAGAAAATATTGACATGATATGGATAAATATTACTATTTGTACTTTCAAATAATATATAATGAGTCACTGCATGGTGGAATCAGTTTTGTTTTATTGCGTCCCATTGGAGACCTTCACACTGCTTTGGTGGTGTAGCTCCCTGACTGCTAAATCATTTTTTCCTTTGCCCATGTTTTACTGTGCCTAGTGGACCTAACAATTCTTGTCCTCCTGACCAAATCTATGTATATATATATGAGTGTAGCTAGTCTTTTCCTTGAATTGGACCACATATTGGTTAAAAGTAGTATATGAATTAAAAAGAAAAATATTTGTTCAGTTACTGTTCAGAATCCCTTTATTGCCTCACATATGAAATGACATTAAGAATGTTTTTTTTTTCTGTATGGTGTTATCAATCAAGGTAGCCTTAAACTAACAACATTAGAATACTTTAAGATTAATTTTAAAAGCCTGATGCATGCATTAATTAGGGGATGTGTGAATATGTTGTGCTCCACACGCAAAGTAGATTTTAAAAGCTGCCAAGATGCATGTACATCTCAGACGTTTTCAAAAAGGGGTGAGGAATAGTCTGGCGGAGCATGGGCATTTGGGGGCATGAACTTGAGATCTGCGTGTAAATACTTATGCGATGCAGCATGTGCCAAGGCCCCCTGCTATGTAACTTTACTTCTGCTATGGATGACGTGTAAGTTAAAAAATAAATAAAAACAGGCGGGTCTGTGGAGTTTTAAGGGTCGGAGATAACTGGGGGGAGTGAAGGCTAGTAAACTAGGGGGTTTGGGTGAAGTAAGGATGAATAGGTAAAACTGGGAATATTGTCTCTGCGCACCCCTTTTAAAATCCCCCAGTTTACATGGTAGAAGCGGGATTGCGCCCATGCGCGTGCCCACTTAAAATTTGGCACGCATGTTCACATGACCAGACTATTTTATAACATTCATGCATTTATGCCTGCAAGTTATAAAATAGCTGAGTTCCTGGGCGCAGGCCAATAAATGTGCGCACATGTACCAGCTTGAAAATTTCCGTCTTTGTGGGTTTTGTATTGTCTTTTCACTGTGCAATAACTCAGTTAACAGGACGTTCCTTTTTAGTACTTAATTTCCTTTCATTTCAGGGCTTCCAGCAGAGGGATACAGTAGAGTTACTGGTTTGGCTTTATATACTTTCTCATTGTTGCTAGAAATACAAACCAACTACTTGAAGCTATGTTAGCTTGTATTTTTCTATTTCTATTGGTGCCTTTATCTCAGAGCATTTCTGAGTGAGAGCCACAAGTATCAACCATGCTTTTATTACCTGGAGCTGGGTCTATCTATTCTTTTTATATGATATCTCTGTACACTAATTTCCCTATTCAAAAATACTCTAAATTAGTTAGTGTAGATATAACTAATTTAGTCGTTTGATCTGCCTTTATAGAGTGGAATTATACCAGGAAGACTATTGGATCAAAGACCCCTAATTTTTGCATAAAAATAGGGCAAACATTGTTAGAGGAACTCCAAGATTAGACATACTTTCATGTTTTATAGGATGTTCTGTACATAAACCATAACATACAAGATGATTTGTTAAAGAAGATCAACGTAAAAGAAGTCCTGAATCTATAAACATGCATTTTCACTTTTAAAGTTAAATAAAAACTCGAAATTTTTCATATCGAGCCTACCTATGATGTCATCAGGCATTGTTAAAAGTCGACCTGCTATGTTCATTGTGCAATGAAGAAAGTAAATGTGTGGTCACATAACTGACAAACTGACATCACTTGATATTTCTTAACTGTTTTATAATGAATACCATATATCTTCTTTGTATTAACTACTTTTGCAGAACAACCATATTATCTAGTCTTCTGATAAATTGTGTAAATATGTTTATTTTTATAAAATTGTTAATTCAATCCATTGATTGTTTAGTTTTCTTAGTACTTTCATAAAAGGATGGGGCAATGACAGATGAGTTTATGTGCTTCTTACTGAACTTACAAAGAAATTTCATGAAGTCCCCTGAAAAGTCTAGCATGAAAATATAAATAAAGATTTGTGTTATCAAAGGATTTAAAATAGTCCAGCTGTTTGCACTTCAACCCTTCCCTACCAACACAAGGGACTATGAGCAGTGTTTTTATAATTCTTAATGTTTCCACTTATTCTGTGGCAATGTTTCTGCGTTTCTGGAAGATTTTTTCATTATGCTGGCTTAAAACATGTTTGTTTTTTCCGTTTTGAATTGCATTTCTTAATAAAAGTGTTTTACTTTCATAAAGTGTCCTTATTTGACAAACTGTGATTTCTGCTGTGAAAGCTGAACAATTGTAATTGAGAGGCGGTCGAGCCACCAGTCTTGGCTGCTGTAATTAACATGGGGCCAAGCCCAGCCCATACTTCTCTCTCCGCAACCCAAAGAAAGACAGATTGGGGCTGGAAATGAGATGGGAAGGGTTGTCGCCAGGCGTGAGTTGCCGCTGATAGTAAGTTCTGGAGAGGCATGTCTTGAGGTTTGAATTTTCTTGCTATATGTGCAGGATAGCTGTTGGAGACTTGCTTTTGTCTGGCTCAACAAACACAAGATAGCCCTCCCTCCCTTTTGGTTTTCTGACGCTTTGTATGCTGTACATTTGCTTCTTTGGTCGCAGTGTGGGGGCCAGTTTGTTGGTTGGTGCAGTGGGTATTCTCTAAGTGGCAGTTAATCATCTGATGTTGGAGTTGAGGGTGGCCGCTGATGTACTGGGGGCTGCATGTTGGATATATGGCCAGGGAAGGCCATGGGTAGTTTTACCCTTGGGTCCCCCCCCCCCCCCCTTGCTGGGTCATGGTAAGGGAGAGTCTTTGTCTGTGGTGGTAGTGGTACGCCAGAAGAAGTCTGAGCCTCAGGTGGGGCGCAGGTGCTCCCTGGTGCTGGGGGACGCCCAGGCTTCTGGGTTCGGGGAACTGGTATTCTTTGTTATTGCTTGGTTCCTATGTTACACAATAAAGCTGCAGCCTTATTTACCCAAAATTGCTATCTTTTTTTTTTGTGAAATTGTAAGGGAAGTGGAGAGTGCAGATGAGCCAAGTATCTCAGCTACCCATGTTATACTAATATGCTTGTAAACCTTTACACATACATTTATTTGTTCCATTTTATTTAAAAATTACAATATCAGCCTAAATTATACAGGAATTGCAAGTAGATCTAACACTGCATTATGAACTAGAGGACAGCCTAATACCATTCCTCATGAAGACTAAGTGTGCCTCACACACAAGGACTAAACGCACAAGCAGACAGAGAATAAAATGAAATAATTTCTTTTCTTAGTATATAAATGCTAAACAGGAGTATTGAGGTGACCTCTCATATCATTTGGGCATCTATATATCTATACAAGCTGGTTAGATCAGCATCTTGTAAGTAATGGCAGCAATAGGTGTAGAGATCAATTTTTACCAAAGCTACTGTAGATACTTTGTTAAAACAGATAGTGATATTGATTTATAGTATCCTTTCTTTATCAGTAAATCAATGCAGTCACTGTACTTCCATGCAAAAGGCAATGTAAGCTGAAAGGCATAATCATACAAAATAGTTAATTTTCCATATATTTCCATCAAACAATTTATAACATTTCCTAGATTAAGGGGTAGATTTTAAAAGCCCTACGCGTGTAAATCCACGTGCACCGTGCCTGTTTTACAAAGCCCCGGCAACACACATAAAGCCCCGGGATGTGTCTAAGTCCCGGGGCTTTGGGAAAAGGGGAGGGGGCAGGGCAGAGCGGTCCAGGGGGCAGGGCGGAGCGGGGCCAGAGGCCTACGACACAGCGGCCATTTGTCGCTGTGTCGGAGGATCGCGTGCCGGCTGGGTGCCAACCTGTGCCTACCCCTAGGCAAGCGCAGCAGGTACAATAATTTTTTTTTGGGGGGGGGAGTAGGACAGGGATAGGGGGCAGGTTTGTTGGAGGGAACTGGGGAAGGCTGTGGGTGTCGGCGCACGCAGGGTGCACAATTGTGCACCCCCTTGCGTGTGCCGACCCCCAAGTTTATAACCTGCGTGGGCATGTTATAAAATCGGGCATCCATTGTGTGTGCCGGGTAGCGCATTCACATAGACGCCCGCATGCAACTTTATAAAATCTACCCCTTAGAATGCACTATTGATCTTATAGTACCTTCAGACTACAGTATCAATATAGTATTCAAATAGGCTACTTGATGCAGACTTATGAAACAGGATAGGAGTGACCTCAAGAGCTACAAACAGGTCTGATTCTCAGGCTGTCACAATGAATATTCATGAGAAAGGTTTGTATACAATGGCAGCAACACATGCAGATCTCTCATGCATATTCATTATGGATCTCCTGAAAACCTGGCCTATTTGGGGGCTCCTCAGGACTGGAGTTGGCCACCCCTGACATAGAACATCACTAGAAATCTTCAGTACAGGGGTGGCCAATTCCAGTCCTTGAGAGCAGCAAACAGGCCAGGTTTTCAGGGTATCCACAATGAATATGCCTGAGATACAATGCATACAATATGAGGCAGTGCATGCAGATCTCTCTCATGCATATTCATTGTGGATACCCTGAAAACTTGGCTGTTTGTGGCTCTTGAGGACTAGAGTTGGCCACTTCTGCTGTAGTGGTAATTTGCCCCACACCAGATAACACAGTATCTGTTTTTCTCTTTATTAGATGGATAACATTCTTGAAGACAAACAGAACTAGATTTTTCTTATGTTGCTGCAGTCATAGTAGACTAACTGTTAAAAAGTACTCTTATATGAGATGTGATATCATTACATGCTTTTAAACTGTGACATCCAAAATGTTTAAACCCTACAAACGTTTATTGTTATATCTTGTGTTTCCTACCATATTCCCTATGCTTAGTTTGTAGTGCATTTGGGAACAAAATGAATCCCAGCTCTGCAATTAAAATGGCAGGTTCAGTCAACTTGAAAAATAATAGTAGGTGAATTCATTACTAAACATAAAGAGGAACTGTTTCAAAGGAATTTGCCCAGGTAACTAAGCAATTACCCAGGGTAAATCCCAGAAGGTGAAAATACCTCTCCCTTCATAGTAGTAAAAGTATGTGTGCGCTTTCACAGCATATGTACTTTAAGCTGCAGGAGGCAGAAGCAGTCCCAGGGAAGGTTAGGGCAGGAAAGGGAAAGTATGCTTGGGGATTTCATTTTCAAAACCCAGCACAGACTTTCTCACATGGACTGTGAACATGCATTCAAGCACATGTAGAGTCCACAGCTTCATCTTCTTGCCTAAATTTTCAAAGAGAAAATCCATGATGTGTTTCCCTTTGGAAAATTATCTTGTGGGTTGATAAGTACAAAGTACCTGTGTACCTTCAAACTACCCAAGCAGTTTAAAAATAATCCCCAAAAAGATAATAGGAAAAAAATGACTTCTAGGGGCCAGATTTAAGGATCAGACAAAATTTAAAATATTCAAAAAGAGAGATCACGTGATGCGGTGAGCTCGATAGGCAGCACGCAAATCGAGCTCCGCTCACCACCCGCCTCACACAACCAATTTTAACCCTCCTATGATCTTGCCAAGACTTGGGGTTGCACTTACCAGTGAGAGGACATTGTTGGTTCGTTCTGGTGTGGAAATCCAAGGTATATGGCCTCCAGAATCATGCGTAAGGACAGGGACAAGCCTAGAGGCACGGAATCTAAAATGGTCACCGCACTCAATACAACACCGCAGTTGTCGGAGGATTCTCTGGAGGACAAAATTTCACAGGCTGTCGTGAGTGCCCTAGACATGCGACTGTGCCAAATCTCAGAGCAGATCGCGGAGGTGAGATCAGCCCTGGGGGAGCTCAATAACAGAATTGAGCGTGCAGAAGGCCAAGTGGCCCTAATAGAAAATGACATCGGGTCTTTGAAACAAAGAATGGCTGCCCTAGAGAAGGCTGCGGTGATTCGTGAAGACAAAATAGATGATTTGGAGAATCGAAGTAGACGCAACAATCTTCATTTTGTGGGCTTCTCAGAATCTATCGCTGAACAAGAACTATTCCGCACCATGGAAACCTGGGTAGTGGCCACCATACCGACTCTGGCGGGCCCTAGTTTGGGCCTAATTGAAAGGGCACACCGAATGGGAATGAAGAGTGAGGGCACTTCAAACCAGAGGCCAAGAGTGGTGATAGCCTGTTTTGTGAACTATGCGCACAAGATCCTCGTCCTGCAATATTACCGGAAGCACCGGGAAATAATATTTGACAACAAAAAATCTAATATTCCAAGATTTTTCTACCCAAGTCTCACTTCAACATAGGGAGTTTGCAGCAATATGTTCATATCTATTGGCAAAGGGGATCCGTTTTGCTTTAATGTACCTGGCCAAACTGCAACTTACCTACCAGGGCACAACACATATCTTTAAGAACATAAGAACATGCCATACTGGGTCAGACCAAGGGTCCATCAAGCCCAGCATCCTATTTCCAACAGTGGCCAATCCAGGCCATAAGAACCTGGCAAGTACCCAAAAACTAAGTCTATTCCATGTTACCATTGCTAATGGCAGTGGCTATTCTCTAAGTGAACTTAATAGCAGGTAATGGACTTCTCCTCCAAGAACTTAGCCAATCCTTTTTTAAACACAGCTATACTAACTGCACTAACCACATCATCTGGCAACAAATTCCAGAGTTTAATTGTGCGTTTAGTAAAAAAGAACTTTCTCCGATTAGTTTTAAATGTGCCATATGCTAACTTCATGGAGTGCCCCCTAGTCTTTCTATTATCCGAAAGAGTTAATAACCAATTAACATCTACCCGTTCTAGACCTCTCATGATTTTAAACACCTCTATCATATCCCCTCTCAGCCGTCTCTTCTCCAAGCTGAAAAGTCCTAACCTCTTTAGTCTTTCCTCATAGGGGAGCTGTTCCATTTCCCTTATCATTTTGGTAGCCTTTCTCTGTACCTTCTCCATCGCAATTATATCTTTTTTGAGATGTGGTGACCAGAATTGTACACAGTATTCAAGGTGCGGTCTCACTATGGAGCAATAAGAGGCATTATGACATTTTCCGTTTTATTCACCATTTTATTCACCATTCCCTTTCTAATAATTCCCAACATTCTTTGAGGAAGCAAATGCATCAAAAGAATTTGTGGCGACTATGGCGCAGACTGTGCAGGGGGCTCCCAGTTGAGATGAGCATTTATTTTGATGTTTTGTTTTTTCTCACAGGACAAGCAGGATGGTAGTCCTCACAAATGGGTGACATCATCAGGATGGAGCCCTGTACGGAAAACTTTTCTGTCAAAGTTTCAACAAGCTTTGACTGACACTGGCACACTGGGTGCACTGAGCATGCCCAGCCTGCAATTATCCCTGTGAGCCACAGGTGTCTCCCTCAGTCTTCTTTTTTCCGCTCTGCAGTCAGCATAGCGGTTGGAGCTCTGTGAGGATTTTTTTAACTAATTACCTCATGGAAACACTTAACTTTTCACTTCAAAAAACACTTTTCCCTGCACAGGTCTCCCTCCGCGTACGTTTTTACGACGCTCGGTGAGTACTAATTCTTATTTTTCGGTCGGTTCCTGTCACTATCTTAAGGCTGTTAACTGACTGAAGCCTTCCCTTCCCCCATTTTTCAGTTAGCTTTAAACAGCTTGCGAGTATCTCTGTGACACTCTGCTTGCTTATGCTAGTGGGGTAGGGATTTTTTCCTTAACTTTAGGACCTCTGTAGCTTCAAGTCCTTCGTTCCCTGGTACCCTCACGCAGTCGATACCCTATCGCTACACCGGTACCCTCCTAAACCGCCCTGGGCTTTTATATGTCATCAGCGCCCCTCCCCCCACGGTGCCCTGATGCCTTTATCCATGTTTTTTGCTTTTCAGTGCTACCAGGCTTTTTCCTCCTACGCACTGTTTTTTTCCTTGGGCTTCCTCGGTGCCGTCCCTACCCGGATGCATGCCATTGACGCACACGCTGTTAGTCACTGCCATGCATACTCGGGTCGCCGCCACCGCTGCCCAAGACACTTTTTAACGATCCCAGGGTCACTTCATCGATGCCACCCCCCCTTTTGGGGATGCCATCGATGCCCCATCCTCCCCACCGATGTCCAGCCCTTTTCCATCGGTGGGCATCGGTGCCACATCGATTCGTCGGTGGGCATCGATGCCGGATGGTCCCCATCGGTGGACATCGGTGCCGGATGGTCCCCATCGGTGGACATCGGTGCCGGATGGTCCCCATCGATGGACATCAGTGCCGGATGGCTTGTCCATCGATGGCATTGGTGCCGGATGGCCGTCCGTCGATGGCATCGGTGCCAGGTCCTTTTGCATCGATGGACACCGATGCACAGGTGTTTCATCCATGGGCATCTATGTTAGAATGCATCCATCGAGGGCAGTCGATGCCAGGCTGCTCCCATCGGTGAAATTCGATGCCCAGGTGGGTCCCATCGATGGGTATCCATGCCGGCTCGATTCCGCGGATGGGCGTCGATGCCACTGCCAGCCTTATGGCTGGCATCGATGCCCATGTCGATTCCAGGACTGGCGTTGATGCCGGGATGGAATTCATCGACTGGGAGATCCATGCCATCGATTCCATACGTGCCCATATCGATGCCACCGACACACATGTCTGGGGCACCGATACCATGTACACTTAGAAATCTGAGTCTGTCCAAATCGATACTGTCAACGTCTGTGGCCCTATAGTTGATGCCCGTGGCCATGCCACAAAAGGCATAAATGCCCGCCTCCATGCATCGATGCCCTCGACACCTCCGTTTTCCTTCGGTGTCCTTGACGCCCTATCGATTTGACTTCGACTCAGTCGATGCCGGTATCTTTTTCAATAACGGCAATGTTTTTCGATTATTCGATTCCACATCGTTTCAAAGATACCTATACCAGTGCTGTCAGTGCCCGTCACTGTCATCATTTTCCTGGCCAGTCATTGACGATTTCATACCCATTTTGATGATATCCTCGAAGCCCCTTAGGTTGCCTTCAATATCGTCAATACCGACATAGCACCGCCACATAATACCCTCGCCTCCTCACATTGCTCCACGCTTTGGGTTCTTTTTTAAGCCCCGTATTAGCTTAAGACACTCCATTGTGTCAGGAGCAGAGCAGGCGTGTGGACAGTTCGTCATCGATCACCTTCCAGGACGACGAGGGCTTCCATCTCGGCGCTGGGGAAAGACCGGGCCGAGCACCATGGCACCCATCATCGCCGACATCGTGATCGTCCGCCGCTGACGCCATCCAGCACGTCGGTGCCATCCTTCTCCAGGCTGGACAACGCTCGGGCAGAGCAACATCACCACTGCCATCAGCACTGTTCCTACAGTTTTGGCAGTCCTTGGTGATCCAGAACTTCCGGATCCAGGTCCGACGGCTTCTGCATTGGCGTCACGACACATCGAGCCGCTGCGACGAGGGAAGGGAACATGAGTTCCGTTAGGGCTCCCCTGTTCCTGGCGTGCCCCACCGTCAAGTGGTGTGGGACTGTGGCCATCTGTTACACTTAGCAGTCTAAGCGCCAATCCCGCCTGGCCTGTCTCCTCTGTACCTGTGCCACTATACCGGGTTTCAGTGTGAGATGGACGTTTACGTCCCCGGCCTTACCCTCGAGGACTCCAGAGACCGACGGAGTCAACAGTCTTCACCGGCTCGTCTTGCGGCGATCCACGTCGGATGGTAAGTACCCGCTTCGGCGGCATTCCCATAGAGTTGTGTTCTCCCATTCGGACCGTGGTTCGAAAAGTTCTGGGTCATGTGCCTTAGGAGCTGTATTAGTGTCACATATCACTATGTTAGCTATGTTAGCCACAATACCAGGAGAACCCCTCTATCTTCTTGGGATTGCAGCAGGGCTTCTTCTCTTGTCAGTAACAAGTCCCTGTGCCGACCAATGCTCTGACTCTTGGTTCCCTCCCAACCAAAGTTCCAGCTGCATTGGCTGATCTGCTAAACATGAGATTCAGCAACCATTGCCCCATGTACAAGTCCACCTTGAAGCCTGGCCACAGGTCTCAGTGTCTCCTTGTACAGCATACAGAAATGCGGGTACCACTTACCGCTCACACTCCTGCGGGAGCCTACATGATATCCTCCATTGGGACACCTCCTGGTCTCCCATCTGGTCAGATATCAGAGCGGCCACCCCACCTTGTACCAAAGTCCCGGTACACTTCCCCAGGCGCTACGAAGTGCAGAGGGGAGAAGGGAGGGGGGTTGGGGAGTTTTAATTGCACTATTTTTTCTTTTAACAGAAAATAGTTACTCTCCGCACATCCTGGACCTAAGAAACTCCAACTTTCTTTAGAAGTCACAGGTACAATGGTATCTTTGGTTACCATCACTCCATATTGCAGTAAGTACATTATTTTAATGTTTCTATGTGCTTTATGATGAGTCAACATTACAACCCCAAGCTCTGCCGTTGGCACCAGCTTCGGTAAGTGAACTGTCTCTTGCATCATGGTGAATGCTGTTTTCTCTGCGGAGTGTAACATCATTCACTTCCTTGCATAGACTACTGCTAACCACTTTCAGTACATGCAATGAGCTCTCACTTTTTTCATGACTCACTATACATTTACTAACTGGGATTACTGTCACTGCCATAAATCCCTTCTGTAACACTTCTGGACACCACAGTCTTAAGACCCTCTTGTCCAGCATGCGCACAGACATTCTGATACATTCGTATATGTCCCTGTGCATATTTTCCATAACCTCAGCCCTTCAACTTTTCATGGTTGGGCTATGGGGTTTCTTCCCACTATGCATTTTTCTCATAATTCAAAACTGCTATGGGTTATATTCAGTGACATTCTATACTCCCTACACATGTTTCCTATGCGTTCCCTTAGATGCCTTTTCTTCCATCAAAGGCCTCTTCAATATATCTCTTCTGCAGCCTCTCGTAGCCAGCATTTTTTCTAATGTTGAACTGGGATGGGGTTCAGTATTCTTTTCCCCACTCCCTGACTGAGATCAGTATGCTTTCCCATACTTCTCAATCCATCATATCAGTAACCTTTTATTCTCTCACCAGTCAGTCCCAAATCATAGACTTACTGATGTTCTTAGGTTCTGGTAGCGTCACAAAACCTTCTAAACATAAATCTTGCCGTTTAATATGGCAGGCTTTACCTCCTGACGCTAAAAAAAAAAAAAAGAGAGGTATTACTCCTTTTACTTTTCCACCATTTTTTCTTACTCCCTCGGATTCTGTTCTCCAGACATCCTCCACATAGTTACACCTTTCTCTCAGTAGGTGTATCGTTTTGGGAGTTGGGTTCCCGTTTACGGTAAACCTCTCTGAGTCGGCTTACCATGGATTATCCACTGATCAAGCCGCCTCTATTTCTCTAATCACGGAATGAACATATATATTTTCCTTATAAGTCTCATACATTCTACGTTTGAGCCTTTCCATTCCTCTCTTCCACAGTTTGGCAAGGGAACTTCTTTCCCTCTTAATGTCATTCCTGCCAGCAGGGTCCGTGAGTTATGCACTCTTTCCATACTCACCTGACTCGTTCCTCCGTCACTGAGTGGTTCTATGCATTCATCTTTCTATCCTTTTCAGGTAGATGTTGCATCTCTCTTTACTCAGGAAATACTCTGCCAATTTTTCCTAGCCTCTCTCTCTCGCCCTAGGGAGAGAGTGGGTTTTCCACATTCCTGGACAGTAATGCTGCGCTTACATTCTATCTACATTGCACTGCATTCCATGTGAATTCCACTTGACTCTTTCCTCCATGCAAGACTCAAGCTGCGACTTCCAGTGGCCACACAGATCTAATCCTTCTGACTAAGTGGTCTGTATTTCCTTTGCTACCAACAAGCAGACACTTCACTACAACACTGTGGGTATCCACATACTGTTGTTTCCGTCCTAGCCTTAACAGCTTCCCTTTGGTTACTGCTGCTTGTACTTTTTTTATCAGGCTGCAGCCTGGAGTCCTCTCCATACCTTTGCAGCCTATTATTGCTTACATTGACTAGCCGGCATGCTCCATGTTTGGCCAGTCCGACTACTCTTACCTTTTTCAATTCACTACCCAACATCCTTCCACGAACCCATTATGGTGTTGCGGATGCCCTCCGTTCCCATTTCCACCTCCGTCATTACGCTTTCACGTGTCTGCGGTGTATCTGGTGCATTCTCGGGCATCCTCAGCTCGGTACTCACCCATTTGTGAGGACTACCATCCTGCTTGTCCTGTGAGAAAGCAAATGTTGCTTACCTGGTGTAACAGGTGTTCTCACAGGACAGCAGGATGTTAGTCCTCACGAAACCCGCCCGCCACCCCGCGGAGTTGGGTCTCTATACTTTTATTTTAGTTTCGCTTGCGCTTTTTAGCTATAAGACGAGACTGAGGGAGACACCTGTGGCTCACAGGGATAATTGCAGGCTGGGCATGCTCAGTGCACCCAGTGTGCCAGTGTCAGTCAAAGCTTGTTGAAACTTTGACAGAAAAGTTTTCCGTACAGGGCTCCATCCTGATGATGTCACCCATTTGTGAGGACTAACATCCTGCTGTCCTGTGAGAACACCTGTTACACCAGGTAAGCAACATTTGCTTTCTTTTCCCTTCAATAAATGCTCGGATAAGTTTTCCTGGAAAAAGGACTTATGGACAATATGAAACTACACCAATGGGAGCTATATTTGATTGTTCAGTGGTGGACTTCATACATCTGGACAAAAGAGTCTAGTAGGTTTTTTTTGTTGTTGTTGTTTTCTTTACAAACCCCGGGCTGTTCCTAAGGGTGATTGCATGTTATCTCAAAGCACAGAGGCAGGGTGGTGAGCGGGCACATCGAACACCACAGTGATCCATGTCCCTCCAACATGTTACTGTTTTGGGGGTTATGGAGGGGGGAGGCCCAGATCGCACTGTATGTAGATGCTTAAGTTTTCTTAGCTGTGCATTGTGGCTTCTATGGGGATCCGGGATGGGAGAGGAGATGGGGGGTGGGAGGGACACCTTATATGTCTACTAATGCACTCCTTAGAAATGTATGGCAGAAACAGTAATTTGATGCATATCCTAGAACTGATGTCTTACGGATTCTTTCACTAGTCTCAATATGTTATCTGGAATGAAGCCAATGTCCAACTAGTAGTATCCAGTCAATGTAATATGAAACACAAGGTTAGTCTATAATGACTCTTGAAATAGTGACATGGAATGGTGCAGGACTGGGCACGGTGGTGAAATAAGAGAAAGTATTGGCAAGGTTAAATAAACTCCATGCTAAAGTAATTTTTTTTACAAGAAACCCATCTTGTGGAATGGGAAGCCCTTAAGTTAAAAAAAAAATGAATATCTCAAATATTTCAGGCGGAAGGGTACTCCAAGAGTCGAGGTGTTGTGATATTAATTCATAAAAGCACAACCTTTCAAGCACATAAGACGGTAGTTGATGCCCATGGCCGATACGTTCTAGTTCTTGGAAACCTGATGGGCTCATTGGTCATTTTAGCCTCTGTTTATGCCCCAAACTCTTATGATCACTCATTTTTTGTGCAAATTGTATCCCAAATCACGCAACTGGGGGATTATCCTGGAGGGGATTTAAACTTTGTGATGGACCCAGCTTTAGATAGACAACCCCCCAGGGCAGGCCAACAGATTAGTCTCAACAAAGGTCTAAATTTTTTATGTCAACACCTGAAACTTTTGGACCTTTGGTGGATCCTTCATCCTAGAGATAAAGAGTTTACCTATATGGCGAAAGCACATCCTACATATTCCAAGATTGATTACTTATTGGTCTCGGAATCTATTTTTTCAAAATTTTGAATGGCCTCTATACAAAATTTATTGGTTTCCAATCATTGTCCAGTGCAAGGAGAGCTTACTTATGGGAAAGCACCGGAGCGCAGCCAGTGGAGATTACCCGGCCACTTGATGCAGGATCCGGAATTCCCCACATTTTTGCGCAAAAAATGGCAAGAGAGTTTATGACATTTAATTCACAGCATGTGGACCAGCCAACTTTATTATGGGAAACAGCAAAAACTGTATTGAGAGGAGATATTAGCTATGTGAGTTATAAAAAGAAAGCAAATGTTGCTTACCTGTAACAGGTGTTCTCACAGGACAGCAGGATGTTAGTCCTCACATATGGATGACATCATCAGGATGGAGCCCAATCATGGAAAACTTCTGTCAAAGTTTCCAGAACTTTGAATGGCCCCTACTGGGCATGCCCAGCATGGCACTAACCCTGCAGCCAGCAGGGGTTCCCCTTCAGTCTAATTTGAAAGCTACAGGCAGTGCCGAAAAATAAAATAAGAAAACGTAATGAACCCAACACCACGGGGCAGCGGGCGGGTTTCGTGAGGACTAACACCCTGCTGTCCTGTGAGAACACCTGTTACAGGTAAGCAACATTTGCTTTCTCACAGGACAAGCAGGATGGTAGTCCTCACATATGGGTGAGTACCGAGCTGAGGATGTCCGAACATGCACCAAATGTATCCAACGGCGTGCAACAGGCACAACAACTGGGATGGAATTTGGTAGAGGGCAACCTGAACCCCACCGGGCAGGCGGAAGGGTGTTGGTATGTCACGTTGGAAATAGGTTACACAGGGCAGACTGGCCAAAGATGGAATCTTGTCTTCCGGCTTTGTCCAAGCAATAGTGGGCTGTGAAAGTATGGAGAGAACTCCAGGTGGCAGCCCTGCAAATGTCAGGAAGCGGCACCGATCGTAGGTGTGCTACTGAAGTCGCCATGGCCCTCACAGAGTGTGCTTTAACACGGTCTTGAAAAGGAATGCCTGCTTGCTGATAGCAAAAAGATATGCAGTCCGCCAACCAGGAGGAGAGAGTCTGCTTACCCACAGGTTGCCCGAATTTGTTGGGGTGGAAAGAGACAAATAACTGAGTGTTCTTCCTGTGGGCAACTGTACAGTCTAGATAAAAAGCTAGAGCCCGTTTACAGTCAAGGGTATGCAGGGCCTGTTCCCCTGGATTGGAATGGGGCCTGGAAAAAAAGGTAGGTAGTATAATGGATTGATTGAGATGAAACTCCGAAACTAGCTTAGGTTTGAATTTAGGGTGAGTGTGGAGTACCGCCCGGTCCTGCAGGAGTTTAGTGTAAGGCGGATAGGTAACTAGGGCCTGTAGCTCACTAACTCTGCGAGCTGAAATGATAGCCAAAAGGAAAATCACTTTCCATGTGAGATATCTTAGGTCACAGGAGTGAAGAGGCTCAAATGGTGGTTTCATGAGCTGACCGAGATCCAGATTAAGGTCCCAAGAAGGGGCCGGAGGACGTAAAGGTGGCTTGATGAGGAGCAAGCCCTTCAGAAAGCATGTTACAAGGGGTTGTACTGATATAGGGACATCCCCGACACCTTTATGGAAGGCGGCTACCACACTGACATGCATTCTGATGGAAGATGTCTTGAGACCCGACTCTGACAGATGCCAGAGATAGTCCAAAAACTGTGGGATTGGAAAGGAAAATGGATCAAGGGACTGAGAAGTGCACCATGATGTGAACCTTTTCCATTTATAGGAGTAAGATTTTCTTGTAGAAGGCTTCTGTGAAGCAATTAAGACATAGGAAACTGGGTCTGAAAGGTTAAGTGGTTGAAGGATTAACCTTTCAACATCCATGCTGTCAGGGACAAGGCCTGAAGATTGGGATGGCGTAGGCTCCCGTTGTTTTGAGTGATCAGAAGCGGGTCCTTTTCCAAGGGAATGTGCCTGCGGATGGAGAGATCCTGTAGTATTGGAAACCACACTTGGCGTGGCCAGTGAGGTGCTATCAGGATCATGGTTCCCTTGTCCTGACGTAGCTTCACGAGAGTCTTCGAGAGAAGAGGAAGTGGAGGGAATGCATAAAGCAGACCGGTTGCCCATGAGAGGGAGAATGCATCTCTGGGCTGAGAGCCTTTGCTGCGAATGAGAGAGCAGTAATGGTCCACTTTGTGGCTCTGAGGGGACGCAAAGAGGCCTGTCTGAGGATGACCCCATTGTCGAAAGATGGAGTTCGCTACCGAGGGGTTGAGAGACCACTCGTGCGGTTGAAAGACGCAACTCAGTTTGTCTGCTAGAACATTGTCCACTCCCGGTAAGTAGATGGCCCTGAGGTACATCAAGTGGGAGAGAGCTTCCGCCTAAATCTGCGCAGCTTCCTGACACAGAAGGAAGGAGCCTATGCCTCCCTGCTTGTTGATGTACCACATTGCCACCTGGTTGTCCGTCTGAATCAGGATGACTTGGTTTGATAGGTGATCCTGAAAAACCCTGAGAGCATATCGCATTGCTCGAAGCTCCAGGAAATTTATTTGGTGTTTGGCTTCCTCTGGAGACCAAAATTCCTGTGTCTGCAGATCAGCCACGTGGGCTCCCCACCCAAGGTTGGAAGCATTGGTGGTGAGAATGACTTGAGGATCTGGCACTTGAAAGGGCAATCCCTGGAGGAGATTGGTCTGATTTTTCCACTAGGCGAGAGACAGACGGAGTGAGTCGGTGATGTGGACAATGGTCGACAGAGGTTGAACAGCTTGAATCCATTGTGAACTCAGAGTCCAATGCATGAGTTTCATGGCCAAACGGGCCATTGGTGTGAAATGGACTGAGGACGCCATGTGTCCAAGAAGGACGAGGAACTGACGAGCTGTTGCAGTATTCTGAGACTGCAACTGGTGAGCGAGAGACACGAGAGTTAGCGCTCGTTGTTGAGGTAAAAAAGCTTTTGCCTGCAAGGTGTCCAAGTCTGTCCCAATGAACAACAAGGTTTGAGACGGGACTAAATAAGATTTTCCGTAATTTATGAGAAATCCTAGTGAAATTAGAGTGAATAGAGTCAAATTGAGGGACGACCGAGCAGCTTGCTGGGTTGGAGCCCTGATTAACCAGTCGTCCAGGTAGGGGTAGACGTGAACACCTTCTTTCCTGAGGAAAGCTGCGATAACTATGAGACATTTGGTAAAGACTCGTGGTGCAGACGCTAGGCCGAACGGAAGCACTTGGTATTGATAGTGCTTGGGGCCTACTAAAAACCTCAGGTACTTGCGATGAGTTGGAGTTATCGCAATGTGTGTGTATGCATCTTGGATGTCCAGAGAGCAGAGCCAGTCTCCTCTTTGTAGAAGAGGTAGAAGCGATACCAAGGTTACCATCTTGAACTTTTCCCGCTGGAGGTACTTGTTGAGAATATGTAGGTCCAGAATTGGACGAACCCCCCCCCCCCCCCCCCCCCCCCGATTTTTTGGGGATCAGAAAGTACCGGGAATAGAACCCTAGGCCTTGCTGGGAGTGCGGAATGGGTTCTATTGCTCTTGACTGGAGAAGGAGGGAGACCTCTTGATCCAGAAGATTGGAGTGATCGGATGTTCTGCACATCTGTAGAGGTGGGGAGTCCGGTGGTAGGGCGAGAAAGTTCAGATGGTAACCCTGAGCAATGATTGCCAATACCCATTGGTCGGTTGTGATTGACTGCCACATGTTGTAAAAGTGGCACAATCGACCTCCCACGGGTATGTTTGAGAGAGGAATCCAGCTGCTGCTCTCTAAGCGGAAGTCAAAAACCTGAAGCAGGCCCTGGCTGGGGAGCTGCTTGTGGTTTCTGTTTTCGGGCTTGGCGAGGCTGAGGTTTCTGATAAGGTCTCATAGTACGGGACTTTGCTGGTGGTGGATAGGCTTTCCTTGGACGATAGAATGACTTCTTAGAGTCCTTCCTGAAGGGTTGTCTTGAGGAGAAATCGGAAGGCATCGAAGAGAGCTGATTGAGAGTCTCATGATGGTCCTTTTATTCAGCCACCATTCGTTGGATCTGTTCACCGAACAGATTGTCTCCAACACATGGTAGGTTGGATAAACGGTCCTGCACTTCTGGGCGAAGGTCCGAAGATTTGAGCCAGGCCCACCGTCTTGCCGAAATAGCCACTGCAGGCACTCTGGTAGAGGTGTCAAATATGTCATAAGATGTTCGAATCTCATGTTTGCCTGCCTCAAACCCCTTGTTTACAAGGGATTGGAGTTGGTCTTGGAATTGTTCAGGTAGGGACTCAGAGAAGTCCTATATCTGCTTAAAGATGACCCTATTATATTGGGTCATATAAAGCTGTAGGCAGCAATTCGGGAGATGAGCATGGCTCCTTGGAACACTCGTTGACCAATGTTGTCCAGGAACTTTTGTTCCTTAGCAGGCGGGGTAGATGAATGAGGTTTTGACCTTTTTGCTCTTTTTTGAGCAGACTCTACCACAACGGAGAGGTGGTCGAGCTGGGAGTTTTGAAAGCCTGGGGCTGACTGAACTAAATAAGTAGTGTCAGCCTTTCTGTGCACTGGAGCAATTGATCCAGGATTTTCCCAGTTCTTTTTGAGGAGATCAAGAATGATGAATGGGAATAGAGGTTATCACCTTGGGGATATCCAGGAATTGGAGTAACTCCATCATCTGGTGCCTGTCATCCTGTTCCGTCTGAAGTTGAAAAGGAACCAACTCAGACATTTCCTTCACAAAATTAATGAATGAGAGGTCCTCTGGAGGAGAACATTTTCTACTTTCAGTGGGAGAAGGTGGTGAAGGAAAATCATCGGTGTCTGTTGAGGTATCATCACCCCAAGTGTCATAAGGATCAGCACACTGTCCTGTAGGATGAGAAGGGGGTTGAATACCTGAAGGTCCCGGTCTAGGCTCCGAAAATATCGAAGGAATCGCCGGAGGCACCAATGGCATGGAAGGCATTGATGCAGGCATCAAGGGCATCGATGGATGACCCGATGGCGCCGATGGACGTATCGGTACCGATGGATGAATCGGTGGTGAGGGACGTATCAGCATTGATGGCTGAGGCAAAACTCCCGATGGAGGGATACGGAACGGTGTTTCTTCTCCCAATGAAGCTGTCAACAGGGAGGGCATCAGAGCCATCGGAGACCTGGGATCCATCGGTGGAAGGGCGGCCATCAGCACTTCCATTCTGGATATCAGCGGTGCCAGTGCTGCCGGCATGGGTCAATGACAGGTTCCACAATCGGTGCCGGAGGAACCTGAAGACGTTGCATCGCCTTGTCGATGGCCTCCTTAACCAGCCAGTCCAGTTCTTCTCGGAGACCTGGAGCAAGCAGCCCCAGCTCCAGAATGGAAGAGGAAAGCAAAGGCATAGCCGGAGGGACCACCTTTACAGGTGGAATCGCGGCTCCCAAACCCCGATCGGGTGAAGGTGGCCTCGATGACCCGGTCGCAGGAATAGTCGGTGCCTTTCCTGGATGGGGCTTCTTCGACGGCGGCTCGGACGGTGGCGAGGTCGAAGATTTCGCTCCCTCGATGGTCAAAGTCTTGTGATGTTGATGGCGATGTTTCTCCCTGCAATCCCCTCGATCCTGAGGGGGAGTAGAGGGTGTCGATGGCCGTGAAGACATCGATGGCGGTCGGTCACCGGTCGGTGGTTGATGCTGACGCAAAGTCGACTGTGCCAGTTCCGATGACGTCGATGCAATGGACGGAGTCGGGGTCTGAGCACGGAAGAGGAGTTCCATCTTCTCCATTCTGGCCTTGCGACCTTTTGGTGTCATGAGGGCACATTTGGTGCAAGTCAGGACATCATGCTCATGGCCTAAACACATTACACATACTCCATGGGGGTCTGTGATAGACATGGTGCGAGTACAGTCTGGGCACCGACGGAACCCCGACGCCATGGCCATTGAAAAAATTTGAACTGTGGTATGGTCCACGGCCAGTAGGCTGCAAGGACCAAACTCGATGGTAATCGACGGAAAAATGGGTAAAAACTTACCGGAGTACCGCAGCCAGAGAAAAGTTAGAGGAGGGACCCCTGTGGGGTAATTTAACTTTTAATAATTCCATGAGGAAAATTCCTGTCAGGAATCTCTTCAGAGCTCCTAAACCGCGAGGCTACTGCTGCGCAGAAAAAAGAAGACTGAAGGGGGACCCCTGCTGGCTGCAGGGTTAGTGCCATGCTGGGCATGCCCAGTAGGGGCCAGTCAAAGTTCTGGAAACTTTGACAGAAGTTTTCCGTGATTGGGCTCCATCCTGATGATGTCACCCATATGTGAGGACTACCATCCTGCTTGTCCTGTGAGAAGAAATTAGATGCAGATATTGTTGCCCTAGAAAAGTGAATGACAGTCTTAAAAAGTAAAATAAACCAAAAGGGTGAGGCTGCTGATAAATCTCAATATAAATTAGCTCAGACAGCTTTAAATTCCCTCCTACATGACAGAGCTTCCCGATTTTTAAGATACCATCAATTTAATTTTTTCAATATGGGAACAAAGCGGGAAAACTTCTAGCTACCCTTTTGAAATCTCAGGAGTCATGTAAATTAATTCCCAATATGAAGACCCCGCAAGGGCAGATTAGAACTGACTCAAAGGATTTGCCCACATTTTTTTGGAATACTATCACCACTTATACTCAGAGGAACCAATTGATGATAGGGTGATGGATAACTTTTCAGAAGATCTTCAGCTATCAGAACTTACCCAGGGAATGAGAGAGACCCTTAATCAGGAAATTCGAGTGGAGGAGGTTATGGATGCCATTCAATCCCTTGCTGATAATAAAGCCCTGGGGCCTGATGGCCTAACTGCCATTTTTTATAAATCACTTGGCCCGGACATTGCTCCGCTGATGTCTTCACTTTTTGAACAGATCTCTGGGGACGGGCTCATGCCACCTACTATGCGGGCTGCCACTATTGTGGTTTTACCCAAACCAGGGCAAGATCCCATGCATCCCTCTTCATATAGACCGATTTCTTTATTGAATTTAGATATTAAAATATATGCTAAAATTCTCACCAGTAGAATGAAACCCATCATGCCATACCTGGTATTGGCAGACTAGGTAGGTTTTGTGCATGGCAGAAGATCTACAATTAATATCCATAAGGTCTTAACTGCTCTGGAATCTTGCAATATAGACGCCTTTCCTCAACCCCTATTGGTTACCTGCGACGCGGAAAAAACATTTGATAGAGTGGCATGGCCCTTTCTAAACAGAGTTTTACGAAGGATGGGTTTTGATGGGAAAATATTTGAATATATTACTTTATTATATTCTAATCCGACGGCCAGAATTATGGTTAATGGAATACTGTCTGAGGAATTTAAGTTGATTAGGGGAACTAGGCAAGGTTGCCCACTATCCCTTTTACTGTTTATACTCACAGTAGAACTTTTGGTCCACAGACTGCGGAGAGATTCAGTGGTGACGGGTATTTCTGTGGGAACTCAGCAATATAAAACTCTTATTTGCTGACGATATTCTCTTATTACTTAGAATGGCTCAGAGTTCAATCTCAACAGCTAACAAATTTTTGTATAAAATCAACAGGCCTCGGGCGTTAAGCTCAATTTGGATAAAACAGAGGCTCTGGATTTGACGGGTACCTTACAAACTGAATGGCCTAATTTCCCTGTAAAGTGGGTGAAGGATTCAATTAAATATCTTGGGATTTAGATCCATAAACATCCTAAGCAATGGTATAGTCTGAATATACCTCCCATAATAGAGAAAATAAAACAGAAATTAATTGGTTGGCAAACCCTTCCATTGTCCTTACAAGGCCGGATAGCGGTTGTGAAAATGGTAATTGCCCCAAAACTCCTATATTTTTTTCTCATGGTGCCTTGCTTATTGTGGCAAAAGATGGTCTGAAACTACAAAGAATAATTCTGGAATTTTTATGGAAGGGTAAGAAAGCTCGACTTTCCTACGCCACTTTGTGTGCACCTAAATCACAAGGGGGATATGGTTTACCTGATTTCCGACTCTATTCTTGGGCAGCAAATCTTAGGTTTCTGGGGGATTGGTGTAACAACACCTCGGAATATACAGACGGGACTTTAGTGGCTAATATCTGTGACCCCTTAGATCTAAGTTTGGTTTTACATGTTTCCCCACTTGAGTTACTGCTTAAACACATGCAATATACTTTAATTAAAGTTATAAGAAGGATCTGGACTATGACCCATAAGCTGCTATACTTACCCCCGCAACTGTCTTTGCAGTTCCCTTTGTGAGGATCCTCAAAAGAATCTTTAGCGATTCTACCTAAACACCATGGGTTTAAAGTCACCCACAATTGGAAATTGAAAGAGTCAATTGACCCAGCACTGGGAGGTTGTACACTTTTCCTCAATGCCAGGCACAATTGGGTTTTCAACCTCACCAAATTTTACTGTATGGATATTTGAGGGATACCTGTCATAACTTATTAAAAGCTGTCAATGGAGTGATTGATAACCCCATCTGTCAAGGGTTGTTCACGAGTTTTGAGGCCCGTCTAGGTACATTATCATACTTTTATAAGTTTTACATGTTGGTAATCCCTCATTCTGTCGAGGGACTGTCAAGAAGAGATTACTAGTCCTATCCTCAGAAACTGTTATATTGCCATACCAAATTAACAAATAATGTGAGCCTTAAGGAACTTCAATAACACATTTTTCACAGAACTATAGTTTCCCCCGGCTAAATCCTATCAAATGCATATCATTACCTCAGACCTATGTCCTAAATGTGGTGACACGCTGGCAACTCTTATACATTGCCTGTGGGAGTGCAAAGTAATTCAGTCTTTTTGGGAGGACGTACGCTCTCAATTGTCTACTCTATTTGGTATGGAAATTTGTTGGTCATGCTCATATTGTATCCTGAACAATGATATTGGGGAGTCTAGTTTGAATCATGACAACTTGGGTATTTTTTCTAAAGCATGCTTGATAGCCAAAAAAATGTACCTTTGACCTGCTAGATAGAGGCCACCCCACCAACTAGGGATATGTGGAAATCTATGCTGATGGAACTGTATCAATTGGAATATGGTTCCCTATATCGATGCTTCTCTCCAAAGAAAAAACGGTTGTTCAAGGACATATGGACTCCTTTTCAAGACTAGCGAAAAAAACAAAGAAGATCGGTGTATCAAATGACTTTTATTAGAACTTGCCCGACTCTGGCCGAGTTTCTCTCACACAGGAGCTGCCTCAGGGGCTACTGTATAGATGGATTCTTGATTATGGAAACTTCAATGCAAAATCATCATAATATATTTATAGCGATTTTTTGGGGGGGAGGAGTAGGTTTATATTTCACTATGCCCTACAGTTCCCTGCCGATGTTTACAATGATTGTTTAAATCCAGAAAAGTTGTTCTTTTGATATTTGTTCTGATATACGGGCACTGCACAATTTTGATATGTTGCTTATCATACCTGGTGCCGTTATGAAACTCTGACTAAGTCATATCCGTGGGATTGACTGTATAAATGGCGTTAAGAATCGCTATAAATATATTATGATGATTTTGCATTGAAGTTTCCATAATCAAGAACCCATCTATACAGTAGCCCCTGAGGCAGCTCCTGTGTGAGCGAAACTCGGCCAGAGTCGGGCAAGTTCTAATAAAAGTCATTTATTTGATACACCGATCTTCTTTGGTTTTTTCGCTTCTCAGCAATATTAGATAGGCTTCCGCTTTGCTTTTTGGGTCCCTCCCTTTTATGACCACATGCCGGATCTTGCTCGTAGGATTGCTCCTTTGGGCACTGATTAAGACCTTATAAGCTTTCTTTTCCTTCCTATTCCTTCAATTGCTTCTGGATTTGGAAGGTGGAAGGCAAAGCCATGAAGAACACTAGATTGGTATGAGTGACTTCCACTGTTTACTTGCATGACTTTTGGTGTGCAAAACGATGCAGGGTTTATGGGTGGGGGGTAGGGTGGGAAGGGATTTGGTTTAGATAAAAGTTTTGTAAAATCAAGGTGACTGTGATAACAAGGTGACTGTGAAATCTGTTCTGTGTTAAGTCGGTTTACTGTATTTTGACAGTTCTTCACAATAAAAAAATGTTTAAAAAAATATATTCAAAAAGCCTAAAGTCAGTTTGCTTACACAAAGCTTAAGAAATGATCAAGTGCTTGGCAGCTAAGATTCCATACAAAAATTGTAGAATCATAAATTTGGGGTACAGAAATTCAAGGGAGCAATGTATGATTGGGGGAAGCAGGGGCACAGGGTTATTAGTGCACAGTGATGCACCTATACCACCATCTTGAAATAAAGTGTGCTGTGCACCATCAAACTGAGCAGGTCAGACCCTAACAGTAACACAAACATAAAAGAACTTCCAGTACTTCAAAACAGTTTCACATCTATCATGTGTAAAAAAAATAACAACAGCTGGCTTTGTTTATTTTGTGCTTTAGACTTACAGATATTTTAAGTCAATTGTCTAGTTTTGTGTCTACACCTCTGTCAGGAGCTGGAGTTGGGAGGTTTACTCAAAAGCTCTGCACAGCTCCAACTTCCCAAGGGTTAGGGTGTGTGATTAAGCTCTCCCTGGAAAGGGAGAGCATAAAAAATGTAAAACTGCTAATCCGACTTATTTCCTTCTTTTTCTATCTGCAAATTTCTGTTACTGGACAGTGAAGAATCTTAGGAACTATAGCACTTTTCCTTTTATGTTTCTGCCTTAACACCCATCCTGTTCTCAGTAACCTTTTTTCTTTCCTGCAAGTCCCTAATTGCAGACTATTTCCTCCTCCTGGCAGTTTTGCTTATTTTGTTGCTTTTTTATCTCCTGCTGTAGCCTTAGGAATAAGAAGCCTCAATGAATCATACTGCTGCAGAGAGAAAAGTAAGAGATAGCTACAAACTAGAACTCGGAGACTGGAAACATACAGCTAGAGACTAAGGATGGAAAAAGCAAGACAGCTAGAGAGTAGGGCCAGGGAAAAAGACAGCCAAAAACTAGGGTTAGGAAAGGGAAGACAGCTAGAAACTAGGGTTGGAAAAGGTGAGACAACTAGAAATTAGAGCTAGGAGAGGACTAGAGAGATAACTAGATATTCGAGCTGAGAGAAGGCAAATAGATACTAGACTAGGTCTGGGAGAGCTTGAGAGGCAGGTAGAGAGTAGGGTTAGAAAAGTGTGAGGGCTAGAATAGGACTGGCAGCCAGGAGACAATAAGTTGCAGGAAGATGACAAAGCAAAAAAAATATTTGAGAATTTTAGGCTATTTGCATTTTAAAATAATTTTTAATATTTAGGTCTATTAACTGACACTAAGTGGTAAATATCCAGCGGCTAAGAAGCTAGTTACATTACCAGATATCCATATCCTGCTAACTTAACCAGGATATTCCGTGCCGCTTAATATACCCAGAGTCACAGTTAGCCAGATATATGCTATCCAGCTAACTTTAAACCTGCCCTATGGCACATCTAGAGTTAGCCAAGTAAGATAACCGGCTAACTGAATATCAGAGATATCCAGTTAACTTAACCAGCTAACTCAGCTCCTCCCTGGAATGCCTACCTCCCACTCCAGGAATGCCGACTTACCCGGCTAAATACTAGCCGGATAATTCGTTATCCAGCTAGAATATAGTCGAGTAAACATTTTACAAATGCAGCTAAGCCATTTAGGGGGTCATTTTCCAAGGAGTTACCGCAGGAGATAATTCCGCAAATCGCGCTAACAGCCGTTAACACGATTTGCGAATTTTTAATTTTGTATTCAGGGGCGGAGCATATGTTAAGTAGGAAAGAGTTATTGTGTGCCGTGAAACAGCTGCAGTGTTAGCACGGCTCCTAACGCGGCCAATAGCCACCCCTCTTTCATTTGCGGTACGTTGTGTGCTAGAGGCTGGTAAAGGTTTATCACGGTTTACGATGTTTCTGGACAGCCTGTTCCAGTGTGCTGCAGGCTAGGAGAGAGAGAGAGCCTTGCTATAGTACCTCTTCCCTAGACAGGTATTTGTATCCCTATGAGAGGCTCACCTAGTAACTCGAGGTGGGGATTAGGTATGAGTGTAGGGGATTGGGGGCCACTTTGACATTCAACATGAGACGTACGAACAGAACAGTGGTCTCTTGTGAAGATTTGATGGCCTTCGGAGTGAGGAAACTCACTCCAGGATGAGATTTGGGCAATGGAGATTTGGGCAATGTTACATCAAGCTAGGTGGAGAGAACATTGCCCAAATCTCATCCTGGAGTGAGTTTCCTCACTCCGAAGGCCATCAAATCTTCACAAGAGACCACTGTTCTGTTTGTACGTCTCATGTTGAATGTCAAAGTGGCCCCCAACCCCCTACACTCATACCTAATCCCCACCTCGAGTTACTAAGTGAGCCTCTCATAGGGATACAAATACCTGTCTAGGGAAGAGGTACTATAGCAAGTCTCTCTCTCTCGCTCTCTCTCGCTCTCTCTCTCTCTGCCTGCAGCACACTGGAACAGGCTGCGTGCAATATTGGAAAATGAGGCCCTTAGATGGATAACTTTCCCATTATCCATCTCAACAGCTTTTGAATATGCACCCCTAGATCTATAGCAGTGCTTTACTTATGTTGCACAATGTTCTACAATATTTAGTAAATACTTTCTAAAAATGATTTTTGTCCTGAAGGAGAGTGTTATGTACAGTGTAAGTTTTGGATTAGCATATTGGTTAGAGTAGCAGGCTGAGAACCAGGAAAGCTAGGGTTCAAATCCCACTTCTCCCACTTATGCTCCTTGTGACTTTGGGCAAGTTATTTTACCATCAATTGCCTCAAGTATAAACTTATGGCCTGATTTACTAAGTTTTTTTTTTTCCCATAGACAAAGACTTGGGAAAAAGCCTTAACAAATGTGGCCCTTAGATTGGGGAAAAGGCCTATCTTCTGCTGTATCATGAGCTCAGATTTCGAAAGTAGAATAATTAAATTCAAATCCAACCCTGTCCCTCCCCAACTCAGCCACCAACCTTCCTGAAATTTATATTCAAAACTTGGGCTGTCTACAACAAGGTCACATGGACCCTCTAAACCTTTACAGTGCCCAAGCTTCCCCTGCCCTTTCCCTATAGTAGGATCTGAGGAGCTGATCTCTTGCTGTTTTGCTTATTGCTGTCAAAATATGGCTGACTCAGTATTTCATGCTTTAATCCACATATGAGCCAGTATAATTATTTTATTTTTTTATTTACTTATTTTTAAAGATTTGTTATCCCCACTCTTCAGAGTTCAAGGTAGGGTACAATAAAACAATCATAAAAAAGGCAACAAAACATACAAACAAAAATGTAAACCAAAAAAGGTCTTAATACTGCTGGACAAAACAAATGACTATACTTAAGCCCTGAACGAGCCAGGAAATAAAATATATCAATACGGCGATGGAAACATTGGATAATTAAAGATGATTATGAAAGTGTTGGAAAAAAATTTAAACCCCACTTATTTCATGAGACTTTTTCTGCTTAGTACTCTAAAAATGTTTAGATGTAACAATTTTATATTTGGTATTATATTATTTGCTGTTTTTCATTTTAATTTGCTTTTATTGCCTGTTATGTTGGTAAATTGTTTGTGATGCATTATAGTGTGTATGTTATTTATAATTCACTTAGTGCAATAAGCAAAATAGAAATATTTTAAATAAATAAGACAGCAGAAAGTAAGCACCTTTTCTTCTGTACTACATCTACTGAGGAGTATGGAAGATTTGAAGGACTGTGGGTGGACATTGGGCAAAACATGCAGTGGGTTGTATGGTAATGGTGATATTTGGGGTAACCTTATTGAGAGGCAGAGAGCATGCCCTATGGACCCTAACCCGAGTTTAGATGGCAGGAGGCCAGAAGAGGTACATGGGGAAAAGAAGTTACTTGCCTGGATGGGATCTAGGGGGAATAGGAGCGCTTGCCTCAATGGGTTCAAGCTGAAAGGGAGGGTATATGAAGGAGTGGCCCTACAACTCCACTTTTAACATGTGCAGGACAGGCAATTAGCCTGGTCCTCCTTAAATCCCAGGGAGAGAGCAAGCTCTGTGAGAAGTATCCTGTTGAACAGGGATAAGAATGCGGGCCCAGCTGATTTCAGGAGGCCCTGCATCTCCAGGAGAAGGCAGCTCCTGAAATATCCCTGCCATGAGGTGACGCAGGAAGTACACTGCTGGAGGTAAGCAGTCTACATTTTTGTATGCTGATTAATATGCCTCATAAATCTCCTACATATTTTGAAGGAGTGAATAAACATGTGAACAAAGGTGAACTAGTAGATGTAGTATATATGGATTTCCAGAAGGCATTTGACAAAATCCCTCATGAGAGGCTCTAAGAAAACTAAAAAATCATGGGATAGGAGGTGATGTCCTTTTGTAGATTGCAAGTTTGTTAAAAGACAGGAAACAGAGAGCAGGATTAAATGGTCAGTTTTCACAGTGGAGAAAGGTAAACAGTGGAGTGCCTCAGGGATCTGTACTTGGACCAGTGCTTTTTAATATATTTATAAATGATCTGGAAAGGGGTACGACGAGTGAGGTGATCAAATTTGCTGACACAAAATTATGCAGAGTAGCTAAATCTCAAGCAGATTGTGATGAATTGCAGGAGGACCTTGTAAGACTGGAAAATTGATCTTCCAAATGGCAGATGAAATTTAATGTGGCAAGTGCAAAGTGATGCATGTAGGGAAAAATAACCCTTCCTGTAGTTACACAATGTTAGGTTCTATCTTAGGAGTTACCACCCAGTAAAGAGATCTAGGCATCATAGTGGATGATACATTGAAATCATCGACCTAGTGTACTGTGGTAATCAAAAAAGCAAACAGAATGTTAGGAATTATTAGGAAGGGGATGGCAAATAAAATGGAGGATGTCATAAAGCCTCTGTATTGCTCCATGGTGAGACCACACCTTGAATACTGTGTGCAGTTCTGGTCACCGCATGTCAAAAAGGATATAGCTGCACAGGAGAAAGTGCAGAGAAGGGCGAACAAAATGATATGGGGCATGGAACAGCTGCCCTATGAGGAATGGCTAAAGAAGTTAGGGCTGTTCAGTTTGGAGAAGAGACAACTGAGGAGGGATATGATAGAAGTCTACAAAATCATAATAGGACTTGAACAAGTTAATGTAAATTGGATATTTATTCTCTCAGATAATATTTATTTATTTATTTATTTTGCATTTTTATATACCGACATTCTTGTATCAGATACAAATCATACCGGTTTACATTAAAAATAGAGTATACAGGAAAATAGGTTTCCTAAGTCAAATACATTGAACATATTTAATAAACAAAGGATTACTAAACACTATGAAAAAGGTTAATTAACAAAGGAAAACTTAAGGGAATTAAAATAAGCGTAGCACAAAGGATTGCACGAAGGGGTGCACAAAGGGGAGTGCCCCTTTGGCGCACCCCTTCTGCGCGCGACGCCTGGTGGAATGTGGCCTTTTACCGGCTCGCCGCTGAGCGTGATGACATCAGGGGGGGCGGGTCTCTTCATCCCTGAGTTCACAGCATTCTCAGTTTCAGCGCGAAGTGTTTTTTCAATTTTTTTGGTCTTTTTGGTCTCTTTTTCTCTCAGCGATTGCCCCTAAAGGTGCCCGGTACTGGTGGGCTGCCCCTCCGCACCACTGCCTATTATTAATTTATTAATAATTTATTTAATAATAGAAGGACCAGGGGTACTCCATGAAGTCAGCAAGTGGCTCATTTAAAACAAACCGAAGAAAATCCTCAATAGGGAAAGTGCATATGTTTTCTTTAGATCAAAATTCCAACTGTCAACAAGAACAGTGATGGAGATAGTTCCAATGGGTGCAGAGGGGGACAGGGCATTGTTCACTAGGGTCTGGAATTTCTGCAGGAAGATTTCTGGAGTCAGATGTTCCATGGGTCTGATTAACTCTGGCGCGCGCAGATTTACGCCTGCTTTTGGCAGGCGTAAATCTGCCAACAAAGGTAGGGGGGGTTTAGATAGGGCTGGGGGGGTGGGTTAGGGAGGGGAAGGTGCAGGGGGGTGGAAAGAAAGTTCCCTCCGAGGCCGCTCCGATTTCGGAGCGGCCTCGGAGGGAACAGGCCGCGCGTGCCGGGCTCGGTGTGCGCAAGTTGCACAAATGTGCACCCCCTTGCGCGCGCCGACCCCGGATTTTATAAGATATGCGCGGCTACGCGGGTATCTTATAAAATCCAGCGTACTTTTGTTCGCGCCTGGTGCGCGAACAAAAGTACGCGCTCACGTAAATTTATAAAATCTACCCGAGAGTGTCTCTTTCTTTATCTTCTCATTTTAAGTGCTTACTAATTTTGTTATCGCCCTGGGCCCTCCTGCTGACCACCAATGATTTTTTTAAAGGTATGGGGGTATTGTGGGAGGTTGGGGTGGGGGTCTCTAGGCTACCTGGTAATTCTGGGGGGGTTAGGGTGGGAGGGCCTACCGGCCTATACTTAATATGGAAAGGAAGGGATCAGAAGGGGCATCCTTCCAGAATTGCATTTCTGGAAAAGTTGTAGATAAAACAATGTGGCTGAAAAATTTCTGTTAGATGCATTATTTTAAATAGGATTAGGTATGCATGAGCTGTTTTACATGAATTTGTAAAATGTATGCATGCAAATATCATGCAAATCAGCTCATTGTAATAGGGACAGGTTTCAGGCCCAAATATTGCATGATATCGCTGCAGTAGGGTTATATCACGCGATATACGCTGTTTAACACATTATAGCCCTTTCACTGATTGATAAATATCCCTATTAGGGTCCTAAATTTTTAGCTGAAAGTTCACTTAAATTTAGGATCCTATATCTTAAGGCCTTAAATGTATGCCTGCAAGTAATTTGTCTAGATTTAGGATCATAGGTTAAGTGCCTATTACTGAAAATCTGTGTTAAGTTCCTATTTTCCCCATCATGCAACTTCCTCTGTAGCTACAGACTTTATAGGCATCTAAATTTAGACATTCAGTCATAGTCAGTTTTTTAAAGGGGCCTATTTAGATATCTATACCCTTTGAAAATTGAGTTCAATATATTATATACTTACTTCTGCCCATCCATGCAACTTTTCATAAATATGCTTGTCGTCTTTAAAAAATTCAATGTTCAATAAGTCTTCCACAAACTGTTTTGATGTAATCTGAAGAGTCTAATATGGAACAAATATTATAATTAAATACATCAGAATATCTAACTTTATTTGTGTACCTCAGTAGTATAATAATGCACAAGTGAAAGCATTTGTGGAGGAATGAAATTTGGTATGAAGAAAGAAAATATGAATATCTTGGACAAGTTTGAAAACCAGAAACATCAGGTTAGTATTTTCAGAGAACTGAGTCTCCAAATAAAAAAATCCCCATTGTTTTCTAAGACAAACCATTAGAAGCTGTTAGAGACAGCAAAGTTGTTCATCTGTAAAAATTATTCTCAGCAGATAGTAGGATAAATAAAACACCCAAGTGGGGTGACGTCATTCTGACAGCACCAAAATGGAAAAACTCTCACAGAGTTCAGAAAAACCGAGAAGAGGTTTTTGAGCATATGCTAGTCTTTGCTCACAGCCACCCACCACACAATTCTCATTGGTCTTTATAGCAAGCTACTCTTCAACTCTAAGCAGAGGCAGGAGGGAATATGTGGCTGATTTATCCTGCTGTCTCTGGGAAGCACCTATTACAGATGAGCAACTTTGTTTACTCCATGGACAAGCAGAATAAAGTCAGCCAAACAAGTGGGGATTCCTAAATTGAGGGCTGCATTTTATTAATTTGTCATCTGAATATCTTTATATTTGGCTAAATTCTTGATATCTTCTCTACTTATTTCATAGTATCCCTCTCTCATTTCCTTTGCTGCATTTAATTGGGTCCTTTGACCAGCAATCTTTTCTCCCCGGTAGCTGCTCACAGAGGCCTCCTGAAATAAGCCTACAGGCTACGGCAGTTGGCAGCAGAGGAGATTATCCTCCTCCACCAAAGAATAAGCCAGCGCATGTGCACTTTAGACCCGCTTTAATTCAGCTCGATATAACACAAAATCACTAATAATGCAGTGAAAGGTTGGCTCCCAATTTTTTCACTGTTAAAATACATATCTTTTATTTCATGATTTTTTAAAATTGATAATGAGAGAGGGCAGGTGTTTTGTTCTTAGCAATTTTATTCTTTGCAATAAAATCTTTAAGATGAATTTTAAAAGCATGCCGTGCGCATCAATGGGTGGATGTGCGAATAAGTTGGGCTTACATACACAGAGTGGATTTTAAAAGCCGCCCAGATAGGCGTGTAAATGCTGCAGCACTCACATTTTGGAAGTTTTCAAAAAGAGGGTGGGGCATGAAGCTGGGATGTGTGTGTAAATACTTTTGTGATCTGGCGTGCGCCAACGCACCCTGCTGCATACCTTTACTTCTGCTATTGAATGACATGTAAGTTACAAACTACAAAAACTAGGCAGATCTGCAGGGTTTTAAGGATCGGGGCTGACTGGGGGGAGTGAAGGCTATCAAACCAGGGGTGTTGGAGGACCTCTTTTAACTGGGTAAACTGGGGATGAACTGGTAAAACTGGAAATGGCGTCAGCAGGTTCCCTTTTTTAAATCCCCTGATTTGTGTGATAGAAGTGGGATTTGAGTGCATCCACTTAAAATTTGGCATACAAATATGCATAGCTAGACTATTTTATAACAAGCGCACATATATTATAAAATAGCCAAATCCCTGGGTACGGGCCGACCCATGCGCGCACATGTGCGCCTGCACGCCGGTTTGCAAATTACTGTCCCTATTTCCATGAAATCTTTACTTCCATCATCCAAAAAACTGAACAGTATATGATTCACATCTTTCTTATCTATGATAGGAAAATATATAAACTCAATATAACACAGGCTCACTTATAATGTGAACCAAATTTTTGAACCCTATCACTGCATTATATTGAGTCTACATTATATCAGTCACACATTATCTGGCAAAGCCCATAGAAGACAAAGCCAGAGATCTGTTAGTACATTGGGTACACTAGGCTGTGGTCTGATCAGACCTTGCCACCACCCTGCTACCCATCCAGCTAGCGTGTGCCCAGTGTACTGGTATTATCAAGTGCAGAGGAAATTGTGATTCCATATTGTTCACAGCTGGTATCAGAGATAGTGGAAAATTTGGTTTCTTAGAATAAACTAATTACATAAAAACATCACTGGAAAAATTTCTGAAGTCAAATTTATAACGTGAATTTTAGACAATAAGGGAAAACCTCAGAATCGCAACAGGCTTAAAGATGGTAAAGCTTGATTGATTTCTATCATTGGTCAAAAACCCTTGCAAAGATTTTTTAAAAATGCAATTGTAATTAAAATACATACAAAGTCCAATCGCTAATAACATCAAGAATCCATTCTTACAACATGCAAACAGTCAATATACTTATCTCAAAGTGCTGATCAATGAAGGGTCCGTGAACAAAGATTGTCATGCTGAATGGTTTCTAGGCTATATAAAGAGGTCTAAATATGAGCCATAGCAACTTCATCTGATGGCCACTTCTATTGAAGACATCTTTAAAGCTACTACTTGGTCATCTTTGTTGCGCCGGAGGTGGACCCTTGGGCCGAGGTGGTGTTGATGCAAGCCATAGGTAGGGACCAACGGGTCCCCACCACTGGCAGGCAGAGTGGGTTGATGAACAGAGGCTAGCTGGAGCTTCACCAATACCAGACCTCGTTCCTGTTGCGACCATTGGTCTTCAACGGCTTTGCCCTGCCTACCTCTCACTACTTGCAGCTCCTCCCGTTCACCTTGGACTACTGGCTGCCGCGGCATCTGTTTGCCATCCTCTCTGGCGTCCCCGGACCGGCTTTGGTGCTGCCTCCTGCCATTCTCCTCCAAGGTACCTTAAGGCATGCGCGCGCACGCCGCCCTCATCTTATTTCCACGTTGGCGCGAACCTCAGGGGTGTCCCCCTCTAATGACATCACGCTGCCCGGATGTTTAAGCCTACAGTATTTGCTAGCTCATCGAGTTAGCAACAGTAACTCTATGGATGGGATTCACTCTCCGTACTGAAGCTGCTCTGCCACTCCAGCGTTATCTAGAACTCATACCCTTTGGGGTTGCTAAAGGGGTACCCGCTCCTCGGAGGCCTCTTCTGCTTCTTTCAGGTGCTATCAGGAAACCGGTACTCGCTCCTCGAGGGCCCATGTTCCCTGAGTCGTTGCCTGCATCTTCAAACCTTTCTACTTGGAAGTCTTCACTAACAGTTTCCATCTGTGAGTACAACTATCATCTATTCCACAGTACTGCTTCACTGGAACCAGGTACTCGCTCCTCGAGGGCCTGCCCTCTGTTCCGGTGCCAGACCTCTCGTCTAGTAGAATCTCTGTTACTGCTATGTGAGTACAATACAACTGAGTCTCTCTGCTCTAAGGGATCAGGTACTTGCTCCTCGAGGGCCTGCTCTCCCTGTCTCGAAGCTTCTCCTAATTCTACCTGGGACTCTGAATGCTTCTTATTGTGTACTCATAACTCTCAGTCTCTGTCCACTACAGCACAGCCTAGCAGAGGATTCGCTGTTCCAGCGTTCTGTGGGAGACCTGCCCAACCGGGCTCAACATCCACTACTCACTACTGCCACCTCTGGTGTTTTCCAAAACTGTTTAATAAAAGATTCAAATCTGTGTTTGTGTGTCCAGAGTCTAGCCTGACACTGTGGTCCCTCATGGGACTGACCCCCCGTGGGCATGGTCAGCTGCCACAGTGTTCAAGGATCCACCCAAACATCAATAACCATAACAGTTACCTGTGGGTTGTGCCTTTGGGTACTGGGGCCGGCTGGACTTAGGTGGGCCTCTGTAGGTAGTCGATGGGGAGATAAGAAAAGTATTCCTTACCTGCTAATTTTCGTTCCTGTAATACCATGGATCATTCCAGACGGTGGGTTATGTTCCATGTCCAGCAGATGGAGTCAGAACACAAAATTCCCAGGGGAGGAACCATATAACCACGCCTCCCCTGTAACAGCTCTCAGTAACTAGACTAACAAAGCCCAAAAGAGAGAGACTAAAAACAGAGGGATCAAGTAATCAAAGAAGGAATTGAAATAACCGCTGTCCAAATAAAACAGCAACTAAATTCTGAACAGTGAACTTGCGAAACAGCAGTGCGTGAACAAAAAAGAAGCGCAGTATTCGAAATACAGAGTAAAAGATTGTTAAGACAAGTAGGCAGGGATGTCCCACAAGCAAACCCCCAACCAAGGGAGGGTGTCTGGAATGATCCATGGTATTACAGGAACGAAAATTAGCAGGTAAGGAATAATTTTCTTTTCCCTGTACATACCGGGATCATTCCAGACGGTGGGATGCCTGCGGCTGAAGAAGCGGGTGGCCTTTGCATTTCCGGCGGTTGCCATTAGTGCGGTGTCCCCCATCGCCATACTATTATCCGCATCGCCTGCTGCGAGAGCTCCCACACTCCGGGATCCAAGTTTTGTCAGCTGAGAAAGTCTGCCTGTACGTTGTCCACTCCCGCTATATGCGAGGCTGCTAGTCGTTGGAGGTGAAGCTCTGCCCACTCCATCAATTTGTCGGTTTCCAGACAGACCCACCGACTTCTTGTGCCTCCCTGGCGGTGGATGTACGCCACTGTAGACGCATTGTCCGATAGCACCCTGACTGCTTGATGGCGTACTATGGGGAAGAAACCCTGTAACACCAGACGGACCGCCCTGGTCTCCAAGCGGTTGATGGGCCACTTCGACTGTTCCTCCGTCCATCGACCCTGGATTGAGCTGTCCCGACAGACCGCTCCCCAGCCTGTGAGGCTGGCGTCCGTGGTGATAATCACCCAATCCGGGTCCTCCAGCGACACACCCTGAGCTAGGTGCCGCGGTTCCAGCCACCAATGGAGACTGATGAAGGTTCCTCTCGGAATCGGAAGGATTGCCTGAAAATCTCTCGACACCGGCTGCCACCGGGAGAGTAGGGATCTCTGCAGAGGCCTCAGATGCGCAAATGACCAAGGAACCAGATTGATGGTCGAGGCCATGGTCCCCAGTACCTGCAGGTCGTCCCAGGCAGTGGGCGTCTCGAGCGCCATAAATCCTTGAATCTGCTGACGCAGAGCATGAGCTCTGTCCGGATGCAGAAAAACCCTGGCATTCTTGGTGTCGAAGTGAGCTCCCAGAAAATCCAACAACTGGGATGGGACCAGGCTGCTCTTGGTGAAGTTGACAATCCATCCCACAGATTGGAGAAGTTGTACCACTCAGTCGACTGCGAGGATACACTGCGCTCGTGACTTTGCACGGATGAGCCAATCGTCTAGGTAAGGATGCACAAGGATGCCTTCCTTGCGCAAGGTTGCCGCCACTACCACCATGATCTTCGTGAAAACCCGTGGGGCTGTGGCCAGGCCAAAGGAAAGAGCGCGAAATTGGAAGAGTTGACCCAAAATTTTGAAGCGTAGGTAACGCTGATGAGCTTGACAAATTGGTATGTGGAGATACGCCTCCGTGAGATCCAACGAAGCCAAGAATTCTCCCGGATAAACTGCCGCTAACACTGAACGGAGGGTCTCCGTGCGGAAAACGAGGAACTCTGAGGGACTCTGAGGGACCGGTTGACCTGCTTGAGGTCCAGGATAGGACGAAAAGTACCTTCCTTCTTGGGAACCACAAAGTAGATTGAATAATGCCCCCGGCCCAGTTCAGCTGGGGGCATTATTCAACACTATGGCCCCCAATTGAAGGGGACATTATTCGACACTATGGCCCCCAATTGAAGGAGACGATCGAGGGTCTGCCGCATGGCTCCCTGTTTGATTAAGGACTCGCAAGGGGAAAACAGGAACCGGTCCCGAGGAGCGCAAACAAAATCCAAAGCGTAACCGCGTCTTAGAATATCCAGAACCCATTGATCCAACGTGATTTGGACCCACTCTTCGTAAAAGAGAGCAAGGTGACCCCCCAGTCGAGGGACCACCTCGCGAGTCCGTCTGGCATCATTGGGTAGATTTAGCGGATGTACCAGCACCTTGCGCTTTCTTACCCTGGTGGCGCCCACGAAAGGGCCGGTTCCAGGAGTGCGAACGAGAAGAGGGAGCCCGAGGTGGCTGTTGCCTCTGAGGACGCGCTCTCCGCTGGTTACGATAACGGTTTCTGGGGTAATTATATGATCTTGACGAACGGGGTCGATCTTCGGGCAACTTGTGCACCGCGTTCTAATTAAGGGACTTGATGATCTGATCCAAGTCTTCACCAAAAAGATACCTACCCTTAAAAGGAAGGGGCCCCAAACGTGTCTTGGAAGAGGCATCAGCCGACCAAATGCGAAGCCAAAGGAGCCGACGCGCTGAGACCGCCGCCACCATGGTTCGGGCTAGGACCCTTAAAAGATCATATAAAGCATCCGTTCCATAAGCAACCACGGCTTCCAGTCTGTCCGCCTGGTGAGCCTCAGCGTCTGGTAAGGACTGGGAGGTGAGAAGCTGCTGCACCCACCGAAGACCCGCTCGCTGTGCGAGGGAACTGCAGATAGCCGCCCGAATCCCTAAGGCCGAGACCTCAAAGATACGCTTGAGATAAACCTCCAGCTTCCGATCCTGCATATCCTTCAACGCCGTCCCTCCAGTGACAGGAATATTGGTATGCTTTGTGACCGCTGATACCGCAGAATCTATGGCGGGAACCTTGAGAATTTCCAAAAAATCGGCCGGCAGAGGATACAATTTTTTCATGGCTCAACCGACCCTAAGGTTAGCCTCCGGGGAATCCCATTCCCGAGTGATCAACTGCAAGATCTTGTGATGAGTGGGAAAAGACTTGGCTAGAGACCGCAGTCCTGCTAGGAGGGGGTCCCCCTTCTTGAGATCCAGGTCAGGCCCCACCGGTTCCGGAGGTGGATCAATATCCATTTCCTGGAGGATGTAGGGAATGAGGTCATCTAACTCCACCGCTTGGAAGATGCGGAGGACCCTAGGGTCGTCGCCCTCCACCTGGGCCGCCAAGGTGGGGTCGTCCACATCAGGGTCCTGGGATTGTCCTTCCCCCGACGAAGTCTCCCGAAGGTTGTGTCTCTGCTCTGAAGAAAAGCCCTGTGCATCAGGACTATGAATTCAGGGGAAAAGGCCTGGCATCCTGAGGGATCACCCTCCGGGGGATCCCCCCTCTGCCTACCAGGATTAGACTCGGAGTAAGGGTCCAAAATGGGCCTAGAAGTGGGGAACGGATTATCCGTGTCCCCCTCAGAAAGAGCGGCATCAGAATCTTGCAACAAAATGTCCGCCGTTCCCGCGTTGAGAGGGAACTGGGCCTGGCGCTTCCTTCCCACGCGGTCTGCAGCTCGAACGTCCTTGTTAGTAGCTGGCGCACATTCCCCCTCGGGGAAACAGCCTGAGCACAGACCCTCTTCAGAAAATAATCCGGCCCTGTCGGAGCCCTCACAAGGCGCCGCGGACTGCATCGCCGCAGGGAGAGAGAGAGGGGGGGGAGGCTCTACAGGTGGCTCGCACCTAAAATGAGCGCCGACCCGGCAACGGACGCTTGCCGCGGTCCCCCACCGACCTGAAGAAGAACTGACGGGGAATTACCCTCCCAACAGGCGGCCCCGGGGAATGGTGCTTCGCGGGGCCGCAGGTCGGGACGTCGGTCACTCCCCAAAAGGGAGGGGGAAAACCTGGGTCAGGAGGGAGAGGCCGGCGCTACCAACGTTCACCTCAGAGAGCCAAACGGAGTCCAAAAAATTGCAGTCTTCTGCTGAAAAAGAAGATGAAACAAAATATACACCTACCCCAACTGAGCCCTCAGTGAGGAAAATGAGAAAAGAAAGAAAGAAAACAGGCAACAGCCTGTCAGCAAGTCACCAGGCTAGAGAGCGATGAGCCAGCACCAGCGGAGAGCTCTCCCCCTGCTGTAAGAGGAGCAAAGTGACCTAAACTGTAAATTTAAAACTTTCTATTTTTTTTTGGTTTGTTTTTTTTAAACTTGATCCCCCTGAGGAGGTAGCCCTAAGCTAACAAGCTAGGGACCACAAGTCCCCTGCTCACATCTGCTGGAGTCAGAACATTACTGAGAGCTGTTACAGGGGAGGCGTGGTTATATGGTTCCTCCCCTGGGAATTTTGTGTTCTGACTCCATCTGCTGGACATGGAACATAACCCACCATCTGGAATGATCCTGGTATGTACAGGGAACGAGTTCAGCCCAGAGACAGCAGGGGAGAGATGGTATAGTCTTACACTGGACGAGGTAGTGTCCTGGAAACTCGGGCGCCTAAGGAACGGAGGAGACAGGGGGCATCTGAGCAAGAGCAGGCTGAAGCCTGAATTGACCAAGTCCAGGAAGTAAGCTGAAGAGGTGTCTAGGAACAGGCTTGAGTCAGGGCTGGCGGCAATCTGGAAGCAGTGGCAAACGAGGCTGAAGTCTGATCACGGAGATAGTCTAGAAGCATAGTCAGGCAATGCAGAGGTCTGGGTCTGGAGAGAGGCAACAAGGTAGTCAGGCAATGCAGAGGTCTGGGTCTGGAGAGAAGCAGCAACGTAGTCAGGCAATGCAGAGGTCTGGGTCTGGAGAGAGGCAACGGCGTAGTCAGGCAATGCAGAGGTCTGGGTCTGGAGAGAAGCAGCAACGTAGTCAGGCAATGCAGAGGTCTGGGTCTGGAGAGAAGCAGCAAAGCAGCAACATAGTCAGGCAATGCAGAGGTCTGGGTCTGGAGAGAGGCAACAGCATGGTCAGGCTAAGCAGAGGTCTGGGCTTGGAGAAAGTCAATGGCATAGTCAGGTGAAGCAAAGGTCCGGGCTTGGAGAGAGTCAGTGGCGTGGTCAGGCGAAGCAAGTCAAAGACTGTGTAGGCAATCCGAGGTAAGGTGCAAGGCAGGAACGTAGGAACAAGGAAACAGGAACCAGGATCAAACGAGGAACAGGAACGCAGGAAAGAGACAAATCTCTAAGGAGGCAACGAGTACTCGACCAGCGAGGAGACCTGTTGCAAAGGCAAAGCTAGGGAGCGGAGCCTGCACTTAAATACTGAAGCTCCGCCGGCATCATCATTCAGGGCCGTGGCTAAGTTCCCGCCGCAGTCCCTACTTAAGCATTAAAGATGTGTGCGCCTAGGGAGGGGTGCGGCGCCGAGTAGCAGTGTCCCTCTGCGGACCACGCAGAGAGACTCGACGTGAAGCAATGGACGCCGTGGCTGGACCGGGAATGCCAGGGACAGCAGCTGAGCCGGAGGCACCAGGGGAGGCCCGAGGATGGAGCTGAAGGCCCACCGCCGCCAGAGAGGAGGAACCAAGAGCTGAAGTTACTGCAGAGAGGTGAGGGGGCCGAGCCGCGGGTCTGCCAAGGACAGCACGTGTAACAATCTTTTCACATCTTCCTGTTTCTCTACTGTCTTGACAGTATGTCTCGAAGAGACAATACCTATGCACTAGCAGTTCTGCACAGCCTGTTCATTCAGTAATCCATTCTCCTCTGGGTTGGGTCTGGGTTGTCTGTTAAGTACTTTCTCCAAAAGGCAACCCTCAACTTGGGACTCCCCACTGGTTTTGGCTGATTTAATCCTGTTTGTCAATGGGAAAAGCTAATTTGCTTACCTGTAACAAATGTTCTCCATAGACAGCAGGATAAAATCAGCCATACATGGATTACTCGTTCACCTTCCTGGCAGTCAACTACTAAGATCAAGCTTACATAATATAAGAACATAAGAAAATGCCATACTGGGGTCCATCAAGCCCAGCATCCTGTTTCCAACAGTGGCCAATCCAGGCCATAAGAACCTGGCAAGTACCCAAAAACTAAGTCTATTCCATGTTACCTTTGCTAATGGCAGTGGCTATTCTCTAAGTGAACTGGAAGAGACTGAGGGGCTTACAAGGCAGCAGTCATACATGAGAATTCTTGTGCATTCTCAAACATTTCTGACCTCTGAGAGCTAGGTCCATTTTGGCGCCATTAGGTGACATCACCCACTGATTATGGCTAAATCATTCTGTTATCAATGGAGGACCCCTATTACATGTAAGCAACCTTATTCTTCCTTCTACTGAGAACCTTCCAACCATGGAAAAGAAGAGAAAAGGGGAAAGACACAGTAATATCAGAGACTTAGCCCTGGTATTGAGTGTGCCCAGGTGACTCCTGAAGTTTAGCTAAGTCAGGGATTATATCTGTATTAGAACTTTGAGACTAATCCATTTGCTTAGCACAACTCCACCTCCCCCCCCCAAATAATTATGTAAACTAAAATTGTGACAGTGAAGCACTATTGTATTTTCCTATGAAAATAATAGACCAGTTGGAACCACATCTTGGGAGTTGTCAACAATTATTTTTGGAACTGGCTTCAGCTATCAATGCTGCCACAGAGAGTATTTGGTCACTCTGGCATTTGAGTTCTTTCACTTGTGGTCTACTGCACACTAATTGATTGATCACTTTCTAATGACCTCTTATGCCATCAGAAATTAACCCTCTGAAGAGTTTCATTAGTTGGACTACAGTAAAACTGAAGAACACAGCTTTTATAATGCACTGTTGGTGCAATTGTGCTCAAATAGTTTTTTTTATTTACACATGCAATAGTCATGACTTTGATTTACAATTTTGGGGTAAAATTAAGACAATTATGCAAATTACACAAAATGTTTTACCTTTAATTCATAAACATTTTATTGGGATTGCCAGTAATGGGTAATTATTAAATGGGACATAAACTAGTCACCTTTATGTTGGAAGCATGGATGTCTAGGATTTGAAATGTCATTTCTATGGAAAAACTAATACTAGATAAATATAAATTTTCTCATAAATAGCTGGAAATAAACATGTTTTCAGTAGTGGGCCTAACTGCAAAGTTAAGCATTTACTTTTATGATCTCAAAACAATTTAATTTTCAAAATCATGGTACCTGCATAAACTGTTTGAATATCATGTTATGTGGTTAACTGAATGAACATAACTTTACTGATAGTAACTGTAAATAGCAGAAAAAACAACTAGTCTATCCAGTCTGCCCAGTTATTCCTGTCCATACTGAAGATATGTACCAGCTGCCAGCCATAAAGCATGATCACTTGTAAGCTACCACTTCTTATTCAAGACAGGTTTTATTATCTTCCATCCTATGTACCCCAGCGTCTTGCGTAGATAAGCAAACAAGATTCACTATAAATTACACCTGGTACCTCTCTTCCTATGTCTAACCACAAGACTTTTTAATACTCTAAATTACCATCAACACTAATGTGACCTTTTCCTGAACATCCTGCTTCCTAGGTCCCCTAGGTCTTTCCAAACAGTAGCCCATTACCACTAACCTGTTGTACCTACCTGGTCTCTGCAGAGTTGTAACTTTATATACATAATTGCTATTTTAACATTCATCCATAATAATAATTAGGGATGTTCAATCATTTTTCCCGAATTAGGCAATGTCAATGAAATTGCCTAATTCGGAATGGTTTGGGAGAACCGAAAAACGATTGAATTTTTTCCAAAATTTCAGGAAAAATTCATTTTTGAGTTAGTGTGCACTAACCCAAAAATCGGGGCCCCCGAAAAAAAACAAACCCCAAACTGCGGGAAAAACAAAATTCCCGCAGGGGGGCCCTGAAACGAATCCAGACACAACATTTTTACCCGAAGCACATCTCTAATAATAATCATGAAACATTTTTATATATAGTCTGTGTTATGTTTAGGGAACGCTAGGAGAGCGATCCCATTTTGAGGGGATTGTGTGCCCTTGGGCCTCGGCACAATCCCAGACGAGTCCAAGACAGCACTGAGGTTGGCAAGGCATGTCCCAGCATGGGTGAAGACAAGTCTGACCCTCTGCCGGATCTGCACGCTTCGGGAAGACCAGCAACGCAATGGTGGTCTTATGAACAGTCTTCTGACCGTTCCAAGCCCTTTCAGACCTGCCACTGGGTAACAGCAAGAAGCGACAGGCCGGATGGAGACTAGGGCAGTGAAGACCAGAACATGGAGATTCAGACGAAGACTCAGAAACAAGTTACTTGGGTGCACAGATGAAGACTCAGGAACGAGGTACTTGGGTGTACAGACAAAGACTCAGGAACAAGGTACTAGGTATTCAGAAGACTAAAGCAAAGTACTGGGTTGAGACTGCGACACAGCGCACCCTACACAGCCCACACGCGGGACTGGTCGTGGACCACGCTGGACTCGAAGTAGTCTCTAGATGAGATGTAGAATAATGAAAGGAACATGTCTCAGAAGTTGTCGAGGCCTGCACCAGGGCACGCCCTACACAGCCGCCAGTGGCTGGTCGCAGACCACGCTAGAACGGCACAGGTACTGGCAGAGTCTTTGGCATGGACGGAGCAAGCACAAGGAACTCCGTAGACCAGGGACAAGGACAGAAGCAGAAGTCTCCCGGAGGCTTGAGCTGCAGAAGTGAGGAAGGCATTGCACCACGAGGCGCCCTACACAGCCCGCCTGTGGGACTGGTCATGAACCACGATGTGGTACGCCAGGAAGGGTGGCAATGAGGAACCAGGGGTACAGGACATCTGGACTGGATCACGGACATCAGGATCAGGAGACGAACATCTGAACTCTTGGAACATCAGGAAGTGGAACCTCAGGACATGAAGACATAGAACATCAGGAAACCATGGACACAGGAAGCAGATGAGACATGGAGCTCCAACGAAGAACGAAGGCCTGTCAGAGCGCTGGAAGACAAGACTTCCAGGAGAAAGTAACTCCAAGGCAAGGCAAGGCAGGACTGAAGGTGAAGCCCTCTTATAGGGCTGAGACAGGAAACAGTCATCAAGTGGGGCCGGGGCATATCCGGCCACGAGCCCTTTAAATCTTGTGAAGAGGCACGGTCCACACCCTAGGAACAGAAAGCAGGAAGTTGTGCAGGACCATGGCCAGCGGCCATGCCGCTGCTAACGCAGAAGAGCAGGGCGGGGCAGAGAAACAGGCCCAGTGTTGTCGGCAGCTCTCAAGCCGCAGAAGGCAGACTGAGGAGCAGCTCCAGCCGCAAGAAAGACGGGACTGTGGCCTCCAGGCCGTAGGGCAGGCAGAGAGAAGGTAAAAGGCTGCCCAAGAGGGCAGAATCATAACAATCTGCCAGGCAGCTGTGGTTGATCTGCTAGACAGACCTGGCTGACCTCCTAATTTGTAACCTGTTAGACCAACCCAACTGCTGTCCTTTATCTTTCATTCTTATTCTGAAATCAAAGCTTGCTGGTATCAATCATGGAAAGGAAATTCAAGAACAAATAAGTAGTTTTAGGTAGCTGAAAGTTCACTTAAGTGCATTCAGCCAATCTACATGTGTAATTCCTTATTTTACACTCACAGGTCCTGATTAAGCTTATGAAAATTTATCCCACAGAAATCATTTCTTAACTATGCTACAGATTGTCAGGGATGGTATTTTCCTACCTGGCTAATGTTTTTAATGGACCTGCCCTCCAGAATCTTTCCAACATTTTTCAAACCCATCTATACTACTGGCCTTGACTTCACTCTCTGGCAGCAAATCCCATAACTTAATTGTTGATTGAAAAAAAATACTTTCTTAAATTTGTATTTGTTTCATGGAGCATCCCCTAGATTAATAACCGTAATCTATTTACTTGCTCCACACCACCATGATTTTATCAACCTTTATCATATCTCTTTTCAGTCATCTCTTCTCCAACCTGAAGAGCCTTAACTTGTCAAGTCTTTTGTTGCTCTTCTCTTTACCTCTTCTAGTTCTGCTATATCCTTTTTGAGATGTGGTGACCAGAAATGCTCATGGTATTCAAGATGTGATCACACCATGGATTTATACAGAAGCATCCTGATATTCTCTATTCATTTCCTAATAATTCCTAACATTTTATTTTCTTTTTTGATTGTTTCTGCACATTGAGCTGAGGATTTCAATGTACTGTCCACAGTAACTCCAAGGTCCTTTTTCCTGCTTCATTGGCTCTAATATTCAAAATGGCACTCCCAATCCAATGCTCCCATTTGCCCTGATTGTGAGGGGTTGCTAATGATTATATTATTTTTTTCTAATTTGTCATTCTCCGTCTCAACTTTGTTTCTCCTTCTCCTTTGCACTACTAAACATTTCTTCAGCGCTACACAACATACGCAGTGCTCTTTATCTTTCTCCTTTTTTTCTCCATCCCTTTGCTCATTCAATGCCTTTTCAAGTTTATTCTTTCCTTTATACTTATGTCTTTCATCTCTGTTTCACTGCTCCATCTTTCTATTTCCTACTTTCCTAAACCTCTAGCCTGTTCTTACTTCATCATCTTCTCCCATCAATTTGATTATCCATCTCAACTAGGCCATATGGCAGGGGTGGTCAACTCTGGTCCTCAAGAACTACTAACAGGCCTGATTTTCAGGATAGTCCCAAAAAGCAAAGAGGTAGGCGATCTATAATGGCCGTCAGGTGAACAAAAAAAGAATAGATGCCTTGATCTTTTCCCAATATTTATTAAAGTAGAGACGTATTCATAAAAGTGCCCGACTCAGGCAGAGTTTCGCAGCTCAACAGCCGCTGCCTCAGGGGCTTGCATACTGCCGTCACATATTAAATCTCTACTCTGCGAGTCTGAGTCGGGCACTTTTATGAATACGTCTCTACTTTAATAAATATTTGGAAAAGATCAAGGCATCTGATTTTCAGGATATCCATAATAAATATGTATATGAGAGATGCATGCACTGCCTCATTGTATGCAAATATATTTCATGCATATTAATTGTGGATATATTGAAAACAAGACCTGTTTGTGGCTCCTGAGGATTGAAAATGGAACCTCTGTCATATGCCAAAGCACAGACATGAAGCAGAAGCAGAAGCAGTGAGAAAGCAAATGTTGCTTACCTGATGTAACAGGTGTTCTCACAGGACAGCAGGATGTTAGTCCTCACAAATGGGTGACATCGAGGATGGAGCCCACCACGGAAAACTTCTGTCAAAGTTTAACAGAACTTTGACTGGCCCCTACTGGGCATGCCCAGCAAGGCACTGACCCTGCAGCCAGCAGGGGTCTCCCTTCAGTCTGATTTTCAAAGCTACAGGCAGTGCCTAAAAAAAGTAAAAACTAAAACGAACCCAACACCGCGGGGTGGCGGGCGGGTTTCGTGAGGACTAACATCCTGCTGTCCTGTGAGAACACCTGTTACATCAGGTAAGCAACATTTGCTTTCTCACAGGACAAGCAGGATGGTTGTCCTCACAAATGGGTGAGTACCGAGCTGAGGATGTCCTGACTTGCACCAAATGCACCCAACGATGTGCAACAGGCACAACAACTGGGGTGGAATTTGGTAAAGGGCATCCGCACCCAACCGGGAAGGTGGAAGGGTGTTGGTACATCATGTTGGAAAAAGGTTACGCAAGACAGATTGGCCGAAGATGGAGTCCTGTCTTCCAGCTTTGTCCAAACAATAGTGGGCTGCAAAGGTATGGAGAGAACTCCAGGTTGCAGCTTTACAGATGTCAGGAAGCGGCACCGATCGAAGGTGTGCTACCGAAGTTGCCATGGCCCTCACAGAGTGTGCTTTTACACGGTCTTGAAAAGGAATGCCAGCTTGCTGATAGCAAAAAGAAATGCAGTCCGCCAACCAGGAGGAAAGAGCCTGCTTACCCACAGGTTGTCCTAACTTGTTAGGATGGAAAGAGACAAATAATTGAGTGCTCTTCCTGTGTGCAAGTGTACGGTCTAGATAAAAAGCTAGAGCTCGTTTGCAGTCTAGGGTATGCAGAGTCTGTTCCCCGGAGTTGGAATGGGGCCTGGGAAAAAAGATAGGTAGTATAATGGATTGATTCATATGAAACTCCGAAACTACCTTAGGTAAGAATTTAGGGTGAGTGCGGAGTACTGCCCGGTCCTGCAGGAGTTTAGTGTAAGGCGGATAGGTAACTAGGGCCTGTAATTCACTAACCCTGCGAGCTGAAGTGATAGCCAAAAGGAATAACACTTTCCATGTGAGATATTTTAGGTCACAGGATTGCAGAGGTTCGAAAGGTGGTTTCATAAGGCGACCAAGAACCAGATTAAGGTCCCAAGATGGGGCCGGTGGACGTAAAGGTGGCTTCAGATGGAGCAAGCCTTTAAGAAAGCGTGTTACCAGGGGTTGTACTGAAATAGGAACACCCTCTATACCTTTATGGAAAGCGGCTACCGCACTGACATGCATCCTAATGGAAGAGGTTTTAAGACCGGATTCTGATAGATGCCATAAATAGTCCAAGAACTTAGAGATTGGACAGGAAAGGGGATCAAGGGACTGAGAAGTGCACCATGATGTGTACCTTTTCCATTTATATGAATAGGATCTTCTGGTGGAGGGCTTTCGTGAAGCTATCAAGACACGAGAAACCGAATCCGAAAGGTTAAAAGGCTGGAGAACTAGCCTTTCAACATCCATGCCGTCAGGGACAAGGCTTGGAGGTTGGGATGGAGGAGGCATCCGTCGTTTTGAGTGAGCAGATGCGGATCCATTCCCAGAGGGATGTGCCTGCGGATGGAGAGATCCTGGAGTATGGGAAACCACACTTGGCGTGGCCAGTGGGGTGCTATCAGGATCATGGTTCCTCCGTCCTGGCGAAGCTTCACGAGAGTCCTTGACAGAAGAGGAAGTGGAGGGAATGCATAGAGCAGACCTGTCGTCCACTTGAGGGAGAAGGCATCCCTCGGCCGAGAGTACTGGCTTCGAATGAGAGAGCAGTAATCGTCCACCTTGTGGTTCTGAGGGGACGCAAAGAGGTCTATGCGGGGAGAACCCCACTTGCGAAACAGAGAGGTCGCTACCAGAGGGTCTAGCGACCACTCGTGTGGTTGGAAGACACGGCTTAGCCGGTCTGCCAACTCATTGTCTACTCCCGGCAGGTAAGTGGCCCTGAGGTACATGGAGTGGGAGAGGGCTTCTGTCCAAATCTGCGCAGCTTCCTGACACAGAAGGAAGGAGCCTGTGCCTCCCTGCTTGTTTATGTACCACATGGCCACTTGGTTGTCTGGATTAAGATTATCTGATTCAAGAGATGATCTTTGAAAGTTCTGAGCGTGTAGCGGATTGCTCGAAGTTCCAAGAAATTTATCTGGTGTTCGGCTTCGTCTGGTGACCATAACCCTTGGGTTTGGAAATCGTCCACATGGGCTCCCCAACCGATGTGGGAAGCGTCGGTGGTTAGGATTACTTGTGGATCTGGTAGGAGAAAAGGTAAGCCCTGAAGGAGGTTGACCTGAGTCGTCCACCAGGTTAAAGACAGACGTAGCGCTTGTGTAACTGTGACTATGGAGGACAGAGGCTGAAAAGCTTGAATCCATTGGTGTCGCAGAGTCCATTGTGTTACTCTCATGGCTAGTCGGGTCATGGGAGTGACTTGAACCGAGGATGCCATATGTCCTAGGAGAATGAGGAATTGGCGAGCCGTGGCAGTGTTTTGAGACTGGAGCTGGCGGGCTAGGGACATGAGAGTTTGGACCCGTTGAAGCGGAAGGTAGGCCTTTGCCTGTAAGGTGTCCAAGTCTGCTCCAATGAAGGATAAGGTTTGAGATGGGACTAAGCAAGATTTCTCGTAATTGACAAGAAACCCTAAGGAAAGGAGTGTGTGAATTGTCAATTTTAGGGAGGATTGAGCAATCTGAGGGGTGGAGGCCCTGATTAGCCAATCGTCCAGGTAGGGGTAGACGTGGACACCTTCCTTCCTGAGGAATGCTGCTACCACTACGAGACATTTGGTAAAGACTCGTGGAGCAGATGCCAGACCGAAAGGTAGTACCCGGTATTGATAATGGTCGCGGCCTACCAGAAACCGCAGATACTTGCGATGGGATTGTGTAATCGCAATGTGAGTATAAGCGTCCTTGAGGTCGAGAGAGCACAGCCAATCCCCCTTTTGCAGCAGAGGGAGCAGCGCGCCCAGGGTTACCATCTTGAACTTTTCTTTTTGGAGGTATTTGTTGAGGGCCCGAAGGTCCAAAATGGGACGTAGCCCCCCTGATTTCTTTGGTATGAGGAAGTATCTGGAATAGAATCCCTTCCCTCGTTGAGAAGGAGGGACCGGTTCTATAGCATTTGATTGCAGAAGAAGGGATACTTCCTGTTGTAATTGAGTCAAATGGCTGGTTAGACTCCATGCTTGAAGAGGCGGGGAGTCTGCCGGAAGAGTTATGAAGTTGAGGTGGTAACCCTGTGCGATAATTGCTAGCACCCACTGGTCTGAGGTGACCTGTATCCAGCGTTGTAAAAAGTGGTACAGTCGACCCCCCACAGGGATGTCTGGGAGTGGTATGTGGCATGTGCTCCGTACAGGGAAGTCAAAGGCCCGCCGCAGGCCCAGGAGGTGGGGCTACAGCAGGTCTTTGTTTCCTAGGCTGACGTGGCTGAGGTCTGTTGGAGGATCGAGCAGGACGAGGCCTGGCCGATGGAGGATAGTAACGACGTGGTCGAAAGAACGACTTTTTAGAGTCCTTCTTAGGTGGTTGTTTGGAGGACACCTCAGATGGAACAGATGAAAGTTGTTTCAACGTCTCGTGGTGATCTTTTAATTCTGCCACAATCTGCTGAATTTGTTCTCCAAACAAATTGTCCCCTAAGCAGGGTAAATCAGCTAGACGATCTTGGACCTCTGGGCGAAGGTTGGATGACTTTAACCAAGCCCAACGTCTGGCTGAGATGGCAGTAGCTGAAACTTTTGTGGAAGCGTCGAAGATGTCATAGGCCGTTCTGATCTCGTGCTTCCCTGCCTCAAACCCTTTGTTAAGAAGGGCTTGAAGCTGTGGCTGGTATTGGTCCGGCAATGTGTCAGCGTAGTCTTTCATCTGTTTAAGGATGGCTCTGTTATATTGAGTCATGTAAAGTTGGTATGAAGCTATGCATGAAATCAACATAGCCCCATGATACACTTTCCGTCCCACACTATCCAGGAATTTATTATCCTTGACAGGTGGAGTGGAAGAGTGTGGCTTTAGACGCTTGGCCTTCTTTTGCTCGGACTCAACCACAACAGAGCGATGATCCAGTTGAGGCTTCTGAAACCCTGGTGCTGACTGGACGAGGTATGTGGAGTCAGCCTTCTTGTTAACTGGAGACACAGATGAAGGAGATTCCCAGTTTTTCTTTAAAAGGTCAAGAAAGACTTGGTGAATGGGGATGGAAGCGATGATTTTTGGAGCATCCAGAAATTGGAGCAGTTCTATCATCTGGTGTCTGTCATCGGTCTCAGATTGCAGCTGAAAAGGTACAATTTCTGACATCTCCTTTACAAAATTAATAAAGGAGAGATCCTCAGGAGGAGATCGTTTTCTACTCTCTGTAGGAGATGGTGGTGAAGGTAAATCTGTGTCAGAAGATGTATCATCACCCCAGGTATCGTAAGGATCATGTGGGGCTTGAAGCCCTGAAGGACCTGGTTGAGGATCCGAAGGCATCGAATGAAACCTTGATGGAATCGGTGCTGCAGGCGGAATTGGGAATGGCATCGAGGGCTTCGGGGCTGCCGATGGAATCGGTGCCGGTCCTGGAATCGATGGAGCCGAAGGATAGATCGGTGGAGAGATATGCGAAGGCACCGATGGGACCACCCCGGACGGGGGAATCAGAAACGGTGTTTCTCCTGCCGATGAGAATCCTGTCGGAGACAATGGTGTTGTCGGTGCTACTGGAATCACCGATGGAAGGGCCGTCAGAAATGCCTCCATGTGGCGCAGTAGCGGTGCTAGAGCGTCCATCAAAGGCTCGGTGGTCGGTTCCCTCCTCGGTGGCGGAGTCGGTGCCGGGGTCGGTGCCGGTGCCGGAATCGATGCCGGAGACGGTGCCGGTGGAGGTTGGAACCTTTGCATCGCTTTCTCGATGGCCTCCTGGACCAGCCGGTCCAGTTCTGCCCGGAGACCAGGGGTAACGATACCCGGCTCGACGGGAGAGGGAGGCTGAGGCAGAGCCGGAGGGACCACCGTAACCGGTGGGATCACGGCTCCCACACCCCGAGAGGGTGAGGGTTTCCTCGGTGCCTGCGAACGAGACGTGGACGGTGCCAGGTCTGACCGAGGCTTTTTTAGTCGGTGGCTCGGCCTGTTCAGAGGTCGATGGTTGTGGATCCTCGACGGGCCGAGACTTGTGCCGTCGATGGCGATGCTTGTCCTTCCGATCTCCTCGCCCATCCAGGGAGGGGACAGGAGTCGACGGCTGGGAAGTCATCGATGGTGGACGGTCACCGGAGGGTTGACGGTGGTGGTGCAACTTCGACGGTGCCGGTTCCAATGACGTCGATGCTATCGATGGCGTTGGGGTAGGTGCATGGAAGAGGAGCCCCATCTTCTCCATCCTGGCTTTGCGACCTTTAGGTGTCATTAAGGCACATTTGGTGCAAGTCAGGACATCATGCTCACTACCCAAACACAAAACACAAACCCTATGGGGGTCTGTGATTGACATAGTCCGGGTGCAATCCGGACAACGACGGAACCCCATCGCCATGGCCTAGGGCCAAATTTAGCCGCGGGATCGGTAAGCGCCAACAGGCCTCGAGGGCCAAAAATCGACGGCAGTCGATAAAAAACGGCAAAAAACTTACCGGATTCCGCGAAGGTGACAAAAATTTGTCGAAGGGAGACCCCTGAGGGGCAAATTTTCTTCGGAAAGAAAAAACCGAATTCCTGTCAGGAACGTGGTAAGAAGAGCTCCTTTCACCGCGTGGCAACTGCTGTGCGGAAAAAAGAAGACTGAAGGGAGACCCCTGCTGGCTGCAGGGTCAGTGCCTTGCTGGGCATGCCCAGTAGGGGCCAGTCAAAGTTCTGTTAAACTTTGACAGAAGTTTTCCGTGGTGGGCTCCATCCTCGATGTCACCCATTTGTGAGGACAACCATCCTGCTTGTCCTGTGAGAAACAGCATATTTCATTTCATTTATTAAAACTTTATAACCTGCTTATAAAACACATTGCCCAAGCAGTGGTAGAAAATTTAAAACTTCACTCTCCCAAAGGTGATTCTTCTTCTCTCATATGTGCTTCCTTTCTATTGATAAAACAAGAAACCTACATAAAAGGAGCAGGTAGCCACAAAGACAAGTAAACTTACTGACCTTATCAGTCCTCAAACAGTGTGCTGTCACTTCCAGCCCATAGCTAAACCTAAGGCTCTATGAGGTTCAATAGTATATCTGAGTGCTATAAAGTAAATCAGAGAGCACAGTAGTCACCTGGAGCAGCCGGATGACTTTGACTGTATTTGTGTTAAGTGGATATATATCATCTTTAAAAAACATACATACCCAAAGCTTGTTCACAAGGTGCACAAGTTTTGCTGTGATTTCTTTTGGATCCTTATGCCTTATTGAATCCAAGATTATGTCAGTTAAGAAAAAATGGCATTTTCTAGCATAGAACATTTCCTCATGTGACATATTGAAACTGAGAAAAGGTATATCTGAAAACAGATTTAAACAAGAAAAAAAATCATAAAAGGAAATGTACAAATATTGCATTATCTTCTGATCTAAAAGCACAGCACACAGTATAGTTCTAGTTTTACCATGCAATAACTAAGTGTAAAAAAACGAATTTAATACAAAATTGAACAGATATGAGTTAGAAACTATTGTCATACACAGCAGAAACACGGTGAAGTTACTTAGATATTCTTTGAAGACAACAGGTCATATATGTGGGTCATGTGACTATGCTAGGTGCTGGACAAATACTTCTAGAGCTTTTGGGAAAGACAACAGCCTGATATTGAGAAGACCTTGGCTTTTAAGAGTTAGCCACCTAGACTTTTAAATTTAAAAACTGTCTATGAGCATTTACATTTAGAATCCTAAAATCAGAAGGCCCCTAAATTTAGAAGCCTAAAAAAGGGCATGGCCAGAGGAAATGTTGGGGGGAGGGAGAGGAAAGCAAACAGGAGCTCAATGCTGATTCTAATGCTAAGTGTCTTATTTAGGGTGCTAAAATTAGGTGCCCCTATACTTGGCCTAACTTTAAGTGCCTCAGTTTAAGGCACTTAAAGTTACAGTTATGCTCTTTTATTCATAAAACATATTTAGACACCTATACTCAATGAATATATCGATGCCTGCATGTGCCTAACTTTAGTAGGGATGTGAATCGTTTTTTGACGATTTAAAAAAATCGTCAGATAATTTTTAAATCGTCAAAAATCGTTAGAGTCGCGATACAATAGAAATTCCCCCGATTTATCGTGAAAAATCGTAAATCGGGGGAGGGCGTGAAAACCGGCACACCAAAACAACCCCTAAACCCACCCCGACCCTTTAAAACAAATCCCCCACCCTCCCGAACCCCCGCAAAATGTTTTAAATTACCTGGTGGTCCAGTGGGGGGGGGGGGGGGTCCCAGCGCGATCTCCCGCTCTCAGGCCATCGGCGCCATTTTGGCTGCCACTAATATAACTGGCGCCGATGGCCCGATAAAAAAAACCCCCACCCCGACCCTTTAAAATTACCCCCTTAGCCTCCCCCACAGGGGGAGGCTAAGGGGGTAATGTCACAATGTCACAGGGGCCGACCTTCGGTCGGCCCCTGTGACATTGTGAGGGCAAAGGTAGCGCCGGCGCCATTTTGAATACTGGCAATACGGCCCGAGTGCAGGAGGTCGCTCCCGGACCCCCGCTGGACTTTTGGCAAGTCTTGTGGGGGTCAGGAGGCCCCCCAAGCTGGCCAAAAGTCCCTGGGGGTCCAGCAGGGGTCCAGGAACGATCTCCTGCACTCGGGCCGTATTGCCAATATTCAAAATGGCGCCAGCGCTACCTTTGCCCTGTCACATGGTAAGGGCAAAGGGCCATCAGCGCCATTTTATTTAGCGCAGCTGATGGCCTGGGAACGGGAGATCGCTACCCGCGGCCCCCCTGGACCACCAGGTATGTGTAAAAACGTTTTTTGGGGGGGGGGGTCGGGAGAGTGGGGGAGGCTAAGGGGGTAATTTTAAAGGGTCGGGTGGGGTTTTTTTTTTTTTATCAGCGCAGGCCTCACTAAAAAAAATTAGTGGTGTGAACTGGAATCGGAACCGATCCCAATTCACATCTCTAACGATCAGACTTCCCCCCCCTCCCAGCCGAACCCGATCGTTAAAACGATCGGGCACACGATTCACATCCCTAAACTTTAGTGCTTGACTTAGAGATCTATACTGAAGCACTGACAGAGCTTTCAGTCAGGCCGATACAGTAAGGAGCGGTAGGAAGAGGTGCGTTAGTGCCGGGCGCACCCGCATTTGCCGCACGCACACTTCGGATCACCTACCGCTCGATACTGTATTTAAATAGCTTGCAATTGCAAGCCGCGTCCAAGAAGTGTCCGTGAAGCGTTAGGCCTGCGCAATCCATTTTACTGTATTTGAAATGACAGGTACCAGGAAGTGGATGGTTCTCCTACGCTCGAGCATTGCGAGTCCTCTCCCCCCCCCCCCCGAAGCAAGGCGCAGGGCGAAAATTAAAACAAAAGTGAATAAAGTGTAATAAAAGTAAACTTACTGCTTGTGAATTTTCTTTGAACAGTCCTCTCTCTCCTCCTCCCGAGGCACGCACCGCGGCTCCCCTGCCTCCCGAGGGCAGCCGGCGGCAAAAGCGGCTTCCAGCAGCCCCCGCCGGCGGTGAATGAATGCACGCCTGTGTACGCCTGTGCGTGCAATTTGGGCACTCAAGGCGTGACATCACGACGTTTGATGTCACGGCGTGTGACGTCAGCATTCGCTAATACACTGCCTTGAGCGCCCAAATTGCACGCACAGGCGTACACAGGCGTGCATTCATTCACCTTCGTCGGCGGGGCAGGGGAGCCAAAGCGGCTTCCAGCAGCCCCCGCCGGCGAAGGTGAATGAATGCAATTTGGGTGCTCAAGGTAGTGCATTAGTGAACGCCGATGTCACACACCGTGACGCCAAACGTTGTGATGTCATACCTTGAGCGCCCAAATTGCATAGGTCTTGAGATGCCACTGACTTTCTATGACCTTAAGTATTACACAAGAAGGATGGAGGAGGAGGAGGTGCACACATGCATTGACCCCCATGGGTACAAGAGACCCTCGTTATGCCAATGCCACAAGCTGTACAAGAGATGGTGGGTCATAAAATGTTTGTCCTCAATGAATAATAATACCCCAGATTTAGATTTAATGTCTTCAAAGCTTGTTAAAAGACATGAATTGGGTTTAGTAAAATATTTAACTATTTCCATTAACACCAGTTGGATGCAGTGCTGTAGTTCACCTTCTTTAAAAAGTGTTAAGGGTGAGACCTTTATTAAAGAAAGAATCTTTATATTCAGCTAACAATTTCTGCCCTGTCTCAAATTTACCTTTTCTAATGAAGGTCATAAAAAAATTGAGGCGACTCAACTGAATTAGGTTTTGGAGAAATCCAGTGCCCTTCATTCAAAATAATCAGGTTTCTATAAATATTATAGCACAGAAATAGCATTGGTGACCCTTAATAATGAAATTTATTTATTTTATTTATTTAAGTTTTTTTTATATACCAACATTCAGGACGAAAGTCCCATCATGCTGGTTCACAAGAAACAGGGGTGCAATAATAATAAAACTTTACAATATGAACAAAAGTGCAGAAAAGCAGTTACATATAACAAGGAAATCAATAACTTGGAGAGAGAAGGAAAATGAAGATCAGATGATTATATATATGTATAATTAGCATTGTATAAATAACATTGTAAGAGGTGGCTATTAATGTTATTATTAGCGGAGCGTGTTGATTGATGAGTTAAATAATGTTGGAGTTAGGAAATGCCTGCGTGAATAGCCACGTCTTGAGTTTTTTCTTGAATGTTGAGATGCTGGGTTCCATTCTAAGATCCGGGGGAATGGAGTTCCATAAAGTTGGACCGGCTGTGGAGAATGCCCGATCTCTAAGCGTGATGTGTCTGGTAGTTTTGGCTGGGGGTACTTGAAGTGATCCTTTGTAAGCATCTCTTGTCGGTCTTGTTGAATGGTGTAATCGGAGGGGGATATGGAGATCGATTGGAGCTAATTGATGGATGTTTTTGAAAATGGTGAGAATGGCCTTGTAGATTATTCTGAAGTGTATGGTCAGCCAATGAAGGTCCATCAGGATTGGGGTTATGTGTTCTCTTCTCCTGGTGTTAGTGAGTATACGGGCGGAGGCATTTTGGACCATTTGCAATGGTTTGGTGTTGTGATGAGGGGAGACCAAGCATGATGGTGTTACAATAGTCCAGCTTTGCGAAAATGATTGATTGTAGAATCGTTCTAAAGTCATGTGTGTGGAAGAGAGGTCGTATTCTTTTCAGCACTTGGAGCTTATAAAAGCAGTCTCTGGTGGTTTTGTTGATGTTAGCTTTCAGGTTTAGGTGATTGTCAATTAGAACTCCTAGGTCTCTTACTTGTGTAGTATTTGGTACGGTGGGATGAGTGTGTGTGAGGGAGCTGTTTTCTGGTGTGATGAGTAGAAGTTCCGTTTTTGATGAATTTAGTATCAGGTTGAGACTTGTGAGAAGCTGTTTGATGTTTTGGAGGCAGGTTTCCCAGTGAGACAGTGTTTTTGCGAGCGACTCTTCGATGGGGATCAAGACCTGAATATCGTCTGCATAGAGGAAGTGTTTGAGATTGAGGTCGGTGAGAAGTTTACATAAGGGTAACAGATAAATGTTGAACAAGGTAGGAGACAGGGATGAGCCCTGAGGGACTCCTACTGACGCGGGGTGAAGAGAGGATTCTTTATTATGAATCTTAACCTTATATCCTCTGTTGCTGAGGAAGGTTCTGAACCATGATAGGGCAGTGCCTGAGATACCTATGGCTGTTAGTTGGTTAATGAGAAGGGAGTGATTGACCGTATCAAATGCAGACGAAAGGTCGAGTAGTATCAGAAGGAAGGCTTGTCCTTTGTCTAAGCCTAGGATGATGTGGTCAGTCATAGAGATGAGGAGGGCTTCCGTGCTTAAGGTTTTACGGAATCCGTATTGTGATGGGAATAGAAGGTTATTATCTTCAATGTAGTTTGAGAGTCGTGAGTTTACCAATTTTTCCATTATCTTGGCTATGAATGGGAGGTTGGCTATCAGTCTAAAGTTGTAGAATCGTTTGGGTCGAGATTTGGTTTTTTGAGAAGGGGTTTGAGTGAGGCAAGTTTGAGGTTGTCAGGGTAGATTCCTTGTGTAAGGGAGCAATTTATGATATCTGCCAGGGTTTTGGAGATAGATTCTGGAATTGATAGTAGTAGTTTGGCTGGGATGTGATCCGAAGGGTGAGAGGAAGGTTTCATTTTCCTTAGAATTCCTTGGATCTCAGTGGATGAAGTTGTGTCAAGTTCTTCTAACCGAGTGTAGTTGATTGAAGGTTGAGGAGTGGTTAGTGGAACAGTGGGGTTCATGGGGAGCTGCGATAGAAGAGTATTGATTTTGTTGCTGAAGAATAGAGCTAATTCTTCCGCTTTCGATTGAGCTTGGTCATGAGCAATCTCTGGTTGGTTTAATTGTGTGAGGTTGGCTACATAGCTGAAGAGGGGCTTTGGCATCGAATACAAGGTTGTGTATCTTCGAGGCGTAGTAGTCCCTCTTGGATCTTAGGGTGCTTGATTGTATTGGTGCAGAGATGATTTGTAGATTGAAAGGGTGTTGGTTCCTGGGTTTTTGCGCCATTTAGCCTCATTTTGTCTTAGTTGGAGTTTGAGCTTTCTTAGTTCTAAAGAGAACCATGGCTGTCTTTTGGAGGAATTCTGGTGTGGTTTTTTTGTAATAGGAGGGCATAGCTTGTTAGCTATAGTTTCGGTGATTGTATTCCATGATCGAAGTGCTGCGTTCGGATCTGTAAGGTCCAGTTGGTGGAGTAGTGGTGAAAGGTGATTGTTAGGTCTTCTGGGGAGCAAGTTTTCCTGTAATTGAAGGAGGGCGAAGGAATGCAAGCCGGGTTGGTATCTTTTATAGAGAATGAAGTTGTTATGAGGTAGTGATCTGACCACGGGACCTTAGTGCAATTTGGGATAGATGCGGGCTTGATTGCAGCGTTAACGAAGATCAGGTCTAGTGTGTGGCCGGCTTTGTGGGTAGGTTGTTAACTAATTGAGTGAAGCCTAGCGCTGTGAAGGCTGTGAGTAGTATTTCACAGTTAGGTGATAGGGTAGGGTTATCAACGTGCATGTTGAAATCACCTAGAATGATAGCTGGTGAGTCAAAGTTGATGAGGGAGGAAGTTAGTTCGACCAGTGGTGAAGCATCTGATTCCAAGAGTCCTGGGGGAGCATATACGAGAAGGATTTGGAGCTTGGTCTGAGGTGAAGAAGCCGAATTCAAGTTTTGAATTGGAATTGGATTGATGTAGAGAGAATCTGAGGTCCTTTTTAGTTGCTAAAAGAATACCTCCTCCCTTTTTTTTATGACGCGGAAGCGAGAAGAAGTCATAAGCCTCTGTAGGTAGTTGATTAATTATTGCTGTGTCTGATGGTTTTTAAACCAAGTTTCAGTGATTGCACATATCTCCGGTTTCACGTCGATGAGGTAGTCATTTAAGATTACAGACTTCTTCGTTAGAGATTGAGCATTGAAAGGCTTAAAGAGAAAGGGTGAGGCCTAGAAGTTGTGTGGAAGGAGTGATCAGAGTTGAAGAGAGGGATTTAAGGTTGTGTTGTTGGGCATGTCGGAAAGAAATTCTTTTGGGTGGTGTATTATGTTGAAGAATTGGAATTGTGAAAAATGGGGCCATTTGAGGGACTATGTTGCGAGGTTAGAAGGATTGAGAAGGTGGGGCTATGTGAAAGTTGGAGGCTTGTATGTGCAGGTTTGATGAAAGCTAGAGGCTTGCAGGGGATGGTGTATGAGTACTTGAAGCTTGCAGGTGGGTCATGAAGAGTGCTAGAAGCTTGCAGGTGAGGCTGGATGAATGCTGGAAGCTTGCAGAAGAGGCTGGATGAATGCTGGAAGCTTGCGGGTGAGGCTGTATGAATGCTGGAAGCTTGCAGAAGAGGCTGGATGAATGCTGGAAGCTTGCGGGTGAGGCTGTATGAATGCTGGAAGCTTGCAGAAGAGGCTGGATGAATGCTGGAAGCTTGCGGGTGAGGCTGTATGAATGCTGGAAGCTTGCAGAAGAGGCTGGATGAATGCTGGAAGCTTGCGGGTGAGGCTGCAGGTGAGAAGGGTGAATGGATCGAGGTTCGGGTGCGGAGGTAGCGAGGTTGTACGACTGGCGTTCTGACAGGGTGAGAGTCTTATTGTAGTAGTCTATTACGACGCTGTAGAGACTGGAAAGGATGAGGTTGGTTGGGTGGGACTTTTATTCCATAACGGCTGCATCGGTAGGCTCCGTACCTTTGCTAGCTGCTACCTTAGTTGTAGATTTAGGTTATTCCGCGGGTGTGGCTCGGGGCCTGCTCGGGGCTCTACGAAGGGGCGAGACAAAGGGGCAAGCCACCTTTGTCGCGCTCCTTAGGCGCGCGGCGCCGGGCTTAATCGAATTTAAAGCCCCTCTGGGCTGGCTCCTGTTGGAGGCTGGCTTCGGTGGGCGGGGCTTCGGATCACGGTGATTTTTGGCGCGGATGTGAGTTATTTGTAAAAGCTATAATTGGACTTCGCTTTGCCTCGCTGTTTGCGCTGGGCGTCATGAGCGGCGTCTCTTCTGCGGGTTCGGCGCGATTTTTCAATTTTGTTTTCCCGTTCTAGCTGCTGCTGTAATTTTTTCTTTTCTTTTGCTCTCCGGCCCGTTCTCGGCGCTGAGGCCGCTCGGGCGAGGGGGCTAAACACTGACCTTCCCCCGGCGGGGCTCGGTGCCGATAGCGCAGGCCTTCCCCGGCGATGGAGCAGTGAAGAGAAGAGGAGGAAATGGCGCCGAAACACCTCGATTTAAAGGGCAGCAGGGCCTGATCTGATTGGAGCGGCGGCGTGGGCGTATCTCTGCGGGTTCGGCGCGATTTTTCAATTTTGTTTCCCGTTCTAGCTGCTGCTGTAATTTTTTCTTTTCTTTTGCTCTCCGGCCCGTTCTCGGCGCTGAGGCCCGCTCGGGCGAGGGGGCTAACACTGACCTTCCCCCGGCGGGGCTCGGCGCCGATAGCGCAGGCCTTCCCCGGCGATGGAGCAGTGAAGAGAAAGAATGGATTGAATCTAGATAATGGTAAGACTGCAAGTATGGTGCCAATAAACATAAATGCCGCCTTCAACAGAATTGATCATGTTTTACTTTTGCTGTATTTATCAAAGCTGGGAATGGAAATCAAGTCCTGGTTCAGGTCTTTTTTATCCGATTGCTCTTTTCAAGTCAACTGTGGTAATCAACTTTCAGAGGTTAAAGAGCTTAAATGCGGAGTTCCACAAATGTTTTATTGCCCGTTTATTTAATTTGTTTATGGCTTCACTGGCTACATTGATTGAGAGTTTTGGTTACAGTTGCTTTTTGTATGCAGATGATTTGGAAGGTCAGCTGGGCCCCGTGCACAGCTGGCCAGGATAATGTAGGCTCAGGCGCGCGTCGGGAGCAGGGTAAAGCGGGGGGGGGGGGGGGGGGGGGGGGAGCACATAAGGGAGGCAGTTAGGTCAGGCAGGGGTCAGGGGAAGTAGCAGAGGGCGTGGAGTAAGGAGGAGGGGTAGGCAAGGCACGGCTGCGGTGTTGGCAGGCCGTAATTGGTGGGAAGCCCAGAGGGGGATCTTGAGGGGGGCGGAGTCTCGGGGCAGGGCGGCGTTGGTTTCACTTCGCCGCGACTGCCCTGAGAGCCGGTCGACTGTTTTCCCTCCCACCCACCCTTTTCTAATTTGTTTGGTTTGTACTTGTTGTTTCCTTGTTTGTCGCAGTTGGCGGATGGCCCGAGCCGGTACAGCTTGTATAGCATAATGAGTAAGATGGAATTATGTGGTAATTAATGAACGGTGGACAACTGGGATAGTTGTCGGATGTGGATTCCTTGCTCGTCAGTGGCGGGAGTCCCCTGGTCTGGCTCCTTGCTCGTCAGTGGCGGGGAGTCCCCTGGCCTGGCCCCTTGCTCGTCAGCGGCGGGGGCCGCCGGGTTGGCTCCTTGCTGGCAGATGGCGGGGGCCGGAACCCGGGAAGGGTCGAGGAACGAGCCGTATGGCTGGCGGGGGATCGTCCTGCTAGAGGAGTGGCGGACGATGGTCGGAGATGTTGTTAAAATGTTATGTTAATTCAATGGCTCGGACCTCCAAGTTATTAAAGCTGCGGCCCAGTTAACCCAAAGTTTGTTGTCAGTTGCATTTATTCAAGGTGTGAACGGGGGTGGATGCGAACGAGCGATGTCCTGGATGCCTGCATTATGAAGGTTCTGGTATGTTTAACTCAGATTATTCACAAGAACTAGGGAACTTTAATCTATGCCTGAAAAAACAGCAGAATGGCTAGGGTTATACAATTTAAAAGATGATCCTGCAGAAATCAGTAGCTATTTGGCTGAGTAATATAAATATCTGCTTGGAACGTAGCCCACAGATAAATGGGGTGCACATTCCTTTAATTCCTGTTAGGTATTAAAATAGATAGTATGTTGTTAACTGATAACAGTAGAGTGCCAATGGCCAATATGGCCTTGGCCATAAGCACTGCTGCTTGAAGGACGTCATATCATTGCCAGTGCAGAAAAGAAGAAGATGTCGTCTACCACTGCCACCGGAGCAGCGTGGATCTGCCAGAATTAGCTGCATAGCCAATGGGGCAGAAGGAAGAATGGCGAAGCCTGCTCTGCTAGGAGCATAAGGCCAGAGTTGGGTCAGTCTCTTAGCCTGAGGAAAAGTCCCCCATCGGACAGAGGGGCTGAAGGAGAAGACTGCTACTGCTGCTTTTGCATCAAGAGGGGAATGGGAGGGGGGGGGGGGGGAGTAAGTGAAAGAAGTGGGGGGGGGGAGGGAGGGGGAAGAGAGACCATGTGTACGAGTGGAGTGTGTGTGTGAGAGTGACAAAGAGCATGTATGTTGAGAGAGAGGAGAAAGTTTTTATGTTACAACCTTCCTTTCTCTTTGCCTATTAATCAATGATAATCTCAGGGCATCTTGGAATCAAATGTTCCTAGGTATGGAGAGCAGATTTTTAAAATCCTATTAATTTTAATTATTGGGTGTTATTTGATGTCTGTTTTGAAATTTTTTATTGGTGTTCAGAACTATTTTTATGAGCTTTTAATTATTGGATGTTATTCTATTTATTAGTTGTTTTGAATTATTCCTTTTAATAGTATGGCTTTACTACTATTGCTATTAATTATATTTCTTGATTTTATTATTTTTTTGAGGAATGGTCATGTTTCTGTTTTTCATTATTGCACTGCAAATAGAATCTAGCTTGTTGCAGTTTATGGGTCAATATTTTTCTGGACGTTTCTATTTATGCTCTTTTTAGTCTGTATTTAAGGATCTGTCTGTGTTCTGCATATGTAATTGAGGTAAGGTATCCATTAATATATAGTTGCTGTGTAGATATCTATAACAGTTGGACTTGGACTTGTTCTGTTTTCCTAATAGGAGGTCTATTGATGTTATAGGGCCTGATGTAATATTTGTAGAGCTGCCTTTTCAAAGGCAGTTAGTGCTATTATGATACAGAAATTTTATTGCATTGTAATTCTGTTTTCTCTTGGGGTTTTTTTTTTTTAGATCCAAGCCCATGCCTAAGATGTGTTAAAATAGACTTAATAGCATATAAGTTCTAAGTGTCTTTTTTGTTTTTTTGCAGTGTTTTCTGGTTGGCACTATAGCAGTGCATGTAAATATACATATTGTAAGTGATATTTTTACAGCAAAAGACTGTACTTTGAATATCCTTTTTCATGTAAAATCTGTTGTTATAAATGCATAATTTTTAATTATATGTGGGAAGGATGTGATGGGGTAGGGGGTGTAAAGCTGTAAGGTTTCCCTAGGGTAACTAATACCCTTGCACCTGCCCTGGACATTGCTGTACAAATATTTTACAGAATCTCCAAACTCATGGTGTCATGTGTTATATAATAGATGAAGGTGCATTTTTAAATTTGACCATAGGCGCCAAATTGCCTGGCTACAGTTCTGTATTAATTATGTCTTACCAAATTTCTTCTTTGACATGTTTTACCTTGTTTTATCTGAGATTCATCCATAGATTGAAGCCTTTTTTGGGAAAAGTAGACCTTACAATGCTGGTGTATGCATTTGTCCTATTGAGTCTGGGCTATTGTAACTATCTAAATGCAGGAATATCCGTGACCTCTTTAAAACACAGCCAAAGTGATTTTTGGTATGTCAGTGAGGGAATGTCCTCCTGAGTGACCATGGAGAATGAACCTATTGTGGTTGACTGGACCACTGGAGGCTGTCATAGTTCAATTTCAATTGGAAAAGATAAGCTCTCCTCTGAAAACATCCATTTTGGAGGACTGGACAGGTATCCAGCTTATCTGATCTCGGGTCTCTTGCACCAGAGATCAACATCAATGCTCTGAAAGATCGGTGCCACTCGATGACATCACTTACTTGCATGGCTGATTATGCAAGCTTGTCTATGGAGAAAACTGATTCGCACAGAGGTCCAGAGTTTTTGACTGGTGACATATCTTTGACTTCTTGGACCTCCTAAGGGCTGATTCAACCATCAAGTTCTTGTGAGGGAATTGTATGTGGTTTAATCCTGGAACTGCTGGGATAAAAGGGAGTAATTATGAGTAGTCTATGTAGTTGCAAAGTTTGCAGGTACTTTTATCATGTGCACTTTGTAGCTAATTTTCAAAGGGAAGCTATATGGATAGCACAAATTATGCACTAACAGGTGAATTTTTAAAGGAGTTACACAGCAAATGTAACATACTCTCGTAGCAATTTTCAAAACCATTATGTGCTAAAAGTGCATTTCCATGTGTAAATCTTATGGACAAATCAATGGCATATATTGTAGCAATTTTCAAAAGCCCACTCACATGGGTAAAGTGCATTTAGGGGTAGATTTTCAAAGGGTTATTCGAGTAATATACGCATGTAACCCTCAAAAACTTACCCCTGCGCATGCCGAGCCTATTTTGCATAGGCTCGACGGCGCATGCAAGCCCCAGGACGTGCATATGTCCTGGGGCTTAGAGAAAGGGGCGCTCTGGGGGCGGTGGCGTGGAGGTGGTCCGGGGGCGGTGCCGAGTCCTCTGGCACAGCGGCCTGTGCTGGGGGATGGCGCGCCGGCAGCTGGCCAGCCACACAAGTTACGCCTGCCTCAGGCAGGTGTAACTTCGGAAACAAAGGTGGGGAGGGATTTAGTTAGGGCTGGGGGGGGTAGGTTAGATAGGGGAAGGGAGGGGAAGGTAGGGGGGACCGAAAAAAAGTTTCCTCCAAGGCCGCTCCGATTTCAGAGTGGCCTTAAGCTTTAACCCGTATGCTCTTTGGTAATACGTTGTAATTCGTTATAATTTTTTCCTGCCTTATCCTCCTTCCAGCTTGTTCAAGCTTCCAAGTTCTCTTCCCCTGTTGATTGTAACTTTGACTTATTCCTACCTATTGTTATCTTCGTTCACTTGAATTGTTACTCCAGTTATACCCCTTGTTAAATGTAAACCGATCCGATATGGTTATTTACTATGAAGGTCGGTATATAAAACTGTTAAATAAATAAATAAATAAATAAATAATGCCTCTGTATTGCTCCATGGTGAGACTGCACCTTGAATACTGTGTGCAAGTCTGGTCACCACATCTCAAAACGTTGTACTAGAGAAAGTGCAGAGAAGGGTGACCAAAATAATAAGAAGCAAGGAACGGTTGCCTTATAAGGAAAGGCTAAAGAAGTTAGGGCTGTTCAGTTTGGAGAAGAGACGACTGAGGGGAGATATGACAGAAGTCTACAAAATCATGAAAGGACTTGAACAAGTTAATGTAAATCAGTTATTTACTCTCTCAGATAACAGAAGGATCAGGGGGGGCAGTCCATGAAATTAGTAAGTAGCTCATTTAAAACAAATCGAATAAAATTATTTTTCACTTAGCACATAGCTAAGCTTTGGAATTCATTGCTAGTGGATGTATTTACTGGGTTTAAGAAAGGTTTGAATAAGTTCCTAGAGGAAAAGCCATACACTATTACGGTAATTAATAAGCAATAGTAGCTTGTGATATATCTGATGTTTAGGTACTTGCCAGGTAGTTGTGACTTGGATTGGCCACTGTTGGAAACAGGATACTGGGTTTGATGGACCCTTAGTCTGACCCAGTATGGCATATTTTGTGTTCTTATGTTCAATTCCAAATCTTCCTCTCAGAGTGCCTCTCCCCATTTACACAAAATTATACGCATAACCGGTTTATTCATTCATACAGAGTCCTAAGTTATTTTCTAACAGCTTGTTGCGGTCTCCACCGCTTCCCCTCTATCTGCTGTGCTTAGTGCTCACCTCCGATGGCGGGAACGCCGCTCCTGCGGCTCCGCTGGGCCTTCGGGGAGTCCGCCATTGCTGGGCCATCTCGCTGCTGCCACGCGCGCGCGCAAGGACGCACGGTCGCCGGAAGTCTGGCCCCGCCTGGGTTAACAACGCCATGCCCCAAGCCTGATTTAACCGGCGTTCGCCTGCCTTCTCATTGCCTTGCAACGAGGGTCGCTACTGTTAGTAGTTCTTAGTTGCGCTTCTGCTGTTCTGCATTCCGGTTGACCTCAGCTTGTTCCTGACTCCGCTTCTGCCTGCCGCCCGCCATTGACCTCAGCTTGTGCCCGACTCCGCTCCTGCTCGCCGCCAGCCTCCGACCTTTGCCTGCTCCTGAGACTGCTTCTACTAGCTGCCAGCCTGACTTGGGTTCATCTCTGTTCCTACTCACCACCCGTTCCGGCTCTAGTGCACGCTACTGTCTCCAGTCCTGCCTTCAGCTGGTCACAGTCCACGATACGCTACAGACTCTGTTCCTGTTACCTGTCTGCTCCGCTCCGCGGCATACTACAGACCCCGGGCCTGCTCACTGGCTGCTTGTGTTCAGCAGGCTAGAGACTCTATCTGACCGCCCCGCTCTCGCCGGGCCTTCCTGCTCTCTGATACTGTGCTCCTAAGTCCCAAGGTAGACTTAGGAGGCTCCTAAGTCCCAAGGAGACTTAGGAGGCTCCGCCTCCCGATCTACTCTGCCACCAGGGTAGTTCGGTTCAAGGGTTCACACCTGGACTGCAGCTTCCCAGACTGCAACAGTTTGCAAGGCCATGGACTCGGCGGAGTCACCAATGCCCTTAGTCTTACCAGAAATGGCTGAGCAAATACACTTTTCTATGCAGCAACAGATACAGGAGGTAGATCTAGTTTTGGAATCCATGCAGGGGTTAATTGAACATTTGGGGACACCACCTACCCCCCATCTTCCTGCAGGTGAAGTGGTTTCTGAGGAGATTCTAGGCCGCCTTCAACATCAGCAACATTGTATTGATACCCTTGCAGCTACAGTGGACCAATTGGCCTCTTGTCTAGAAGCTTCTACTCGTCAAGAGCCTTCTGCACCAGTCGCTGTTCCCAATACACAGTTGCCAATTCCTAGCAGGTATGCTGGGGACAGTAAGTCCTGCTGTGGGTTCCTGAACCAGTGTCAAGTACGGTTCACTCTGTTACCATCCCAGTTTCCCACTGACGCGGATGGCAAGGCGCTTGAATGGGCTTCACCTTGTGGGAACGCTCCGATCCTCTGCTACAGAATCTTCAGGAATTCCTTCTTCAGTTTCGCCTGGCCTTTGATGATCCTGCACGCCAGTCCACGGTGGCTTCAGAACTCTTGCACCTCCGACAGGGCATGCGTCCGGTAGCGGAGTACATTATCAACTTTCAGACCCTGGCCATGGAACTGGCTTGGCAGGATGATTGCTTAAAAGGGATCTTTCTTGAAGGCTTGGCTGGTCGGATTAAAGATGAACTGGCAGGACGGGAGATTCCTGAGGAGTTGAATGACTTAATGGACATTGCAGGCAAGGTTGACCGCCATCTTCAACAGCGAGACAGAGAGACTCGGTCAGCTAATAGGAGTCAGCCGCGCCTACACGTCTCTTCCAGGTCTCCTCTGCAAAAGGACTCCTCCTGCTGCCAGCCCTGCTTCTGAACCTATGCAGCTGGGCAGGTCACCACTTACTCCGGAAGAGAGGAGCCGTCGGCGCTCCCTAGGCCTCTGCCTATATTGTGGAGGTAAAGGACATTTCCTGTCATCATGTACTGAGCGTCCGGGAAACGCCCGTGCCTAGGTTATACCGAGGAGCTACACCTAGGCGCTACCGGATCCGCTCCTCTCTGCACTCTGCCTGTAACCCTCAAATACCCCGGTGGGGAGATCCAGATTCGGGGCCTTTGTCGATTCTGGGCTGAGGGGAACTTTATTGTGGCCAAGCTGGTGACACAACTGGGCCTGCCTACGGAACCGAGGAATCCTCCTCTACGCATCTCTTCGATCCGAGGACCTTGCTGCCTGGAGTTATCTCTCGCTCCACGAGACCAGTGACTTTGCAAACGGGTCATTTCACTCCGAGGAGATTTCCCTACTCATCCTGGAACGAGCCGTGCATCCATTGGTGCTGGGACTTCCGTGGCTTCGTCAGCACTCCCCATCATCAGATGGGATGACTTCCAGCTTGTCAGCTGGGGTTCTGCCTGCTTTGACCGATGTTTACCGTCTTCCTCGTCCTCCCAACTCTCTGCATCTCTGTTCCTCGCACCTCCTGCCAGAGGCCTACCAAAGCTTCCAAGATGTCTTCTCCAAGGAGATGGCGGAGATTCTTCCGGAACACAGACCATTTGACTGTCCCATTGATCTGGTTCCCGGTACCACACCGCCTCGTGGCCGTGTATATCCTCTCTCACTGCCAGAGACTAAGGCGATGTCCCAGTACATCTCCGAGAACCTAGCCAAGGGATTTATTCGTCCATCCTGGTCACCGGCAGGTGCTGGATTCTTTTTCGTGGGTAAAAAGGATGGTTCACTACGACCGTGTATTGACTATCGCGGTCTCAACGCCATTACCAAGCGAGACCGCTATCCACTGCCGCTCATCCCGGAACTATTGGACCGTCTCCAAGGGGCTCGCATCTTTACCAAGTTGGACCTGAGAGGGGCCTATAACCTCGTCCGTATTCGCCCAGGAGACGAGTGGAAGACGGCATTCAACACACGTGATGAGCATTATGAGTACCTCGTGATGCCCTTTGGGCTTTGTAATGCCCCTGCCGTCTTCCAGCACCTCATGAACGAGGTGCTTCGAGAGATGCTCCATTCCCACGTAATAGTCTACTTGGATGATGTCCTCATATATTCCAAAGACATAGACTCTCACCACCAGCATGTTTGCCAGGTTCTTCAGGCCCTCCGGGCCAATCATCTATATGCCAAGCTTGAGAAATGCGTTTTTGAAGCCGAATCTCTACCTTTCCTGGGATATATTATCTCAGCAGCTGGCTTCTGTATGGACCCAGAAAAGGTAGCCGCCATCACAAAATGGCCCCAGCCCACGGGTCTCAAAGCCCCTCCAGCGCTTTCCTGGGCTTTGCGAACTTTTATCGACATTTTATCCCTCGTTACTCTCACCGTGTGGCTCCTCTTACAGCCTTGACCCGTAAAGGAGCAGATGTTAAACACTGGCCGGCTGCTGCAGTTGCAGCTTTCTCTGATCTCAAGGAGGCCTTCCTCTCAGATGTTTGTCTCTGACACCCGGACCCTTCACGACCGTTCATCATGGAGGTTGATGCCTCCAGCATCGCAGTGGGAGCGGTTCTCAGCCAGCACTCTGATACTGGACAACTCCTTCCTTGCTCGTACTTTTCCCGGAAGTTCTCAGCCGCTGAAAGTAATTATTCCATTGGGGATAAAGAGTTGCTGGCGATAAACTCGTCTTCGAAGAATGGAGACAGTGGCTCGAAGGCTTCTTACACACCACCACCGTTTACATGGATCATAAAAATTTGGAATTTCTGACTGACCCAGGCTCAACGACTGAACCCCCGCCAAGCCCGCTGGGCCTTGTTCTTCAGTCGTTTTGACTTTGTTGTACAGTACCGTCCTGCTGCTAAAAATCTCCGGGCAGATGCCTTGTCCCGCACCTCCTGTGCCGAGGAGGACATTGAGCCACCACAATTCATCTTGGAGCCCGCTAAGGTTCGTCTCTCTGCAATGACCATCCTCTCACAAGACCGGACGGGTGCTCTCACGCCGGGACCGTTTGACTGCATTATGTTGGGCCCACGACTCCTTGATCGGAGGACACGCTGGACGAGAAAGGACCCTGGAGCTCGTTAACCGGTATTACTGGTGGCCCAACATCCGGCGTGATGTCGCCTCGTATGTGGCTTCTTGCCCTACCTGTGCTCGCCAGAAACCCAACTCTGGCTCCCCATATGGTCTCCTGCACCCGCTTCCGGTTCCCAATGAACCATGGACCCATATAGCTACAGACTTCATAGTTGACCTGCCTCCATCCCAGGGACATACGGTTCGTCTGGGTCACGGTTTGACCGTTTTTAAAAATGGTCCATCTGGTTCCTTGCCTAAGCTTCCCTCTGCACCCGAGTTGGCCCACCTGTTCGCCCAACATGTGTTTCAGACTTCACGGCCTCCCTCAGGATATCGTCTCGGACAGAGGTTCGCAGTTTGTGGCCCGCTACTGGAGAGCCCTCTGTAAATGCTTCCGGGTTAAGCTCAGTTTCTCTACAGCCTTTCATCCTCAAAGCAACGGACAGACCGAGAGGATGAATAGGACCCTAAAAGCATACCTCTGGGCCTTCATTAATAAGAGGCAAGACAATTGGTCAGAGCTCTTGCCCTGGGCCGAATTCGCATATAACAACCAGGTCCATGCTGGCCAACGGGCAAATCTCCGTTTTATCTGGTATATGGTAAGCCATTACGACCACCGCTCCCGCTAGAGGCTCCCAGTGCCTCACCTGCTGTTCAAGTAACGGCCCAGCAACTCCAGGCCTTGTGGCACATGACACGAAAAGAGCTACTCCGTGCGGCCGCGAGGGCTAAGCAGACGGCCGATCACCATCGCCGGCCAGCTCCCACATTCCAGCCTGGGGATAGAGTCTGGCTAAGTACGAAGAATCTGCACCTTCGACTTCCCTCACGAAGATTTGCACCAAAGTTCTGTGGTCCGTTTTGAGTGGCTGAACGAGTGGGATTGGTATCATATCGACTTCGGCTACCCTCTTCTTTCAGAGTACACAACGTGTTTCACGCCTCACTGCTCAAGCCTGTGGTCCTCTCCCGGTATCACCGTACACCTCCGGATCCTGCGGCCACAACCGTTGAGGATGATCCTACATACCAAGTACGGGATGTTCTGGACATCCGATTTCACAACCGCAGATGGGAGTATCTACTGGCCTGGGAGGGTTGTGGTGACGAAGATAACACCTGGGAGCCCAGCCGTAATATTCTGGACAAAGACCTCTTGCACCAGTTCCACCGGGACCATCCAGAGAAACCGGGCCCGCTCAAAAGGGGCCGTAAAGGGGAGGGTACTGTTGCGGTCTCCACCGCTTCCCCTCTATCTGCTGTGCTTAGTGCTCACCTCCGATGGCGGGAACGCCGCTCCCGCGGCTCCGCTGGGCCTTCGGGGAGTCCGCCATTGCTGGGCCTTTTGCTGCTGCCCGCGCGCGCAAGGACGCGCATTATGGACGCACGGTCGCCGGAAGTCTGGCCCCGCCTGGGTTAACACGCCATGCCCCAAGCCTGATTTAACCGGCGTTCGCCTGCCTTCTCATTGCCTTGCAACGAGGGTCGCTACTGTTAGTAGTTCTTAGTTGCGCTTCTGCTGTTCTGCATTCCGGTTGACCTCAGCTTGTTCCTGACTCCGCTTCTGCCTGCCGCCCGCCATTGACCTCAGCTTGTGCCCGACTCCGCTCCTGCTCGCCGCCAGCCTCCGACCTTTGCCTGCTCCTGAGACTGCTTCTACTAGCTGCCAGCCTGACTTGGGTTCGTCTCTGTTCCTACTCACCACCCGTTCCGGCTCTAGTGCACGCTACTGTCTCCAGTCCTGCCTTCAGCTGGTCACAGTCCACGATACGCTACAGACTCTGTTCCTGTTACCTGTCTGCTCCGCTCCGCGGCATACTACAGACCCCGGGCCTGCTCACTGGCTGCTTGTGTTCAGCAGGCTAGAGACTCTATCTGACTGCCCCGCTCTCGCCGGGCCTTCCTGCTCTCTGATACTGGACTCTGTGAGTTACTCTTGCCCAGGCCTTTTCCTATAAAGACTGTTACTGTGCTCCTAAGTCCCAAGGTTCTAGGACCCTACGGGCTCCTCCTGGGGGGTTCCTGGTTCCTGGGTGAAGACCTGTGCCTGGGGCTCCGCCTCCCGATCTACTCTGCTACCAGGGTAGTTCGGCTCAAGGGTTCACACCTGGACTGCAGCTTCCCAGACTGCAACACAGCTATTTATGTGTATAAAACATGCTTTTATTTGCAGACTGAAATTAACAAAGCAAAATAACACTTTGTTTCAGCAAAGTGAAGATAACAGAAACAAGAAAAAAACAAATAATTATATCCAATAATATGCATAAGAACTTTTCACATAGTAATTATTATCCCCAATAATAAAGAAACACGAGATCACTCAAAGGGGACATGTATGCAGGAAGAAATGAAATAACCAGTTAAAGAAAGGCCTAGAGCAAGTAAGGACCCCCATATATTAATACAGGTCTCAATGTAACATCAAGAATCAGTTGAAACTGGACAAGAAGTAATAACTCTCCTAGCATTGAGAAAAAATTGTAGCTGCTCAGGTGCAAAAAATATGAAGGTATCTGAATGTAACTTTACAAAATATTTACAGGGGTATCGTAGAACAAAAGAGGCCCCCAAAGCAAGAGTATCTTTCCTACAATTAGTATATAGTCAAGCCGAGCTTTTGAGTCTACTGATCGAGCGGCATGGATAAAGTCTTTCACCCCTGGATTTAACACTCGCCAAGAGTCCAGTAGCTGCAAGGAGTCACAGATGAAGAGAATACCTTTATTAGGACCCAAAGATCTACTAGGAGCTTGAGAAGAACGGTCCAATGTAGGATCTGCTACGCAGATAAAGTCTCCGCCCATCAGAACTGGCACCCTAAAGGACATTATTTGAGACACAATTTCTGAAAAAAACCTATGATCATATTGATTGGGTCCGTATATAGAGGCTAAAATAATCGATTTCCTAAAGAGAAGATCCTCTATAATAATATAGCAACCTCTGGAATCGCTGATAGCTTGTTGCAGCTGAAAGGAGACTGACATGTATTATTATAGCTACTCCCCTGCTATGCGATGAGCCCATGTGCTACAAAAATTTGATTGAATCCTTTCTTTTTAAATTTTAAATGTGAGTTTACAGTCATATGTGTCTCTTGCAGAAATACAATGGACCCTTTAATTCTATTGAGATGTGAAAGAACTTTTTCCCTTTTTATTGGGGTGCCCAGACCAGCTACATTCCATGAGATGTACTTTAAGGCGTTAGCCATAATTCCATAGTAATATGAGAGTGCAACCATCCCCATATAATATCTAGAAGACATTGTAATAATAATGGACCAGATATTAAGCTTTAGATTGTGACAGGTTGCTGGGACTATAATCAACATGATACCAACATTTCCTAGGTACATTAAACTTGTTAAAATAGCTGCACTTGCATGTTTACTTTTACCTCTTGGAGACAACTTGCTTTCCCACCCACATACCCTCCTCTCCTCCATCCCATAAAGAATCCCTAGCGCAGGAGGGAAAAAAACCATTCATCGGAGATCAGATTAGAGCACATAGGTGCCTTCCCTCCTTCACCACTACTCCCAAACCATGAGAACTTTGTCAAGTAAAGAGTTTAGGAATCCTTAAATGGGAGTTCCAGATTTGAAACTGAAACCATGGAACATCTATTGAATAGTTAGAACATCAATTGAATAGTTAGAAAAATGCAGTGAAGGTAGCTAGCCACCTCCCTTCAGGGAGGTTTTTCATTATTTCAAGCAATCCGTTATGAAAATTTGAAATTTCTGGGGACTGGTTTCACACTCATAAAGTCGTGCTGTCTTTTCCCATTCCAAGACTAGCCTGTTTAGGCTTCTGTAGTGAGACAGCCAATTTCAGGTAGATGATGGTGCACTTTCCTTGAGGAACTCCTCTGCTGCTTTCGGTGTCTCGAAGAATTTTATGCCATTCTCTTCCAGATTTTTAGTCGTGCCGGATAAAGTAGTGCAAATTGAAGCTGGAGATTCACCAGATTTGTGCAAATAGTAGAAAATGAACGCTGGTGCTGTGAAACTTTAGTAGAGAAATCCTAGAATATCAACTGGCGCTTCCCTTCATGTTGAAGCTCTTTTTTCTTGTGATAAGCTTGAAGGAGTTTCATTTTATGCGCATAGTCCAATATTTTTGCCACCATAAACTTTCGGTGTTTTTCTGTCCGATGATACATCCCTGACTCGATGGGCCCGATTTACTTTCAGGTTCCCCACTAAGTCTGGTAAACCTAGTTTTGCCGGAAGCCAGGTCTCAGATTAGGTAGGTTTGCCTCTACAATCTGCTCGGCGAATCCCACGAACCTTGAATTTGACCTCCTTAAACGGTTCACTGGATCTTCAGTTTTGGAGTCTTGTGCCACCACTGTTTTTTCTAAAGTCACCATCTTGACTTGCAGAGCTAAAGCATCATCCTCCACTATGCTCACCCGTCCTTCAACAATATCCATGCGAGAGTTGTAGTCTGCGAGCGAGCTTTTGACTTCGGTCAGTTGCGACGAAATTTCATCGAAACAAGAGTTTAACGCTGCCACAACTGCGGTGGTAATCGTTGCTACCACAGAGTCATTCCAGGCCCTGTCAGTCGAAGCTGGTTGTATTGCGACCATTTTGACTTCAGGTTTACACTGCTTGCCTTCATCTTTTCTGGTTGGGCGTATAGACATACCGTTGCATAAATAGATAAAATATCATCCAATCCAACTCTTTGTTCGACCTTGATTGAAGTATGTTGTTCAGGGGAGTGAAAGTCTCAAGATTTTCAGTTTTTAGAGGGATTTTCGGAGGGAAGGCACCTGGAGCGCGAGGCATCCACGTCCTCCCCTGCATCACGTGATCTCCAGCAGTGCATATTTATGTAATGTCACGGCCAGTTAAGTACCAAAGAAACTTAACAAACAAAAAAATAATTTTGGGCCACCCCATCCCCAAAATTCACTAACAATTATGTCCAGCATAGCATCTGATCCTCCCTCCCAAGCCCCACAAGACCCCAAAAGAATAAAAATAAGTTGCGGGCCAAGGTAGCCTGAGGAAGTTCCCCCACTCCCTCACGGATTTCCCAAAACTACACAGGTTCTGGGCTCTCTCCTAAATTCCACCCTTTACACTCACCTGCAACTCTCCTGCCCCACCCAGATTTACCCAAAACCCCCAATACTGCTGGGAGCATGGCACATTCATACTACTCTCAGTACCATTTTGATAACATATGCTTACCTGTGTGCTCTGAAGACAATGTGCTTTCAGTTGTATTGGGAGTTTTAAGGAGGTCCGATTGGGGTGGGAAGGTAAAGGTTGCAGGTGGGTGGGGGTTAAGAGGGGGTCTGGAGCCCTGTGCTTACTGGAAAACTAGGGGAGAGTGGAGCAGGGAGGCTCCATGGGCTACTATGACCCATAACCGATTGTTACTATGAAAGTAACAATCGGTATATAAAAATTAAAAAAATAAATAACATTTGTATTCTTTTGAGTGACTTGGGGGCAGGAAGGATTGGGTGCTTTGCCTGACATAATTTTTACAGCTTTTGGGGGTAGGTTATTGGGCCTGCTGGCCTGGAAGGTTTTTGATTTTTGTTGTTTTTCTTTAATATTTAACTAGCTAAATTTTCAGTACAGCCAGCTAAATTTAGATATCTGGGTATATATAAACTTTATAGGAAAATTAGTTCTTACCTGTTAATTTTCGTTCCTGTAGTACCACTGATCAGTCCAGACAGTGGGTTGAGCCTCCTTTCCAGCAGGTGGAGACAGACTAAAACTTGCAGGATGCCCTATATCAGGACAGAGCCTATCCTCTAACTCTTCAGTATAACGTATGTCAAAGCATAAAACAATAAACCCAAGAATAGGATCAAGCAAGTAACCGAAAAGCTCAACGGAGCAACCATAGATTAATGTAGAAGCATGGTATACCTATACGCTCTTGCATAAACTTGGTATAAAATAACCACCAAGGCTTCCGGTGTAAATGCTCAGTAATCTTGCACCAAGGAAAATATGAAAATCTGCAGAGCTGCAAAAAAAAAACAAGCTTCGAGAGGACAGAAGACAGACAGGGAAGGGCGTCTGGACTGATCCGTGGTACTACAGGAACGAAAATTAACAGGTAAGAACTAATTTTCCTTTCCTGTACGTACCCGGATCAGTCCAGACAGTGGGATGTACCAAAGCTTCCCTAAACTGGGTGGGACCGAGACAGTCCCGCTCGAAGCACTTGCCGCCCAAAGGAACTGAACACCGGAGTGTGTACATCCAAACGGTAGTGCCGAGCAAAAGTGTGCAGAGACGTCCAAGTGGCGGCCCTGCAAATCTCCTGCGGGGAGACAGATTGACTCTCCGCCCACGAAGTAGCCTGAGAACGCAGAGAATGGGCCTTCAGACCCTCAGGAAGCGGACGACCTTGACAAAGATACTAGGGATGTGAATCGTGTCCTCGATCGTCTTAACGATCGATTTCGGCTGGGAGGGGGAGGGAATCGTATTGTTGCCGTTTGGGGGGGTAAAATATCGTGAAAAATCGTGAAAAATCGTGAAAAATCGGAAAAATCTAAAATCGCAAAACCGGCACATTAAAACCCCCTAAAACCCACCCCCGACCCTTTAAATTAAATCCCCCACCCTCCCGAACCCCCCCCAAATGAGTTAAATAACCTGCGGGTCCAGCGGCGGTCCAGAACAGCAGCGGTCCGGAACGGGCTCCTGCTCCTGAATCTTGTTGTCTTCAGCCGGCGCCATTTTCCAAAATGGCACCGAAAAATGGCGGCGGCCATAGACGAACACGATTGGACGGCAGGAGGTCCTTCCGGACCCCCGCTGGACTTTTGGCAAGTCTCATGGGGGTCAGGAGGCCCCCCACAAGCTGGCCAAAAGTTCCTGGAGGTCCAGCGGGGGTCAGGGAGCGATTTCCCGCCGCGAATCGTTTTCGTACGGAAAATGGCGCCGGCAGGAGATCGACTGCAGGAGGTCGTTCAGCGAGGGTTCCGGCGCCTCGCTGAACAACCTCCTGCAGTCGATCTCCTGCCGGCGCCATTTTCCGTACGAAAACGATTCGCGGCGGGAAATCGCTCCCTGACCCCCGCTGGACCTCCAGGAACTTTGGCCAGCTTGTGGGGGGCCTCCTGACCCCCACGAGACTTGCCAAAAGTCCAGCGGGGGTCCGGAAGGACCTCCTGCCGTCCAATCGTGTTCGTCTATGGCCGCCGCCATTTTTCGGCGCCATTTTGGAAAATGGCGCCGGCTGAAGACAACAAGATTCAGGAGCAGGAGCCCGTTCCGGACCGCTGCCGTTCCGGACCGCCGCTGGACCCGCAGGTTATTTAACTCATTTGGGGGGGGTTCGGGAGGGTGGGGGATTTAATTTAAAGGGTCGGGGGTGGGTTTTAGGGGGTTTTAGTGTGCCGGCTCACGATTCTAACGATTTATAACGATAAATCGTTAGAATCTCTATTGTATTGTGTTCCATAACGGTTTAAGACGATATTAAAATTATCGGACGATAATTTTAATCGTCCTAAAATGATTCACATCCCTAAAAGATACGCCGAGGAAATGGCTTCCTTCAACCACCGCGCAATCGTGGTCTTAGAAGCCTGCTTACCACGGTTGGGACCACTCCAAAGGACGAAGAGATGGTCCGATACCCGGAAGTCATTGGTGACCTGGAGATAGCGAAGCAAGACTCGTTTCACATCTAGCCGACGAAGGTCGCCACCCGCCGTACTCGCAATCTCCTCCGGAGAGAACGCTGGGAGTTCGACCGACTGGTTGACATGAAAAGCGGAGACAACCTTAGGCAAGAAGGAAGGAACCGTCCTGAGAGAAACCCCGGAATCGGAGAAACGCAAGAAGGGCTCCCGACAGGACAGCGCCTGAAGCTCGGAAATACGGCGAGCAGAGGAAATAGAAACCAGAAAGACAGTCTTTAGAGTAAGATCTTTGAGCGTAGCATGGCGAAGAGGCTCGAAGGGAGCCGCACAGAGAGCACGAAGGACCAGGTTGAGACTCCACGACGGACACGTGGCCCGAGAGGGGGGGCGGAGGTGTCTAACGCCCCTCAGGAAACGAATCACGTCAGGGTGAGCTACTAAGGCATGACCATCCACCTGACCCAGGAGAGAGCCGAGCGCCGAGACTTGAACGCGTAGAGAACTGAAGGAGAGGCCCTTAGAGAGACCCTTCTGAAGAAAAGAAAGAATCAAAGGAATCGAGGCGGAGCGTGCAGGGTCACCCGCCTCCGTACACGTGGACTCAAAAACTTTCCAGATGCGCACATAGGCCAGAGAAGTCGACTGCTTCCGGGCTCGCAACAGGGTGGAGATGACCTCCTCCCTATAACCTTTGTGCCTCAGGCGACGCCGTTCAAAAGCCAGGCCACAAGACAGAAGCGATTGGCCTGGTCGAAAAATACAGGCCCCTGCCGGAGGAGACGAGGGAGATGACCGAGGAGCAGGGGCCCATCCACCGCTAGATTGATGAGATCTGCGAACCACGGCCTTCGCGGCCACTCGGAAGCGACGAGAATCACCGGTCCCCGGTGGAGCTCGATTCTCCTGAGAACTTTCCCCACCAGTGGCCACGGGGGAAACACGTACAGAAGGACGTCCGCTGGCCAAGGTAGAGCCAAAGCATCCACGCCCTCTGCGCCGTGCTCCCTCCAGCGGCTGAAGAACCGATTGGCCTTGGCATTGCGCAGAGTCGCCATGAGGTCGAGGTAAGGAAGACCCCACCTGTCCACTATCAGAGCCATGGCTGCGTCCGAGAGTTCCCACTCTCCTGGATCGAGCGGCTGAGGAAGTCGGCTTGAACATTGTCTTTTCCGGCGATGTGAGAAGCCGCAAGGCACTGTAGGTGACGCTCTGCCCAAGCGAGGAGACGGTTGGCTTCTAAGGCTACCAGGGGACTGCGAGTGCCCCCTTAGCGATTGATGTAGGTGACTGTGGTGGAGTTGTCGGACAGGACTTGTACCGCCTTGCCGCGGATCAGGGGAAGGAACTCCTGAAGGGCCAGGCGGACCGCCAAAGTTTCCAGTCGATTGATGTGCCAGCGAGACTGAGTCTGGGACCATGTCCCCTGGGTGGACTGAGAAAGGCAGACCGCACCCCAGCCCAACAGGCTGGCGTCCGTGGTTACTATCGTCCACTGTGGAGCTTGAAGAGGCATCCCTTGCAGGAGATGAGGAAGAGACAGCCACCACTGTAATTCGTCGGTAGTAGACTCCAAGAACGGAAGGACTACGTGGAACTGCTCCGACACTGGTTGCCAACGAGACAGCAAAGCTTTCTGTAATGGACACATATGAGCAAAGGCCCAGGGGACCAGATCGATGGTAGAAGCCATGGAGCCCAGGACTTGGAGATAATCCCAGGCTGTCGGGGAAGATAGCGCAATCAGATTCTGGACCTGATCGATCAGCTTGAGGGCTCGCGCCCGAGGTAAGAATACCTTGCCTACTCGGGTGTCGAAGTGTGCTCCCAGAAATTCCAACTCCTGGGAGGGCTGAAGCTTGCTCTTGGAAAAGTTCACTATCCACCCGAGAGAGGCAAGGAGCTCCAACACATCCAGGGAATGCCCCGAATGCTTCCTTTGGTGGAAACTTGACAGGGTTTCTGGAAGACTCGACACTGGACGTAATAAGTAGAGGAACACTCTTAGTATCTTTTATATCTGTAAAAGATATGTTTCGTCATGAAAAAATATTTTGGGAAATATCCTGTGGTTTTTCATGAAGCAGCAGTTAAGGTTTTTCCTGACTTAGCTCCAGCTACCCAAGCTAGACGTTGGGGTTTTTTAAACCTCAGACAAGAAGCTAGTGGCCTGGGCTATAGTGTGAAGATATTATTTCCTTGTAAATGTTTTCTTACGAAAGGCAATGAGTGCTATGTATTTTTCATTGTAGATCAGTTAAAAGAGTTCATAGAAGCGAGGAAATTGAACACACTTATTTAGTAAAAATGATGCTACTGTTAAGTGCACCAATAATGCATTAATATTACTTAAAGTTACCTTCTTAAAAGATTACATGTATTCCTACCCCCTTGATTAATGTTTATTATCTGCTGGGAGTGGGTCTTAACAAGGAAAAATGGTTAAGATAACTGATTACAATTTTTCTCTTTACCATTTTTGTAAAGTTTAATTATGCCTGGATGGAGATTAGATTGAAGATTTTGTTTTTCCTTTAAAATGGAGATAAGGAGAAATATATATATATTGTTATTCTGATTAAGTACACACTGTATTTCTGTATAAGCAAATATGATTTTTGTTTATGTTAAAAATGAATAAATAAAGAATTTAAAAAAACCCCAAAAAACAGAAAAGCACTAAAGAAGGCAGAAATTTCTTTCAGAGATCCTTTTTTTTTTTTTAAACAAAAACCAAAAGAAGTACTTGCTTGAGCCTAAAGAGAAAGAAGAGGCTGACTAGCCTACAGCAGAGAACCGAAGGGGAGATGCAGCTCCTGCTGGAGAAAGACGAATACTGAAGGGTTAGAGGATAGGCTCTGTCCTGATATAGGGCATCCTGCAAGTTTTAGTCTGTCTCCACCTGCTGGAAAGGAGGCTCAACCCACTGTCTGGACTGATCCGGGTACGTACAGGAAAGACCGGTTTAAAAATTATCCAAGTAATGTTACCTGGATAACTTCAGCTGAGTATATTCAACAGAGACTTAACCTGCTAAACATTCTTGTCACGTTATCCAGCTAACTTTAGCAGAATAACTTGTCCACTCACTGGCTTACTGAATATTGATCTCAGTATTGCAGGAGAATTCTGAAAAATAAATATGCTCTTACTTTCTTATCCATGTTTTATACAATTATTTTTACAATATAGATTTCTTACCTTTTAGATTTTGTTGGGTACCCAGACTGACCAGTTTTACAGTGTAAATGACACTGTCTTCAAAGAAAAGGCAAGAACCTTCAGCACCTACAAGTGAAGGATGTTCCACTTTAAGGATAAAGCCTGTGTTATCAAGTTCTTGTTCTATAAGACTGCTGCCTTCTATGCTTGTTTTTTCTGCAAGATAAGATAATTTAATTTCAAATCCATAAATAGGTAAAGCAAAGATGTTTACTTATAATAGGTGCTTTCAGAAGACAGCGGTTCACCACTCCCACAAGTGGATTAGATGACCATGCATGGTACAGAAAAATATATTTATTTCTAGACCAGAGCTGTCCAGAAAAGTCAAAAGGTCTTTACTGCGCAAGTGAAAGGAGTTTCAGTTAAGGATGTACAATCATTTTTAATGACTGTAATGAATTAGGCCATTTTTGGTTTGTTCTGAATAGAACAAACAGAAAATAGTGCTTTGGAAAGACCTGAAAATTTGGTAGTATTTTCTTATTTGTTGCATTTTTAAAAAGAAAACAAAAATGGGCTTCTGGGAGGACCAGGCCTTGGCATCAGGGGCGAGTCCTGAGGCCTGGTCTGGCACTGAGGCCTAGGCCTCGCCCTGGTGCCAGGGCCCAGTCTTGAGGCCTAGTCCTATCCTTCAGACCTAGGCCATCCCCGAGGCCTAGTCCCATTGCTGCAGTATAGGCAGAGCAAAAGAGCCAGGCCCTGAGTCCTGGTCCCATCGATGAAACCTAGGCCCAGTTCAGTGGCTTGGTCCCAGTGCGCAGAGGCCTTGTCCCAGTACTAAGGCTCGGCCCTGAAGCCTGGTCCCAGCACTGAGACATGACCATGAGGCCCAAGACCTGGTCCTGAGGCATCATCCTGGTGCTGGCATGTAGACCCAGCACTGATCACTGAACACCATGGCCCTGAGGATGGATCTTGTCACCAAGGCCTAGGTCCAGCACCAGGACCCAGCCATGAGGCCTGGTTCTATCACCAAGTCCTAGGCACAGCACTGGCTCAGTGCTGAAACCTAGATCTAGTATCAGGGATCAGACTTGACACCTGGTCCTGTCACTGAGGCCTAGGTTGAGATGTAGGCCTAGTGCCGAGGCCTGACCTGGAGGCCTAGTCCCATCAATGAGGCCAAGGTCCAGTGTTGGGCCAAGGTCCAGTGTTGGGCCTGGCCCTAAGGCCTGTTCTATCTCCAAGGCCTAACCCCAGTATCTTTTGGGCCAGTGGATGGACAGGTCTAGCATGAGAGGACGACGTGGGCTGATGGGACACATTGCATGCAGCAAGATATAGTGCCGGGTATAGTTGTAGTCATCCACAAATGGCAGAAATAGAGTCTGTAACCTCTACCCAGAATGACTGTACATAAGAACAGTTCTAGCACATATGCCTGTACATTCTCTCTTCCCCACAACTTTTCCAGCAACCTTTATCACTATAGCTAAACTTAGCAAAGAAAGCTGAAGTGCGGTACATACGATTCAGCAACTTTTATGATAATTCCTGCCCCTTACAACATATCATAATATTCCTAGATCTTCTCCAGATGGATTTTCAAATCTCTGCATCCCAATTTACATTCGAAACTGTATTCCTTTGCTATACCAGTTTTGGAGATGTTTCTTTCTCACTCAGTTCTGCCCTAATAGATTTATAAAGCAATGGTATCAAGCTCTTTGGCATCCCCCTTCCACACAACACCTCCTCCATTCCCCCACTCTCCTCCAGATCAGGATCTAGTGTGACTAAGAGCAGAATATCTTTGTGCAATTGCAGATAGAGATATCGTGTAGAAGAAAGGACCACATATTCGGCCACCAGCTCCGTGAACAATTCAACATTGCCATCATCAACCAATTGTCCCAGGTGTCTCAAGCCAGCTACAGCCCAGCTCTCCGTATCTAGAGAGAAGGTACACTTTGACAAACGCAGGTTCTGAACTATTTATGTCATATAAGATGTGGTCATATCTAAAGCCTTAATATCTTGCTGCACTACCCTCCATACCTGCAAAATATGTGCTATAATGGAATGCTCCCTTGAAATAGACCTGAGCTGGTTAGAGGGAAAAGATATTTGCAACAAGGAGGCCAAACTACACCCACTTGCTGCTACTCTTTTCATCCCCAACCAGGATAATGACTACTCATCGTTTATCCAGGCACAAATACAAACCATATGGCAGGCTCAATAATACCACTGGATCTCTGGGAGTCCCAGTACACCTGAATCACTATGCTTTACCAAGGTTTGATATTTAAATCTCGATGGGTGACCTTTCCATAGAAAGCTAATCACTGCTCCTCGAAGGAGTCAGAATGTCGCAGCTGGCAAGTCACATAGGGGGTGCATAAAGAGGTAAACCAATCTAGGAAGTATGGCCATTTTTATCAAATTCACTCTGCCCATCAGAGAAACTGGGAGATGTAGCCAGCTCCCTGAGTCTGTCTTAATTTTTGCCATTATTGGTAAATAATTATCATTATATAATTTAAAAAAATCTTTGCAGATCCAGATACCTAAATACTTAAAACTGGACTGAGCTCATTGAAACATTTCTGTCCCCTCAGTGTTCCTGTCCCCCCCACCAACATAATTTCTGACTTGGAATAGTTTATCTTGTATCCAAATAAGGAACCACAGTAGTCCAAAAGAGTCCTCAGCCCTGCTATAGATCATGGGAGATTTGTCAAATATAGAAGGGCATCATTCGCATACAACGAAATTTTATGAGTACCATTACCCATGTAAAACCCCTAGATCTCCTGAAAACTTCTCACTGCTTGGGCCAATGATTCAATTACCAGATCAAATAGCAGCGGAGACAGGGGACATCCCTGCCTCCTTCCCCTACCTATATTAAACAGTTCAGATATTCTCCCCCTGCCCCTCGTCACCATCCTAGCGGTGGGCCCTGTAAACAGTGCTCTGATCCAAGAGACAAAGCCTCTGGAATATGAAAGTGTTTTAATACTGAAAACATAAATGGTATCATATCTTCCATCCTTAACTGCAGGACCTTAGCCAAAATCATTACATCAGCATTAATTAAAGAAATCGGACTATAAGAAGCACACTCCATCGGGTCCTTGGCAGCTTTATAGATTAATACTATAAAAGCCTCTGTCAGTTTGCCGACCTCAGCCTCAGGAGTCCTCAAGTAATTATAAAGGGCACTCAAACAGGGTGTCAACACCTCTGCAAAATGCTTATAAAACTCAGCAGGAACACCTCAGGGCTGGACTATTCCCTCCTGCCAACGTTTTCATAGCCCATATTACTTCATCTGGAGTAATAGGTGTTATTAAAACTTCTGCATCCTATGCCGACATGTGCGGCAATCCCAAAGGCTCCACAAATGTTATATTCTCCTCCACAGGAGTCGGTTGTTCCTTATAAAAACTGGAAATATGGGATGCAAATATTTTGTTTATCTCCTGTGGTAGGTGTTTAATGTTCTCCTGTGCATCCCTTAGGCTAGGGATAAACTTTCTGATTTAGGCTTCAATATTTTCGCCAGTAATGAGCCTGCCTTGTTCACCCTTTCATAGTATCTTTGTTTTGAAAAACACATCGCCTTCTCTATTACCAAGGTCTGCAACTATTTCAGTTCATCCTTAGCCAGGGTGAGTTGCCTAAGTATTTTCCCAGAATCAATTTGCTTATGTGTCTTTTCCAAAGTTTTTATTTTAATCTCTGTCTCTGCTTGCCTCTGTTTTCTCTGGCAGTTAAGGTAATTAGCATGAGAAATACCCCCCCCCCCCCTCCCCGCACTACTGCCTGTGCCTTCAGCTCCTCCGATCACAAGGTGGGAATAAACTCCTCGGGTGGATTATGCAGATCAAAATCTTGAATAACCTTTTGAATCTTATTCCTAAATGCCTCCCCGTCCAGGAATGAAGCATTTATTCGCCAAGGTCTGAACAAACCCGGGTCTGCTGAGAAATGAAAATAATCAAAATTGCAAAATGATCTGATAATGTGCTGGTTAAAATGTTGGAATCCATCACTCTGGATGCCAATAAAACATTGCATAGGAAATAATCTATGTGATTATGTGTTTGATATCTAGGAGAGAAATAGGTATAATCCCTGGCATTTGGATTTCTCTCTCCAAACATCAGCTAATCCAAACGTTTGCAACATACTAAGAACCCCACTATTAGCTTCACCTCCCTGTCCACCAGTCTGCCTTCTATTCTTTGTCAGATCCACAGACACATTCCAATCTCCCCCTACACATAGCTCCGTAGTATCAAACTTCATCAGGACCTCACACAATTTATTATAATATTCTGCCTGGCCACTATTAGGACCATATACTGCCGCCAGTGTTATTCTTCTGCCAAATAAATTACCTTCCAATATCACATATCTGCCCTCTAGGTCACATCGGGATGCACATACCTGAAATAGGAGGTTTTTATGAATCAAAATAGCCACACCTTGGCAGTGTGATGAATTAATGCTGCATACACCTGCCCTACCCACATCCTCTTCAATTTCTCATGCTCTTTAGCAATCAAATAAGTTTCTTGGAAAAAGGCTATTAATGCCCTTTGATTTTTCAAAATTTGCAAGATTTGAGTCCTCTTTGCAAGTGAGCAGATTCCATGAACATAAAGGGAGATTATATTAAAATTAGTGCTCATCTATCTGTATAATAATATCTAATAAACAAAAAACATAATTTAATGTGTTCAAGCAACACCCAATCTCCTTCTATCCTCAAGCTCATCTGCAGTATTGTCAACTCATCTGTTACCAATAGTCACCTTTAGTGCTGGCTTTAAATTTTTTAACTCTTTTAACAACCCCAACACTAACTTGAACCCTCTTCCCCCATCACTTATTTCAACTCGAAACTAAACCTACCGCCCCCCACTCCCTTAACCCCCATCTCATCCCCCAAACACACCTTCCCCAATCACAACTCTCAGCCCTCATTCCACCTTCTCCCTCAAACACATACACCATTATTCCCCACTTACCTCCCCAGTCCTCCCACCAGACCCCTAACTTTAAGCTCTGATGACAAATAAATAAAAGACACATTGCTTCCATCAATATTATAAACCTCAAATTTAAAAAACAGCAATTCTTCCCTAAAAAGCATAATTTGATGATAACTCCCACCGGAGACCATATCTATGTCTGGAAGATACCCCCATCCACCAGAGCATTTAAAAACAAAAGCAAAAAATATATATATAAAAAAAAGATAGTCAATAAATGTTATTCTGATGGCCAAATTGTACTTGCTGTGTGGCACTGTGTGTTCCATCTGCCAGAATCTGACCTCCATGCCACTGCATATTAACTTTCAACTCTGGTAACACCTCAGTGGTGCCAGTAGATAATACTTATACTCTCTGGATCTCCACTGCAAAACTGTCCCCTCGCCCAGTTGGATAGGAAAAAAACATTCTAACTCACTCAGTGACTTTGATGGCGCATAACCGAGTTCTCCTCTCTGTCCGGCACTTCAACATTATACCGCCTGTGCTCCACCATCTCATCTGGCCACTTCGGGACTGCTTCAAAAGAGGGTCCCACATAGCACCACTGCCAACAACAAACAATCAAAATAAGATGAAATTGAAAAAAAATACAACACTCAAAAGGGGGTCTTCCATTTCTTGTTCAGCCGCTGATTTTGTATTTCACTTTTCACTGTCTTCCCTCCCCTGGCTTGCCAATATGTCTCCCACTCAAACCGCATCTGTCGCATCATCGTTTACCACCCAGCTCAGTCCTTCTGTGACCCTGCCTTGTTGCGATTGCTGAGAAATTTTTTTGCGGCTTCCACAGATCACCAGTTTGGAGTCAAACATCAGCGCGCTGGATACAAGAGTACGTACTGCAGGCCTTTCGATTGCAATGCTCTCTTTATCTCCTGAAACTCGGTTCTCTTTATTTGAATTTGCTGCAAGAAATCCTGGAATATGTAGAAGCGGCATCCATCATACATAAGCTCTTTCTCCTGTCTGGCCGTTAACACAATTCTAGCTTTATCCAAAAAATGATGAAACTGTATAATAATCACTCTAGGTCTTATCCCCAAAAGCGGAAGGAGGTGCCAAGGCCAATGCACTCTCTCAATTGTTCCCAGGCCCTGCTTCGTTTCCAGTTCAAGGGCCTCCGGGATCCATTTTGAAAAAAACTTCACAAGGTCTTTCCCCTCCAGCACCTCGGGCAGACCCACAATTCAGATATTCATGCGACATCCCCTATTTTCAATGTCGTCCAGCTTCTTGGCCAACATTGCATATTTTTTATCCAATGCCTCCACCCACACACGTATTTGGGCTTGCGCCATCTCTACTTCCTCCATTCTGCCTTCTACTTCATTCATGCCGGCCGTGTTTTCCTGAACCGATGACACCAGAGAGGCCACCTTTTCCACTACCACTGGTAGCTTAGAATTAATGTCTGAAAGTTGCTTCGAGACGCTCTCAAACATTTTTTGCAACATATCAGTTTGGCCCTGTGCCATCAGCAGAGCAGGCCACTCATTCTCCATATCCAAGTCCTCAGGTGGTGTCTCCTTTCCTGATCCTGACTTTGCAGCAGACTTCTGATTCTTAGTAGATTTCTCAGCCCACATAGCTGGTATTGATTTTGTAGACATTCTTAATCAAATTTCAGCAAGAAAAATGCTGCAGGAGTTCAGAATATTAACAAAATTAAGCCAAGTTGAAGGAGCTGAGCTCAAGCATGTCTGCTTCTCAGCACAACATCATGTAACCCCCCCTGAATATAACTCTTTTGACATGTAAGCAGAGCTAAACGATTCTTCAGAATCTTACAGAGTATGTACTGAACAGAATTTTGGAAGAATTCCAATCCTGAAGCTAATGACCCATGAAGCTAAAGTTCATCTTCTTAGACTTTGAGGCCAAAGAGATTTCCTGCTCCAAACCTTCTCAGCTTTGACTTAAGAGTAGATGGCACCAAAACAGGCTCCAAGTCCTGAGCCTATGGTGTCAATATGCTCAGCACTGATGATGAGATTCAAAGGGGCAAATAATTCTGTCCAAATCTGCCTTGAAGAATACTTATGAAAGTAACAGGGTCTGCCAAGTAAGAGAACCACCATCTTCCAATGCTCTTTAAGGAGCGCACCAAAGGCCATTAACTAGACCTTGCGATTGGAACTGAGACACATTAGCATTGGAGGCTGAGCTCATCTTCAGGTATAGCTGCTTTGGATGATACAAGGGTCCCTTGCACCTCTATGTTCTTATAGCTATATGCTGAAGAGGCACATAGATGCTTCAGAGCTTCTAGTCAAACCTGGCCCTCTGATTCTGTGCTCCAGTATCCAGAGCCATACTCTCTGCTTAAGCTGAGGGAGCAAAACTTGTTTTGGCTACTGGGTCTATGATCTGATTGAGGATCCAGAGAGGCTGAGGACCCCTTCAGCATGGCTTTTAATTTGGTGGATTCTGGGAATGCCTGGGACTGATATGGAAGGCAGTGACAGGAAAGAAGTTGAAAGTTCAGGTAAAAGACATGAGAGTGGTCAACTGATATTGGATTGAGAATAGGAATTTATATACTCTTCTACATAAAAGTAGAAGAATTACAACTGGGTAGACTGGCTGGGCCAATTTGTTCTTTCTCTGCCATTGATTACTATGTTACCATGTTTGAGCACAGCATTCAATGAATCTTTCTGGTCTATGCCATTCATTGACCTGGAGTTTTTCTTCTCAGTAAGATAAGCTTGCAGCCTGATCTTCTAGGCCTGGACAGCTCAGAACAATATCCATATATAGATACTATAATCCAAGATGATATGGGATCGATAATATGACGGGGTTCATCTGGCACGTCCTGAGGTGAGAAGGAGCGCGATAAGGCATCAGCCCGAGTGTTCTTTTCTCCTGGACGGTATTTCAGAAGGAAATCAAACCTGTTGAAAAACAAGGACCATCTTGCCTGATGGTGGTTGAGTCATTGAGCATGTTGAAGGTACTCTAGATTCTTGTGATCAGTGTAGACTACTATTTGGTGTTGTGGCCTTCTAGCCAGGGACGCCACTCTTCAAAAGCCAGTTTGATCATGAGGATTTCCTTGTCTCCTATCCCAAAGTTTCTCTCAGCAGGCGAGAATCGCCTAGAAAAGAAGGAGCAAGGATGGAGCACATTGGATTCGCTGTACTGACTTAGAACTGCCCCCACACCAACGTCAGATGCTTCAACCTCCAAGATGAAAGGACGGTGTGGGTCAGGGTGGCGGAAACACGGCTTCTTTTGAAAAGCCTCTTTAAGCGTCATGAAGGCTGAGATGGCTTCAGGAGACAAATTGGCAGGGTTGGCTCCCTTCTTGGTCATAGCAATCAGAGGGACTGTCAATGATGAGTAGTTTTTAATGAAGGATCGGTACTAATTGGTAAATCCTAAGAAGCGACGTAATGCCTTCAGGCCTGTGGGTTGAGGCCAGTCCCAGATACTCTCGTTTCTTGGGGTCCATTTGAAAACCGTTCTTCGAAACGATATATCCCAGGAAGAGTACAGCTTCTTTGTGAAATTCACACTTCTCAAGCTTAACGTAAAGGTGGTACTCACGCAGACATCTTAGGACTTTCTTAACATCCTCCTGGTGACTTGGCAGATCCTGAGAAAAGATCAGTATATCATCAAGATATACTACTACGCATTGATACAGTAAGTCCAATAAGATGTCGTTCATCATGTTTTGAAAGACTGCAGGTGCGTTACTTAAACTGAAGGGCATGATGAGGTATTCAAGTGTCCAGCAGGGGTGTTAAAAGTAGTCTTCCATTCGTCTCCTTCTCGAATACGCACCAAGTTGTAAGCTCCTTTTAGGTCCAATTTGGAGAATATTTTGGCCCCTTGGAGTCTATCGAACAGATCAGATATTAAGGGCAGGGGGTACCTGTCCTTGATGGCAATCTCGTTCAGACCCCTGTAGTCGATGCAGGGGCATAAGGTGCCATCCTTTTTTTCTACAAAAAAGAAGCCTGCACCAGCTGGGGATTTGGAAGGTCTGATAAATCCCTCTTGTAGATTTTCCTGTATGTAGGTGGACATAGCTTTGGTCTGAGCTACAGAAAGAGGGTAGACTCTTCCTTTGGGAGGTTCAGAGTTTGGCTTCAGATTTATGGCACAATCGAACTCTGTGTGAAGGAAGCACATCAGCTGCTTGCTTAGAGAAAACATCCTGAAAGGAGGCTTATTGTGGAGGTAAGCCAGGTAATGATGGAGTGGTAGGCATGCAGATGAGCGGTGAAACTTCAGCAAGATACCAACCATGACAGTCTGGTCCCCACCGGGACAGTTCCAAGGTAGCCCAATTAAATTGTGGCATATGGTCTTGAAACCACGGCAGACCCAACACCACCGGATGCATGGCTTTTTCCAACACTAGATAGGAAATAGATTCTGAGTGTAGGGCTCCAGTGCGCAGGCCAATGGCCTGGGTGATCAATGAAACTTCTCCAGGAAGTGGTTCTCCATGGATGGATGACAATAGCAGAGGCTTCTCTATTGGTGTGGTAGGAATCCTCAGATGTTCAATCAAGCGCTTCAGAATAAAATTACCTCCAGCACCGGAGTCAATGAGAGTGAGAGTCTGAAACTCGAGTCCTCCGCAAAGCAGAGATACAGATTAGGATAATGGAGGAGTAGGAGAGGTAAGGCCCAGGAGAAGTCCTCCTGCAGATCCCAGGCCTGTCAGTTTCCAGGACAAATGGGACAGGTTTGGACTGCGTGACCCGATTGGCCACAGTACATGCACAGGTCCATGCATTTGCAGTAACGTCTTTCCTTAGAGGTCAAATGGCTTCGGCCTAGTTGCATAGGCTCTTCCTCCTCTAGGGGTGCAGACAGTAAGCTGGAATCAATAGGCACAGGTTTTGGATGGTTAGCCCCCACTGTAGACTTTCGTGGACTCTTAGCCTAGAGTATGATCACGGATACGGCAGTGAGTCCCTGCTAGTTCCATCAGGGACTCAAAGGATTCAGGCAGATCGTGAGCCACTAGTTCGTCCTTTATGTGAGAGTTGAGACCCTCCATGAATTTGGCATGTAAGCATCCAGCGTCCCAATGCAGTTCGGATGCTAGAGTCTTAAATTCAATAGCAAAGTCTGTAAGTGGCTTGTTACCTTGCTGAAGGTTGAGCAAGGCAGATCCAGTGATGGTCTGGCGAGCTGGGTCATCAAACACAGACTTAAAAGGTTGTAGAAATCCTGATAGGTTATTCAGGATAGGATCTTCACATTCCCATAGCGGTGAAGCCCAGGCCAGGGCTCGTCCTTCAAGGAACGACAGGATGTAGGTGGTCTTTGAAGCCTCAGTGGGAAAGAGGATAGCTTGTAAGGCAAAATGCATGCTGCATTGATTGATGAACCCCCTGCACATCTTGGCTTCACCGTGAAGCGGGTAGGTGTAGATAAAGGCACACTGGTCTTAAGGGTTACCACTGGTGACAGCAACTCCTTCACAGGAGGAGCTGAGGAGTTCAGTTGAGTGTGTAACTGATTGAAGGCAGGAGCAACATTCTCCAAAGACTTTTGTTGTTCTGTAATCCGCTGGGCTAGGCCAGGAATGGCCTGCATGGCTGCGAGCTGAGCCGAGTCCATGGAGTTAGCAATCTATTGTGTTTGAGGCATTGTGGAACCTTGGTCGCAGTGGAGATGACCACGGCCACGGGGAGGAGTCCCGTGCGGAACCTGTTGCGATAGGCTGACACAGTTAGCAGACACAGAATGGATAGAGTATTTATTGTACTGCTGTAATAGATGGTAATGCAGGAAGGTAAGGCACTGATTCATGAGGTGCCAATACGCTCAACAGGCTCAGAAGCATTGTCTCACCCAGATGTTCATGATAGGCAGGAGCCCGCAGTGCAGGCGACGCTGCAGCTGGTGGGTGGAGTTGGAGCGCCGGCTCGTAGAGGTACTCACAGAGGCGTCTTCCTGATGGTAGAATGGTGGGACCAAAGGTCCGTGGTGCAGGATATGAAGTAGATAGGCCCTCGAGGAGCGAGTAACCAATGGTCCAATATCCTGGAAAGAATAAGAATAAGAGAAAAGACTCCCGAGGAGTGGTTGTGTAGGTTAGTGTAGGTTAGTGAGGACCCCGAAGGGAAGTAGGAAGCGAAAGACCCACGAGGAGCGGGTGTCTAGAGCTTCTGCTGGAGCGATGCCCTTTAGCGAATGAGGCGTCTAAGCTAGCAGCTTATAGCAGGCGAAGTCTTTGCTAACTCAGTTTGGTAGCGGAAGCGGAGGCTAGTTATACCCAGAGGTACTGATGTCATGCGGTGGGGCCGCCCCCGAGGTTCCCGCCATGACGTGTACTTGAGCGTCAGAGCTGTGCGCGCTCGTGCCCTAGGAGACCACGAGAGTGAGCATGGTGGATGGGGACGCCCATGCTGGTCTGAGAACACCAAGGCCCATGGCACTTGGCACCGGAGACAGCCATCTTGCCCAAAGAGAGGGAAAGGGGAGAAAAAGAGGTAAGGCAGAGTGGTCACAGCTGTCTGCGACCGACGGACGCAATACAGCCGTCTCTTCTCCAAGCTGAACAGCCCTAGCCTCTTCAGCCTTTCTTCATAGGGGAGCTGTTCCAATCCCTTTATCATTTTGGTTACCCTTCTCTGTAACTTCTCCATCACAACGATATGTTTTTTGAGATGCGGCGACCAGAATTGTACACAGTATTCAAGGTGCGGTCTCATCATGGAGCGATACAGAGGCATTATGACATTTTCCGTTTTATTCACCATTCCCTTTCTAATAATTCCCAACATTCTGTTTGCTTTTTTGACTGCCGCAGCACACTGAACCGACGATTTCAATGTGTTATCCACTATGACACCTAGATCTCTTTCTTGTGTGGTAGCATCTAATATGGAACCTAAAATTGTGTAACTATAGCATGGGTTATTTTTCCCTATATGTATTTATCACCTTGCACGTATCCATATTAAATTTCATCTGCCATTTCAATGCCCAGTTTTCCCATCTCACAAGATCTTCTGCTTGTGATTTAACTACTCTGAACAATTTTGTATCATCTGCAAATTTGATTACCTCATTCGTCATATTTCTTTCCAGATCATTTATAAATATATTGAAAAGTAAGGGTCCCCATACAGATCCCTGAGGCACTCCACTGCCCACTCCCTTCCACTGAGAAAATTGTCCATTTAATCCTACTCTCTATTTCCTGTCTTTTAGCCAGTTTGTAATCCAAGAAAGGACATCACCACCTATCCCATGACTTTTTACTTTTTCTAGAAGCCTCTCATGAGGAACTTTGTCAAACGCCTTCTGAAAATCCAAGTACACTACATCTACCAGTTCACCTTTATCCACATGTTTATTAACGCCTTCAAAAACGTGAAGCAGATTTGAGAGGCAAGACTTGCCTTGGGTAAAGCCATGCTGACTTTGTTCCATTAAACCATGCCTTTCTATATGTTCTGTGATTTTGATATTTAGAACACTTTCCATTATTTTTCCGGGCACTGAAGTCAGGCTAACTGGTCTGTAGTTTCCCGAATCGTCCCTGGAGCCCTTTTTAAATATTGGGGTTACATTAGCCCCAGAGGCGACAGTTTTAGTTCCTTGTAAACCAGTGTGATATGTATATTATACAGGAACATCGGTATATAAAAATTAAAAATAAATAAATAAATTAGCTATCCTCCCGTCTTCAGGTACAATGGGTGATTTTAATGATAGCTTACACATTTTTACTAATAGGTCTGATATTGCTGGTCATTGGGGTTAGGGTAGGTTCCAAATGGGCTGGAAGCCTCAGAATTAGGAGGATGCTGCCAAGAAAAAAAGATAAATATACTGACTCACATCAGTGTATCCAAGGGTTTCCCCTAAGCATATTGGGGACAATTTTCAAACTGTCCATATTCAGTCAAAGACTGCATGTACATTTTACCCATAACCTTTGTGCCAATTTCCAGAGCAAAAATATGCATGTACTTTCACTTTGAAACTTGGCATAGGTACCAGCTTTTTCTGTAGGTAGAAAAGTTCTTTAAAGATTTGAAAGTGCAATTTACACATACATTTTGACTCCCCCAATTTAAAAACACTTCTCAGGAATGTCTCCTCTTACAGTAGCTAGAAGTATGTGTCTTGTAGTATAGCATCCAAACTTATAGCTGCATTGAGAGCAGGCAGTTTCCAGACAACAGATTTACATGGGTAAAATGCTTTTTTGAAAATTGGCCTCCTTATGGTGCTACTGTACTTCATCTGCATTCTGATTATTAATTTCATGATGCAATCAGCTACTTTTCCTTGAGCTGTCTGTTACTCTTGGATCCTATCTATTCTATATTGTGTGATTACATGTGGCACCAATATTGTACTTATCTAACTGTTCTTACCATTTATCAGCAGATTATTGGTGAAAGCACAGAACAAATGTTTGCTTATCTCTTTTTGTTCTTGGTCACACCAGTTTTTCAGTGCTGCCATTTCCTTTATTGGATATTCTTCCTCTCCAAAGCAGTAGCTGGTTTTAACAGTATGACTTTGCTTAATACCTGGATAATACCATTTTAAAAAATGTTCCTGGGCACTGACTGAAGCTTGGGCTTTGTGCTTATTTTCCTGTGTTGCATTTCCTGTTTTCCAGAAAGAAATGTTGGTTTCACTCAGTTTGTCCTTGTCACTGAATGCTTTGTAGGAATAGTTACCCTGAAGATCAGAGCTGGTTGTGGGCACTTGCTGGATTGTAAATGCTTTAGAGTTCAACATGTCCCATTCCTTCACCAATGACATTAATTTATGCATTGGAGTGATTGTTGTTTCTTTGTATTCTGATATCCTGGTTTGCTCTGTCTTTGCTGCTCTCTTCCTTGGAGGGCTTAGTAAGAATTTAGAACATTTGGAACTAATATCCATCTCTGTGGACTCATTCCATCTCTCAGATTTTGGATTGCTACTTCTTTTTGTTCCTTTGGTAACTGAAATCATTTTGGTGTGATTTCCATTGTGTCCTTTCTTTTCTTGCCTGCGTGGAGTACTTTTGAGTTTTCTCCAACTATAGAGTTGGCATTCATTGAATTCTGTAGTATTATGTGATGGCTCCTGAGAAGAGAAAATAAAATTGTATTGCAGAAGTTGTTTCCAAGTTTTTCATTCTGGACCAACTTTTGATTTAAATCAAAATGCAAGTTAAAATACTGTACTTTTTAAAATTTAACACTGTTTTTTCTATAAAATCAGATTATATAGACTTAAGTAAAGATGTGAAAAATGGTTTGACAAAAATGTGGAGGAAGAGAGAAACTAGGAGAAAGCACCAGTGATGGAAAAGATGAAGGAGGAGGAGACAGAGAAGTCAGAGGAAATTATTCCACACCTGCCTGTACTGAATGCTGCTGAAGGATCTTGCATGCAGGACCATTAAAAAACAAAGTGTCAACAATTGCACCAATCAATAGTATTTAAAAATATAGATGTGCAAATGCGGATTACTCACAAATGTAATACACACATAAAAAGCCCTAATTATTAAACTGTTGTTTTAAAAATGATAAAAATAAAAAAAAATAGTAAAGATGAATGAACATGAGGTAATACTAACCAAACTATAGCAGGATGCTCTTCATTTTTGAAAAAGGATGGCATAGATCATCTTAAAAAGCACGATCACTGTGTGCTCTAAAGTTGTTCTCTTTTAGACTACTACTGGATTCATATGGCTATTTGTGCCTGCACACAGTGATCGTGCTTTTTAAGATCTTCTGTGCCATCCTTTTTCAAAAATGAAGAGCATCCTGCTATAGTTGTTTTATCATTTTTAAAACAACAGTTTAATAATTACGGCTTTTTATGTGTGTATTACATTTGTGAGTAATCAGCATTTGCAATATCTATATTTTTAAATACTATTGATTGGTGCGATTGTTGACACTTTGTTTTTTATTTGCTGATATATTAAGGAATATGACTAAGTGATTTCTACAGTTCACCATAAGGAATCCACCTATTTGACTACACTATAATTAATTATAGGTAAATTTTGCCACATTGTTTTGTATGTCATATTTTATATGTGTATCATTTTTTCTGGCATATATTTATGTTTTGATTTATGCTTTCCTCGTTTATTGTTTGGTCTGTTGGTATGTCAATCATTTGTATTTATTTTATTCATTTTTATATTAATGTCTGCATATTTTAATGTTTTATGTGTTACTTTTATCTGTTTATATTTACAATAGCCCCTGAAGCAGCTCACACATGAGCGAAACCCGGCCTGAGTTGGGCAGTTTGTAAAGATTGTGATAATAAAGAATCCCTGGTGTTTTTACCGATCCACTACTCTTTGGTTGCTACTTGCAATATTGGAGCGGTTTCCGATCTGTTTCTCTGGACAGTAACGTGCAGACTTCTAATGTAATTCACTACAAAAAAATGTGATACTGCTGTCCACTGGGGGATGACGGGTGTGTGTCTAGGGATGATGTCCCTAATTACCCATGGAGGAGAACAAATTTCAAAGCCATTTATGTAGTAACAATTTATTTTACCTGTAGAAATTAGGGCTTTAAAAATTGCCTAACCTGTCTGTGGATAAAAGTATGCGTGTTGTTGAACAACACGCATATTTTTACCTGTAGACTGCTCTGATGAACCCTGGAGTAAGGAGAGGGCAGAGGATTGTACAATGCACATAGGAGCCGATGTAATAAGGGGTGCTAAGCCTACCACAGGTTTTTACTTGCGTTTCAGCATGAGTTTTTTGGCGTCAACATAGCCCTGGTATGTAAAAGGGGCTTTACTGCCAAGAAAACCCACACTAAAAATCCCACGGCAGCCTTATTGCGGGTACATGCAAATTGCAGGGTAGTAGCCTAATTAGCTATTACCCTGCAATGCAAGGAGGAGTGCTAAGCAGGAGATTGTCTAGCACATCTCCTACTACCATGGGAAATTTAATGCCTGCTCAGAGGCAAGCATTAAACGTCCAGCAGCTGGCCTAACCAATGTTGCCTTCCCCAAAGGTCTGGTCTGACATGTCAAGCAATCTGGTCCGGGCTTGCGCCCAGGGGTCCTCTCAATTGTCCTCCTTCCTTCAGGATAAACTGTTTTCACCGGGATGTCAACCAGGTGCTATCATTCGGTGGGGGCATAAAGGTCTATATAAGTGGAAACAACTGAGGGCTGGGCATCAAATGATCTCATTTCCTGAATTGCAACGGGTTTACCAATTACCAGATTCCGATTTATTCGCATACCATCAGGTCCGGCATTATTTTCTCACAGCTCATTTAGGGTTAGAATTGAGCAAGGGAAAATCGCCACTGGAAAATTGGTGTTCTCAGACAGCTGGGGTTAAAAAAAAACCCCATTACCAAGATTCTCACCCTTTTAAAGGGGACGGTCAAGGGGAAAGCAGCATTCCAAAGGGCGTGGGAGAAGGACCTAGGGATGACTTTGGATGATGGGGAATGGTCCCAAATCTTCTGTGCTGTGAGCAGAAGCTCAGTATCCACCACTTTAAAGGAGAATGGGTACAAGGTTATGTACCGCTGGTATCTGACTCCAGCTAAACTAAGTAAAATGTTTCAGGGCATGCACAATTTCTGTTGGAAGGGCTGCGGTCAGGTCGGGACTTATCTGCACATGTGGTGGGGGTGTCCGTATGTTACCAGTTTGTGGGGGGTTATTATTGATTTTATTTATAAGGTCACTCACATTATGGTGCCCAAAGACCTTAAAGTTTGCCTCTTATATACCCACATTGAGGAGGGTGATACTCATACTCAGCGGTGGGTCCATCAGGTATTTACTGCTGTCAAATGTGAGCTAGCCCTATGGTGGCATAAAGCCGAAATCCCTTCCCTGACACAAGTATTAGGTAGATTAGATACTATATTCCTCATGGGAAAGCTAACCGCTATCTGAAATGATAGTCTCCATAGTTTTGAAAAAATATGGGGCCCCTATGTAAGCTGGAAGGCCGGTAATACACATCCTCTTGTCTGATGTATGTGATGTCTGCTATCAACAAAAGGTATATATCACAGGAAACCCCTCTAATCTGTTCTGGGTACGCCGAGGGAGGGGACCAGAGTTCTTTTCCGAGGTTTCCTTCCATTTCTCACTGTAGGCCCAATCTTGTTGGACTCCTGTATCTAGTCTACTTCCAGGTGAGACCCAACCAGGCAACCCGAATCAGCTCTAGTGGACACACCTGGGGGGGGTGGGGGGAAGAGATTTCTATATTTATATTTGTTTACTTCCATTTGCTTATAAAAGGAAACAAACACACACTATATAATGCAGATGGCAATGAAGATTAAGAGGTATTTGAGTAGATTCTTGGGTACTGCGGATATGGCCACTCCCACGGGGAGGAGCCCCGTGAGGAACCGCAGTACTAGGCTAGACTCTATACACTCAGACACAGAGAATTCATGTTTATTATACAGCTTGGTGGTTCTGCCCAGGGGAGGCAGCAGTGAGGTAACCCAGTAGAGTAGTCCAGGGGTCCTCGGCAGAGGAGACCCATCCCACACTCCAATGATGGTAGGCTGCCCTGGGTAGAAGAGAGAGTCCCGGATGTAGACTCGCAGCGCTGAAGCTGGAGGTGAGACAAGCTGACAAGGTTAGTTTACTCACTGAATAGATAGCTGTATTTGTTGAAGATCCTGGCAGGCAGAAGTAGTAGGTTTGCAGGCACCAAGGCAGGGAGAGCAAGCCCTCGAGGAGTGAGTACCCGGTATCCCAGATAGGCACCTGAAAGAAAGCATAGGGCCCCCAAGGAGCGGGTACCCAGATTAGAGGTGAATGGCCCTGGAGGGCAGAGAGAACTTCCAGCGGCAGCAAAGAAGCAGCAGAGTAGCTTAGACAGGAGGCATTCCAATCCTTGCTAACTGAGTTTGTTAACAAACGAAAGGCAGGCTAAATACCCGCCATGATGTGGATAAAGACGTGGGTGACGTGCGCGCACGCACCCTAGGAGGCCCTCAGGAGAAACATGGCAAACACTGTCGCCGTAGCCGTTCCGGGGACGCCAGAGAGCGGCATGATGACGTGGCAGCAGCCATCTTCCCAAGGCTTGTGGAGAGAGAAGGAAGAAAGGTGAGGCACAGAGGTCGAAGCCGTCTGGAGACTGACGGACGCAACAGAAATGAGCAAATACACCACAGCTCTGTTATTGTTCAATTCACGCAATTTATTTTCTTTCATTTTATTGTAATGTAACTTGTCTCATGCCACACCATTGCTAGGATCAATGTAATGTTGTTTAGCCGTACTAGTTATGTGATTTCAAGAAATTGATTCGGTACAGTAACATTCTGTAAGTGATGTTAATTTAGCATGTAATGATCACCCTGAATACAGTTCCAACTTGTTCAATTGATTGTTTGACATTTTTATCCATGGTTGTGTCAATAAACAATAAATTATTAAAAAAATAATAATAATGCAAATACACCCTGTCCACCTCGGTTAGTTAATTTTTTATAATAGTGGACTCTACTCTCTAAGGCAAAGAAATCTTCCAAAGTCAAACAATTTTGAGGAAGCTTAGAAGGAGCAGGTAGCGAGGCTATGTAATGTTGAAATTGTAGATAGGAAAATATGTGTGTCGATGATAGTTTTTACTGTGCAGACAGGGAGGAGAAAGGTAACAAATGGCCCTCTCCATCTAATACATGACCTAAATATATTATGCCCTTGGAAGTCCAAGCTTGGAACCCAGCCATGTGAGAACCCGGAAGAAAATCTAAGTTGCCCCTTATGGGGAGAAAGTAAGCACATTGTCCGGGGATTGAAAGCAGTTTTGTGGCAAGCTTCTAGGCCCTCCAAATCGGAAAAAGGAATGAATTTAATAGAGGGGATAGCGCCAATTTTAACCCCCTCCATCTGTAATACAAACAGTGGATCTAGCTTCCCCATTAACGTTTTCTCCGCAAAAATATTGATACAAGATGATTCTCCCAACAACTAATCAGGGAATAATCGGAGATTTCCAGCCAGGTTGTTTAGCTTCAAATCCGGACCATTCAACCCACCCTGGCCCCAGCATGCTTGAAGATGATGAAGCGAGATTCGTGACTTCTTGCCTCTCCAGAGAAAGGACCTTAGTGCCCCTTCCAAGAGCCCCAGATCTCTACGTTTGACCACCAAGGGTAAATTTTGAAATAAGTACAACCATTTGGGAAGGAGAATCATCTTGTATAAATTAACGTGAACGATCAACAACAGAGGGAGGTATCTCCATGTCTCCAGGCGAGTCACCGAGGCAGTGAGGAGGGGGAGCACATTCACGTCATAAAGCTTTTGGAGCTGGGATGGGATATATATATCCCCAAGTATCTAATCTTGGGGTCCGCCCAGGCCAACGGAAATGGTTCCCCCCCCCCTCCCCCAAGCATCTCACAGAGATTCAGGGAAGGCCAGGGCCTCTGATTTTCTTTTATTTAATTTGAGCCCTGAAATTTCCCCAAATTCCTGAAAAAGCTATAAAAGAGCATGCAAAGACTGCCGGGGGTTGGTCAAAAAAACTAAAATATCATCCGCAAAAGCGGCATATTTAAAAGTTTCCATGCAGAACCGTACCCCTTTTATCACTTGGTCCGCCTGTATCACCAGAAGAAGAGGTTCTAACTGCAAAAGAAACAGTAGTGGTGATAGCGGGCAGCCCTGTCGAGTACCCCGGTAAACTGAGAATGGTTCAGACTGGGAATTATTAGCTACAATGATGGCCATGGGGTCGTGATATAATAGCTGAACCGCCCTATAGAAGACTCCCATTATACCCATGGATTGTAAAATGTAAAATAGATAATCCCACTCCACCCGATCGAATGCTTTTTCAGCGTTGAAGCTGACCGTAAAATATGATTCTCCCACCTGTCTCCCATAACCGTCAACACCTTTCTAATGTTCATAAGTGCATAGCGTTTCCACACGAAGCCCACCTGAATTGGCTGAATTAGAGAGGGCATCAACACCGCCAGCTGGTCCGCCAAAATTTTAGCCATGAATTTATGATCTACATTCAGTAGAGAGATCGGGCGGTAGGACTCCGGAAGCAGAGGGTCCTTCCCAGGTTTCGGTAGCAGAGTGATGTGTGCAGTGTTCATATGGGCAGGGAAGGATCCTGAGTCTATTAAAGAGTTAACAGTACGTTCTAGTGGCGCTGAAACAGAATCCACCAAGCCCTTGTAAAATTCGGTGGTATAACCATCGGGGTCTGGGATCTTACAACATTTAGCTTGTTTTATAGTCAAGCGGACCTCGTCTTCCGTAATCGGAGCATTTAACCATGCCAGCTGCTCTCGGATTAATTGGGGAAGGTTGAGGTGTGTGCAGAATTGCTCACAAACCGGCATGGTCATGTGACTAGCTGAATACAACCAAGCATAATAGGCCCGAAACGAAGAGAGTATAGTAGACGTATCCTGAGCTACCCCCCTCCCTCCCAGATGTATTCAGGACTGTTATCTGACGTGGAGCTCTATTGGATCTAATCAAATTTGCCATCATTCTACCCGATTTATTACCGAATTAGAACACTCTAAATTGATAGTAGAATATGCTTTTCTTGGCACGTTGGTGTAGCAACGTGTTAATGGTATTTTGAATAGTAAAATAATAATCCCTATTAGTGTTTGTGTTAGCTTGCTGAAGAGTGCCTCTAGCACGTCGTAACTGGGTAATTAGAGACAGTAATTGCTTGTCCAGTATTTTCTGTCAGCGGACCAGATATGATACAATCTCCCCCCTAAGTACTGCCTTCACAGCATACCAAAACAAATTTGGATTATTCAGATGCTTCTGGTTGGTCTGTAAATATGCATCCCACTTATTACACAAATAATCATGAAAATGGGGATCCTCAGTCAAATAATAGGGATACCGCCAGTCACGGTAGTGAGTAGTGGCAGGGGTCCAATTAATTTCAATCCAGATAGGGGTGTGATCACCTCCTCAATGCCAGCAGCACTAACCTTAGAAAAAATACGAGTGCTAACTAAAATAGAATCTATTCTGGACTGAGATGCATGGGCCCCCGAAACGTGCATGTAATCCTTTGCAGTAGGATGTAGGATACACCAGGGATCTACCAGGTGCAACGAGTTCCCTAGAAAGTGTATACCCCACCCCAGGTGTCCATCTCTATTATGGGCGCTCGCCCTATCCAGGTGAGGATCTCTGATATTATTATTTGTTTATTTAAAAACTTTTCTATACCGTCGTTCAGTAATGTACCATCACAACGGTTTACATATAGGCACGAAATAGGTTTGGTTTCTAAGTTATCCAGAGGGTGCCAATATTTTACAGTTACAAAGTTCAATAGTATACTCTTAAATGAGAAGTGTGTTGAAGTTACTATTTATATGATTGCTGGGATAATCATATATGTGAAGACTGTTTTCAATTTAATATTTAATTATGATTAAAATAATAAAATAATTAAATCTTTAATAGGTGACTTTCAGCTGTATGTATATGTTGTTATTCAGCGACCTTACTGTGAAATGCTTTTTTGAAGAGCCAAGTTTTTAAGTTTTTTTTGATTTTTTTTTAATTCTTTCATTAGTCTTAGCTCAAGTGGTAATGTGTTCCATAATAATGGTCCTGCCAAAGATAGTGCTCTCTCTCTAACTTGGGTCAACTTTGCTGTTTTGACTGAGGGTATGGTTAGCAGCGCTTTATTGGCCGATCTGAGATTTCTTTGGGGGACATGTAATCATAGTGCAGTGTTAAGCCAGTCGGCATTTTCGTTGTTTATTAGTTTATGAACTGTGCATAGTGTTTTGAATTGGACTCTTTGTTCTATTGGGAGCCAGTGTAAATCCGCAAGTGTTTGGGTGATATGATCTCTTCTGCCTTTTCCAGTAAGTATTCTGGCAGCTGAGTTCTGTAGTATTTGCAATGGCCTGATTATGGTATATGGTAATCCTAGGAAAAGTGTGTTACAGAAATCCGTGCTAGCAAATATTAGTGCTTGTAGTACTGTACGAAAGTGTTCTTGAGTTAATAAGGGTTTTAGTCTTCTAAGGATCATTAGTTTGGCATAGCCTTCTCTTACTTTTATTGATATGTGTTGCTTATTGCTTAAGGCTGAGTTCCGTGTCTATAATTACTCCTAGATTTCTAGCCTTATCGGTTAACTCGACTGATTTATCATTTTTAAGTTTGATGGGATTTTGGATTCTTACAATGTTTTTTCGTTCAAGGTGTACAAATTCTGTTTTCTCTATGTTAATTACTAGTTCCATTTGGTTTAATAGTTGTTTTATTATGTCTATGTAAACATTGCAAAATTCAGTGTTTTCTCAATTGATTCTTCTACTGGTAGAATTAGTTGAATGTCGTCAGCATATATGAAGTGTATGATACCTAGCCCTGCCAGTAGGTGGCATAGGGGAGCATGTAAATGCTAAACAGAGTTGCTGAGAGTACTGAGCCCTGGGGAACTCCTGTTTTTAGGTTGATTTTGTCTGATATAGTGTTTTTTATCTGTACCTGATAAGATCTATTTGTAAGATAGGATGTGAACCATTCAAATGTTTTCTTTTGTAATCCAATTTCTTCCAGTCTTTTTAATAGTATGTTCAAATGCTGTGTCAAATGCTGTGGACAGATCTAGTAGTATCAAGATGTAGTGTTTTCCGCTATCAAATCTGCGTAGTACGTTATCTGTTAGAGAAATTAGTAATGTTTTGGTGCTATAGTGTTTTCTGAAGCCATGTTGTGATGGGTAGAGTGGGGTAGATTTTTTAAAAAAGCGCGTTCGCGTACTTTTGTTTGCGCACCAGGCGCAAACGAAAGTACGCTGGATTTTATAAGATACGCGCGTAGCCGCGCGTATCTTATAAAATCCTGGATTGGCGCACGCAAGGCTGCCGATTTTGGGCAGCCGGCGCGCACTGAGCCGCGCAGCCTGTCACCGTTCCCTCTGAGGCCGCTCCGAAATCGGAGCGGCCTTGGAGGGAACTTTCTTTCGCCCTCCCCTCACCTTCCCCTCCCTAACCCACCCCCCCCCCGGCCCTATCTAACCCCCCCCTACCTTTATCCAAGGATGTACGCCTCCCGGAGGGAGATGTAAATCCACGCGCGCCAGCGGGCTGCTGGTGTGCCGAGACTCGACCCAGGGGCGGTTCCGGAGGGCGCGGCCACGCCCCCGAAATGCCCCAGGCCGAAACCACGCCCCCGGTCCCGCCCCCGAAACGCCACATCATTGGGTCCCACCCCCTCGACACGCCCCCAACACGCCCCCTTCCAAAAACCCCAGGACCTACGCGTGTCCCGGGGCTCTGTGCGCGCCGGCGGCCTATGGAAAATAGGCGCGCAAGGCCCTGCTCGCGTAAATCCGCCCGGATTTACGTGAGCAGGGCTTTTAAAATCCGCCCGAGTATGTTATTGTTGTCTAGAGGGAACAAGTTGACCATACAGACTTTGGAAAAAATCTAACCATGGATTATTAGGGGCATATATATATTGTAGAGAACAACCGGAATCTGGTAGAGTTCAGCAACCAAAATGACATAACGCCTCAGTGGTCTTTGATTTATTTTTGTATCTGGAGTGGGAGACACTTATGGACCAATATGGCAATATGGCAACTCCAGCTGATGGGTAGTGGCAGAGGCATAATGAACCACCCCCTCTCAGATCCTACTCAGTTTCTGATGTTCCAAATCATTGAGGTGCGTTTCTTGTAAAAAAGCTATATCGGCCAACTGTTTCTTTAATACTGACAGGATCTTAGTTCTTTTAATGGGAGAATTAATACCGCACACATTCTAAGAGAACAATCGCAATCCACCATTAACCATTAATTGCTAACCCAGGAATCAATGATATCAGACGAATACTGCAAATTGGCGCTATGTGGTGACCCTCCCAGCCAAGGCCCCCACTCCAGATTTACAGCAGAACTTGATGAGGTACCATACCTAAACAAACAGCTGATGCCACAGCTGGTCCCAATAATAAGTCACAGGAGATGAACCCGAGCAACCTCCCAACCCTCCCCCCCCCTCCCCATAAATGCTACAAGTGCCAAACCCCAACACAGCCCAAAAGAACTCACAGAGATCACTACAGAGCAGTCTGGTCCGTCCCCCCCCTACTCTGCCCCACCCCCCTCACGAACAACTTGAACAATAAACATAAGCATATTCGAAGGAGCATCAGTCCATGTCAAGACATGAAAGGAAATAAAATATATATATATAAAAAAGAAAAGAGTCCTTAGAGCGCTGAGATGTATATGAACCAGGGAAAGCAAAAGTGAAAACAGCAAAAAACTCAGCTGTATGCCCAGTGAAATCCTACCATAAGGTAAAGGTCTTAAGGCAAGCAATGTGTAAGGTGTCCAAAGTCCCAATATGAGGACCATTGATAGTAACCTCTTCAGGAAGCAAAAAAACAGCATTAACACCTGAAAAGGTATAACTTCTTTTGGCAATGACTCCTCAAATGAACAATTAAACATCTAATGAGAAACCAAGTGCTGTGCACCAACCATAGGATAGAGTAGAAAAATTGTCCTCCAATTTAAATCCACAGGCATTCTGGCCACCCTCACAGGTGTATTTATTTATTTATTATTATTTTTATTATTTATATACCGACATTTGATCTCAATCGAGATATCACACCGGTTTACATTCAGGTACTGTAGGTATTTCTCTATCCCCAGAGAGCTTACAATCTAAGTTTTTGTACCTGAGGCAATGGAGGGTAAAGTGACTTGCCCACGGTCACAAGGAGCAACAGCAGGACTCAAACGCTGGTCTCCTGGTTCATAGTCCACTGCTCTAACCACTAGGCTATTCCTCCCAAGATCTGCTGGCCCCCGATCAGGAAACGCTAGCACTGGGCGGGCGAAGAGCTTCCTTTTCAGAAAGGTAAACCTGAACTGCCCTTGGCTCCATAAACCATCGTATCCCAGTGGGGGTGTTCACCCAAATCTGGGCGGGGTAAACCAAGACAGCCTTTTCTCCCAAGGCATACAATTTGGCACAGAATGGCGCCATAGGTCTGTGCTGCTGCGTAATGGCCGCAGAGATATCTTGGAAAACCAGGACCTTTTGATTTTCATAGGTCAGCGTTTTGCCCGAACGCAGAGCAGCCAGTATCCCAGCCTTATGTGCAAAGTTCAAAACCTTAGCTATTATTACTTGGGGTCAGTCGTCCGTTGCACGTTTCTGACCTAGAAGATGTGCAAGCTCAATATGCAGCAGGCCAAGGGTTTGCACCAGCCACAACGCTCTAGTCAGCCGCAATTCCAGAAATCCCTCCACCTCTCTCTCCCCAATTGACTCGGGCAGCCCCACAAAATGAAGGTTAGAGCGGCGAGATCTGTTTTCTAGATCTTCAAGCCACTCCGACTGCTTAGCGAGGGAGGATTTAAGGAAGGAGATATCCAGCAGCATGGCCTGGTGGCCATCTTGTCGGTCAGAATTACTGATGTGGAGCAGCATATAACACGTTTCAAAGGTGGAAAGGGAGGCTGAAAGCTCTGTGAGTTTAGAGGAAATAATAAGGAGCTCAGGCCGAATAATTTCTTGCATCGCCACTTTAATATCGGCGAGCGCCGCCGTCTGCAAAGGCTCAGGGGGCTTGTCATCATCATCTGCGTGCTGATCAGTAGGTCGGCCTTTATCCCGGTCCTTATCTTTATTTTTTTGCAGATGGGATGCCATCTCACCTCACAGGAGCTAGCCAAACATGTCCACAAACAGAGCTGGAGGTAGAAAAAGCTGATACAGCACATTAATTATAGCAGATGAGGCTAGATGTGGAACGGGGGGGACCCGGGAAGGGAGAGACACGTCTGATCCCTTCACTGCATCACGTCCCTTGATCCCTTTTTAAAAATTGGCATTACATTGGCAACCCTCCAGTTTTCAGGTACCATAGATGATGTTACTGATATTTTAAAAATTTCCAATAGCAGGTCCGCAATTTAATTTCTCAGTTCTTTCAGCACTCTGGGATGTATACCATCTGGTCCAGTTGATTTGTTATTCTTTAGTTTGTCAATCTACCCAAGTACATTTTCCAGATTCACTGAAATTTGTTTCAGTTCCTCTGAATCATCACCTTTGAATATCATTTCTGGCATGGGTACAGCTTCCTCAGTGAATACTGAAGCAAAGAATTAATTTAGTCTCTCTGCCTTGTCTTTGTCATCCCTAAGTGCTCTTTTTACCCCTTGATCATTTAATGGTCCAACTGACTCCCTCTCAGGTTTTTTTTACCTCAAATGTACCTGAAAAAAATTTTATATGAGTTTTTGCTTCCATGGCAAGCTTATTTTCAAATTCTCTCTTTGCCTTCCTTATCAATGCTTTGCATCTGACTTGCCAGTGCTTATGCTTCTTCATTCAGATCCCTTTCTCATTTCTTGAAAGATGCTCTTTTAGATATTATAGCCCCTCTCACCTCACCTTTCAACCATGCCAGTAATCTTTTAGCCTTCTTTCCACCTTTTGTAATGCATGGAATACATCTGATCTAGACTTCCAAGATGGTATTTTTAAATAACATCCATGTCTGAGTTAAACTTTTAACGTTTGTATTTTCTCCTTTCAGTTTTTTCCTCATTTTCCTCATTTTATCAGTCTCTTTTTTGAAAGTTAAATGCTATTGTAATAGATTTCTTTTTAGCACTCCCTCCAGTTATTAAGTCTAATTTGATTATATTTATTTAAGGTTTTTTTATACCGGCATTCATGAAAAAATTCACATCATGTCGGTTTACATAAAAAACAGGGGTGCGATGAATACAACAATGAACATAAATAAACGTGAAGAAGAGATGCAGTTACAATTAACAAGGGCTGTTGAACTGGGGTGGAGGAATTAAAGAGAGAAGCGGTTAATTATATACAAATATACAATATATACAGTGTACAATATATACAGCTACTGTGTCGAGTGTTGCTGGTGATGCGTATTAGATGGGGTTCGGGAAGGCTTGCCTGAACAGCCATGTCTTGAGTGATATTGTGATCACTATTACCAAGTGGCTTCAACACCATTATCTCTCACACCAAATCCTGTGTTCCACTAAGGACTAAGTCTAAAATTTCTAAGGAGAGCCTTTCACTTAAATATGTCCATCTTTTCTTAGGAATACATACATGTATATCCTCTGAACATATATAAGATAATGTCACATAAATCAGAGGTTAACAAAACATATTCCTAATATATTTTATTCAAAAACACGCTTTACATATACAGAAAATAATCTTTTATTATTATTTTTATAGCAACCGGACCCTGTATACCACGTTTACATACAATCTTTAATTCATTTGAGAGAAAATTATTTCTAAAATTTCTAACATTTATAAATCTAATACCCACAATAAATCCCCACTCATACTAAACTCTCATTTACACCACACCTCACAGAGTTTAGTATGAGTGGGGATTTATTGTGGGTATTAGATTTATAAATGTTAGAGAGAATTTTCTCTCAAATTAATTAAATATTGTATGTAAATATGGTATACAGGGTCCGGTCGCTATAATAACAATAAAAAATTATTTTCTGTATATGTAAAGCGTGTTTTTTAATAAAAATATATTAGGAATATGTTTTGTTAACCTCTGATTTATGTGACATCATCTTTTCTTAGAGCCTTGTATGTCAGTGTCATAATTTTGAATTTCATTCTGTATGGTATTGGCAGCCAGTGTAGCTTGAATTGCACAAGTGTGATTTGGTTATGCAGTTCGCATTCTTCTATCAGTCATGCAGTGGAGTTTTGTATTATCTGGAGTTTGTGAAGGGCCTTGTCTGTTAGGCCCCTGTACAATGCATTGTAGTAGTCCAGTTGTGTGGTTACCATGGCATGAAGAAATGTGAGTTGGTTTATCTTCTCGATGAGAGGACACAGTCTTCATAAATTATGGAATTGAAAGTGAAGTTGAAACATGAGAATTCTATTCCTTATCTCTTGCTGTTTCTGATAGGGAAGAAGTGTTGACTGAGACAGTAGATTAGATGTAAACAACTTTAGAATAGGTTGAATTACCAAGGATGGCAGAGGAATAGATGGGATTTTTTTTTTTGTTGTGAATAAAATTCAGTCATAGCTTCTGTATAAAGAAGACATTCTGCTCGGTCTGTTGATATATTTCAGAACAAGTATTCAATTCTGGTACAAATACCGCTGGCGTAGAGAAAAAAAGTTATTCAAAAGGTTCTGTACCAAAGTAGATGGCATGGACAGATCCACAGATTTAAATATCTTCATCACCAGCCCATCAGCACTGGAAATAGATGGCCTTGTCCTCGTTGGTGAGGATGGGGCTTTTGCACAGAACCTCTTTGAAGCTGATGGTGCTGAAGGCAAACTTCTTCCGTCTTTTCTATGTTCTGCACAGGAGGCAGGCAAGTCACAGTTATGGCACTTAGGAGATTATGACTTTCTCTTTTAAAGTACTGGTTTGTCCAAGTTTTTTCTCTCTTTGACCAAAGGAGATGAGATTTGTTACTTTAACTTAAGGTCTTTGTAAACAAGTAGTCAAGGCAACATTGTTCCACAAACAGTGCGGTTAGAAATTGGGTGGTCCATATTCAGACACAGTTCGGATAGGAAAGTTAGCCAGATAAACTTATCTGGCTAACTTTGAAGGTATATTCAATAGTGCAGTTATGTTATTGAATATTGCGGGCTAGCTTAAAGTCAGCCTGCTAACTATAGCCAGCTAACTTAAGGACAGCTCTTTGGCCTAACCAGACTTACCTGGCTAAGTCATTCAGCCAACTGAATATCAGAGTAGCTAATTAACTTAACCGACTAACTCAACTCCTGTCCGTTACACCCCCAAAACACTCCTAACTTATCTGGCTAAATTCTAGCCACTTAACTTATTAGCTGGCTAAAATTTAGCCAAATATGTGCCCAAATATTCATTTAGCCGGCGAAATTCTGAGTTAGCAGATAAATGCTTTTGAATATAAACCTCTACATGCTTTGAGCCAAGACAGTGTATACAGATATCATGGAGATCTATTTCTAGACATCCAATGCCTGCATTCAGAACAAACTTTAGAAGGCATTTGACCTGACCTGGAGCTTTTTGCCACATAGCAAGAGGAAGAAAATAGAAATACTAATTCTAAAATTATTTTTTTTATATTAGACTGAACAAAGAAAATTAAAGAACAAAGAAACTAACACAGAAAAATCCAAAATATTTGTGGAAAAAAATGGAGTGACAGAGAGCAAAGCATTCTTATGCTTCGGTGAAAGAAAAAGGACTAAGGAGACTAGTGTGGCACATGTTCAGAAAGCACCAGTTCTGCTTACCAAAACTGACCTACTAGGCATTCCAGCAAGCTGAGCATCTAACTAATTTAATGTTTGAAAATAGGTCGAGATTGGTTTGGTCCCAAGACCTCTAATCATTCACTTTACTAGATGAAACTGGGATGGCCCAAGGGCCAGCTATCCTGAGGGAAATGTCTGAGAATCAACTACTGGATGGTTTGATTAATATTTTACCCTTATACCCAGGTCAAACAACTGATTTGCATATCAGAACTGCTACAGACATCCAGCAGAGTTTCCTCTGGCTTTATCGTGCCCAGACTTCTAGATCTTTTTGAGCTCTGAGAGAGCTCCATATGGTGACATCACCCATTTGTGTGGCTGGATTCATACTGCTTGTCCATGAAGAAATTGGAGATAAGGTTGCCACCTAGCTGTAGGTTTTGAGGCAGGTTCATCCTATCCTAATTTTACTCTATTGCCTGCAGGGACTTTACGTTTTGCTTTTCTTAGGTAAAGCACTAGGAACAGCCAAACTGTGCCAGACCTAATTGGATGGATATTTCAATACAGACATTTTATCTTGCATACTTGTACATTCATGCAAATGCTGTACAAACCCAACCCACTGTAATGTTGGTATGTAAATTTGCATAATACCTTATGTGAGATTCTCTGACCTTCCTTTTTTTTTTTTTTTTTGCAGGTTTTTGACATTCAGGTAATTCATTTGTCAAGTGTGGTGATCCTGGCACACCTGTGCTGATATTATAGATAACCTTGCACTCTCAGTCTTCTAACTCTTCCATTCTAGGTCCAAGGCTCTGAGTGAGCTCTGCCAGAGGAAGATTTGTCTTTGCATAGGTCTGCATCACAACTCAAGATTGCAGTGTCGGACAGTCATTGACTAACAAGGGAAATGATATGTTTATAAAATCATAAATGGGGTGGAACATGTAAATAGGGAATAGTTATTTACCCTTTCAAATAAAACCAGAGGATGTTCCATTAAGCTAACAACAAGCAGAGTTAAATTAAAGAAAGTACTTTTTCTTTCAAACATAATCAAACTGTGGAATCTGTGGCAGAGTGTCTAGCATAGCAAGGTTTAAAAGAGTTTTGGACAAGCTCCTGAAGGAAAAGTCTGTAAAACATTATCAGCCAGGAAGACTAGGAAAAGCAATTACTATCCCTGGGTGTGAGTAACAAGAAATATAGATGATCTACTTTTTAGGAATCTGCTAGGTACGTGTGACCTGGACTGGCCATTTCAGAGCCTTTGAAATTGGGCTTCATGGACCTTGGACTGAGCCAGAATGGCATATATTATGTTCATATATTCTTATGACTTAGCTGCAGTGAAGGGTGTATGAGAAGCCTTCATAAAAAGGGTTTATATAAAGTAAGTGTAATGGTCATGGATCCAAGTACCAGTTCTAGAAAGCATAATAATGAGGTGCACAACAGGGTCTATTTATGCAATAGGGGTGGCTACAGCTCACCTATAATCTCATTACTAACATGCAGGAATTCTCATGACCTAGGTTTAGTTTTCCCACAGACTGAAGCATAGACTACTAGTGCATGTATGCACTTACTAGAATCCTAACCTGCATTATCTTACACAGTTGAAATGGAGGATCCTTCCAGACACACAGACGTGGCCTTCCTGACTCTGCTGCTCACCCTCATACACTTGCATTCCTAGCTCTTCCTCACATTACACACATCAAGGTACACACATCAGTATCCAAATCAAGAAACAGTTCCACACACTGTTATCCATTCTAAAACTCTGTTCACATGTTTCCTTTCTGAAAAAAACAACAAAAAAACAAAGAATGTGCTACTGTTCTCCTGCCTGGAGATGATAGCAATAGGAGTATTATTGCCTTCTGTTTGCACCCTGCTTCTAGGATGTGTTGGTAGGTACTTCAGTTTCTTTCCATAAGACAAGGTCAGTGATGAAATGCTCTTAAATGTGCTTATTTATGGATGGAAGGTAGACCAATAGAGAGAAATCCCCATACATTTCTCAGGGCATGACTGCAATTTTTGAACAACCTGTGACCATAAATCCATCTAGCTATTCTTGAGTTCCTCCAGCTCCCTAAAATCAAATCAAAGACTGAGCTTATGAAATTGAAGAACTGCAGAGCTCTCTTATAGCTTGTATAAAATCTATAAATTATAATCAGGGCCCAGCATTATAGATCATTATTACTATCAAAATATTTGAAAAATCTTACTTTAGGACTTCCATTGTTTTCATATTCAGCATCCTTCACAGTATTCAGTTCTCTACGTGCACAAGATTCACCATATTGTGATGCATTTTCTTTGACCCACAATCTACAAAATAGATATTAGAATGTTGATAATTTGTCACACCAAATACAGATTCTAGAATTCTTATGAGTCAGATAGTTGATCGAATGTTGTAGTGGACAGGGATGAATCACTCACTGCACAAGATTGTCCAGACTTTTCTGAGGATGGTAATAGCTTGGTCTTAACCTGAGACTTAAGATTTTCTCAGAAAACTCACTAGTTCACTCTCTCTCTTGGTGAGCTAGAAACTAGATAATAAATGTGACAGTAGCGAAGTAGTTTTCAGAGCTGTAGCCAGGCAATGACGCCTGTGGCCAAGTGAAAAACTGTGCCTTCACTCATTACAAAATATATGGCACCACAAATTGGGAGATTCTGTTAAATGTTTGTATAGAAATGCCCAGGGCTGGTGCAAGGCATCCTAGGTAAACCTTAAAATCTTGTACTCCCTCCCCACACACAATTAAAAAATTATGCATTTAGAATATATTTTCATGAAAAAGAATAGCAGAGTTGCTTACCTGTAACAGGTGTTCTCCTAAGACAGCAGGATGTTGGTCCTCACCCATGGAGCCCGGCACGGAAAACTTCTGTCATGCCACTATCTGCGAGGCCATGCAGGGTCCCCCTTCAGTCTCATAACATAGAAGTCACAAGTCACGAAGGAAAAAATAAAATAACAAAATGCATGAGAATCCACCTCTGCAGGGTGATGGGTGGCTTTTGAAAACGGAGGAAGACAGCCTGAACCTGAAAAACAGGGCCATAGGCAGAAGAGTTGGATTTAGACCCGAAAAAGGTTACGGAGGACAAATTGGCTGAAGCTACTATCTTGGCGGCCATCTCTGACCAAACAATAGTGAGCTGTGAACGTATGGAGAGAACTCCACATCACAGCCCTGCAGATCTCCATCACAGGGACAGCTCACAAGTTAGCCACCGAAGTTGCCATGCCTGGACAGAGTGAGCCTTAACATGGCCCTCAAGCTGCAATCCTGCCTGTGCATAGCAGAACAAGATGCAGTCAGCTAGCCAGGTAGACAGGTGGCCATAGCAACTTCCATTCTGTTCTTATCAAATGAGATGAGGAGTTGTGTGGACTATCTGTGGCCTGCTGTCCTCTCAAGGTAGAAAGCAAAGGCCCTCTTACAATCCAAAGTATGCAAGGCCTGTTCACCTGGGTGAGAATGAGGTCTCAGAAAGAAGGTGGATAGGAAGATAAACTGGTTCAGATGGAAGTCCGATACCACCTTAGGTAGGAACTTAGGATGAGTACGGAGGACCACCCTATTGTGGAAGGTGGGCACATCACCAAAGCTTGAAGTTTGCTGACCCAGCACGCCAAGGTGACTGCATCCAAGAATATGACCTTCCAGGTCAGATATTTCAGGTCACATATGCGCATAGATTCAAAGGGGTCCTTCATGAGGCCGAGCCAAGACCACATTAAGATCCCAGGATACAGGTGGAGGATGCAGAGGGGGCTTCAACTGAAGCAAACCACGCATGAACCGCTGAGCCAGGGGTTGTACTGAGACTGGCGTACCAGTCACCCCGTGATTATATGCCCCAATGGCGCTGAGATGCATTCTGACCAAGTTGGTCTTTAAACCAGCATCCAACAGGTGCACAGATAGTTCAAGAACTTCGAGGTGGAGCAGGTAAACGGGTCCAACTTGTGCTACTCACATCAGACAGCAAACCTCCTCCACTTCAGGCTGTACGACTTTCTAGTCGAAGGTTTTCTGGAGGTAACCAGAACTCGAGAGACTTTGTCAGACAATGCCAAGGGCTGCAATACTAACCCTTTCAAGATCCAGGCCATCAGAGACAATGCCATGAGGTTTGGATGTGTTGCGTCCGTCAGTCTCAGACGGCTTCAACCTTGTGCCTCACCTTTCTCTCTGCTCTCCCCTCTAGCCTTGGGAAGATGGCTGCCGCTCTCTACGGCATCCCCGGAACGGCAATGGCAAAGCCTCACACCATGTTTCTCCTAAGGGCCTCCTAGGGTGCACACGCGCACGCGCCACCCATGTCTTTATCCATGTCATGGCGGGAACATCGGGGGCATCCCCCTCGAGTGACGTCACGCCATCCGGGTATTTAGCCTGCCCTTGTTTGCTAGCTCATTAAGTTAGCAAGGATCGGAATAGGATTGGAATTGGATCATGAATGGATGGAAAGCCTCCAGTCTAAGTTACTCTGCCGCTTCCCTGCTGCTGCTGGAAGCTCTCTCTGCCCTTTGGGGTAATTCTCTAACCTGGGTACCCGCTCCTCGGGGGCCCTTTGCTTTCTTTCAGGTACCTTACTGGGATCAAGTACTCACTCCTCGAGGGCCTGCTCTCCCTGCCTCGGTGCCTGTAACCAATAGGGATGTGAATCGTTTTTTGACGATTTAAAATATCGTCCGATATATTTTAAATCGTCAAAAATTGTTAGAGGCGATATACAATAGGAATTCCCCCGATTTATCGTAAAAAATCGTAAATCAGGGGAAGGGGGAGGGGAAGGGGGAGGGCGGGAAAACCAGCACACTAAAACAACCCTAAAACCCACCCCGACCCTTTAAAATAAACCCCCCACCCTCCCGAACCCCCCCAAAATGTCTTAAATTACCTGGGGTCCAGTGGGGGGGTCCCGGTGTGATCTTCCACTCTCGGGCCACGGGTGCGTTAATAGAAATGGCGCCGGCGCTACCTTTGTCCTGTCATATGACAGGGCAAAGGTAGCGCCGGCGCCATTTTGGTTCCTATCCCCCGACGTCACGAGCACAGGAAATAGCTCCCGGACCCCCGCTGGACCCCCAGGGACTTTTGGCCAGCTTGGGGGGGCCTCCTGAACCCCACAAGACTTGCCAAAAGTCCAGCGGGGGTCCGGGAGCGACCTCCTGCACTCGAATCGTATTTGCCGTATTGCAAAATGGCGCCGGCCGTATGGCGCCATTTTGCAATACGGCAAAGTCGAACAGGCATCATATACCAACGGTATAACGCTTTGTAGCCATTTCAATTTTTCAACAATATGTGTGAAAATTAGTCTCTTATCCATAGCTTGGAAAATGGCTAATAGAGATGTGAATCAGAACTGAAATCCGAACCAATTCTGGTTCCAATTCACATCTATAGAGATGTGAATCGGAACTGAAATCCGAACCGATTCTGGTTCCGATTCACATCTCTAATGGCTAACCATTGTTCTGAAGAAAATTCACCCCCGAATCAAGCTTCTAAAATTTAACAAAAGTAGGTTTAAATGTCAGAACACAAATAGTTTTGAGAGAGTCCCTTTGATTCTATCTGCATCTTTGCAAAGTGATTCAAAATAAGATAGCCCTTGTATCAAATGGGTCCCCTAGCTTAGCTTGTATCACAAAATGGCATAGATGCAAATAGGAGAACATAGCATGATCAGGGAGATCATATTTTACTTGAGTGATGGAAAACTAATAAGCCCAGATAGATCTCATACATGTTCCCATTGTAAGATCCCACATGATCGCGAAAGTCTAAAAGCTGGATTTTTCAACCCAGGTAAGAAATGGAGATTATAATAAAGAGAAGTGCTATAATGCTTATCCCTGGATCCAATTAAAAGAATACGCCACCGATCCCACACTGAAAGGGAGAGCGATAAAGATGGGGATATGGTGCTAGTAAGTTCCCAGGCACATTTAGGCTGCTAAATTAATAAGGAATGAAGCAATTTGCCTACAATAGTTTGGGTCAGTACTACCCAGGGTTTTGGGTTTTCTATTTGATGCCAATCTACTATTGCCCGTAGATTGGATGCTGCAAAGTACCAGGCCAAATTTGATACTCCTAGGCCTCCCCTAGTTTTGGGCAAGAATAAAATTTGCCTGGCCACCTGGGGATGTTTATTCCCCCATATAAATCTCAGTAGCCTATTCTGCTACTCTTTTAACATGGAAGCAAGTATTTCCACCGGAAGAGTCTGAAAAAGATACCTAATGTGTAGCAGCACATTTATCTTAAGGGTAGCTATTCTCCCTAACCAAGAAATGTGATAATGGCTCCTTTCCTCCATATCCTTATAAATACCAGCCATTAATGGAGAATAGTTTAATCTAAAGAGATCCTCCCTGCTATTTATGTAAACCCCCAAGTATTTCATCTTATGATTTGCCCACTTAAATGGAAATTTCCTCCAAGTGTCTTCTCTCCTACACTAGGAACTGTAACATTCAGTATTTCAGACTTGTCCCTATTAATTTGGAACCCCAAAACAGAACTAAAAACTCCCATTTCTCTCACTTTTGCTGGGAGTGATTCTAATGAATCTGTTAAAGTAAAAAGATCATCATCCGCAAATAAAGATGGTTTCGAAGAAAAAGCCCCAAGCATGATACCTTTAATGCCCTCATTATCTCGAATCCTGGAAGCAAATGGTTCTAAAAAAAGGGCAAACAGGAGATAAACAAAGGACAACCCTGGCTCATACCCTTGCCCACTAAAAACATGTCAGAACCATTAACCTTTATACAGGCTTGAGGACTGGTATACAGATGTTGCGTTCATGCCTATTCTCGCCCTCGCTCCACTCTCTCTACCTTTGTGGCGACTCCCTTCGGCTCAGATGGACAGATGCAGCTGTGGCTTCTCTCCGCCTCTTGGTCCCGGTATCCCTGGGCTGGCCTGACGCCACGGATCCGCCATGTTCCTGATGACATAAGGGCGCGTGCGCGCTCTAGACTTTGTACCAGCAAGGGCGTGAACCTCGAGGGCGTCCCCCTGTAGTGACGTCATCTATTTTCAATTTAAAAGGTCTTTGTTTGCTAACTACAATCGAGTTAGCAAGGAACTCCAACGGACTTGCTTCGGCAGTCCACACTACTTGCAACTAAGTTCCGAGTCAGCAAGGGGAAATCTTTCTCCACTGCTCGGCCTTTTCAAACTTACCAGGAGTACCCGTTCCTCGGGGGCTCCGCTCTCTCTCTTCTTGATTTCAGATTATTGGACGGGATCCGGTACTCGCTCCTCGAGGGCCTACGTTCTCGAAGACTAAGAAGATTCCTATTGCCTGGAGGCGATCGCAGACATGAACACAGTGAGATCTATTACAGACAGGAACCGGTACTCGCTCCACGAGGGCCCTTGTTCCTAATCGCTAAGGCTCCCTTCAGTCTAAGACGTTAAACACAGGTACGGAGATCGTGAGTTACCATTGCTGATTGCAGATAGGAACTGGTACTTGCTCCACGAGGGCCTATGTTCCTAAATCTCTTCTATTTCAGAAGCCATCCCATACACAGTTATTGTGAGTTCAATTTCAGACTGCCTATAGGAACCAGTACTCGCCTGCGGCTCCTGTTCCTGAATACTGAAGACTCTTTGTTGCATAAGAAGACATTACAGATATCTACAATTGTGAGTGTATCATCTACCACTGGTTATGCCCAGCATACCCTGTCTACTCACTACCTATAGTCTCTCCTTACAGCTCAGCAACCCAGAGATCGTAGTTCCAGTATCAGAGGGATTTCAGCCCTGCCGGGCACATCAACTCACTACTGCCACTTCTGGTGGTTCTACTTCCTTGTCTGTGCATATGTAGAAAAGGAATCAAGACATGGCTCTTTAAAATGGCTTATCCAGATGTGGACCAAACATAGCTCAGACCACTGATACTATGACACCCCCCTCCATGCCTCCTCTCTCCTGTCTTTCTCATAATGAACACAGTAATCCCCTCCCTTTGTCCGTTTCTCACAAGGTACATAGTAATCTCCTTCCTTGTCCGTTTTTCACTCGACCCTCCCTTTGTCCATTTCCCTGGACCCCCTAATCCCCAGTTGTTTGCTCCATGTGTAGCCCCACTCAACAATATGTACATTTTTTTAAATCTATCTTGTATATTTACTTATATAATATGATCCATTTATCCATGACTCCTTTCATGTACTCTCATGTATTTCATGTATCCATCAATATAACATGTACATATATTGATTTTCCCTTATAAAATGTACATTTATTATCTCATGTATATTTATTATAGTTTTACAGTTCGCAGTTCTGTTCCTATCAATTTCGCTCCTTCTACCTATCTTTCTTGCTTTTGCTTTCTCTCCTCTCTTCTCCGCTGCTCCCGCTCCCCCATCCTGTTATTTGAACTTTCTCCACTTGTTTAACAGTTACAATGTAAACCGGCATGATGTACCCACGAATGTCAGTATAAAAAAAGCCAACAAATAAATAAATAAATAATAAACAAATACTTCCAGTCTAATAAAGAACTATCTATGTTTGTCTCAATACTCCAGCCTAGCCGGTGGTCCCTCTCAGGATCTCCACTTGAGGGCACCGTCATCTGCCATCGGTCCAGGGATTCACTATTCTACTAAGTGTTACTCCTTACACTAATAGAGCGGTATTATCATCTGCCACTCTGTGGGAGCCAACCCTCATCAGACCATTACTCCTCTCTCTGCAGAAGCTGATCCATATCAGATAGCTATCTCACCATGGGGATCATACAGGTTGCTGGCTCATCTTTCTACAGGAAAAAGCATACAGTTGCTACTCCTTCCCTCTGGGGGAGCAGAGCACTAACAGATTGCTACTCCTTGGCAAGATCCGTAACAGATTGCTAAACTCTAACTCCTACAGGAGCCAAGCCTATCAGACTGCTATCTCCTTCCCTTGGGAGGAGCTGATCGATACCAGATCGCTCACTTCGCCCTCCTGGCGGGGTGATCACTAACAGATTGCTAATTCCTCTTTCAACGGGAGCATCCAGCAGCCAGATTCATAACAGACTGCTAACTCCGCCCCCCCCTGGTGGGGTGATCGCTAACAACAGCTGACATATCCACTGCAGAAAATATTCCCGAACTTCATCTTCTCCAACGTTTGAAAAAGAAATGGCCAGTGAACTAAATCAAAGGCTTTTTCCACATCAACCATATGAAATATGGTTGAAATATGGTTGATGTGGAAAAAATATCTCGATCGAACGTCGGTATATAAAAGAAATAAATAAATAAATAAAATAAATAAATAAAGAGGGGATATTCTGTTTATTCACCCATCACATAATATCTACTATTTTACAGACATTATCGGTGGCCATTCGACCCGGTATAAAGCCAGCTTGATCCGGGTGAATAATAATGACTATAAAACCAATTAAGTGTGAAGCCAAGATCTTCACCAAGATCTTTAAATCCAGGTTAAGAAAAGATATTGGCCGATAGGAGCTGCACATGAAAGGGATTTGGCCCGATTTTGCCAAAATTATAATAACTGCTAAATTAGAGGTAGGCATAAAGGCTGCCTGAAAGCATAAGTAGTTGTACATCTTAGTGAGTGGGGGAATCAATATGTGAGCAAAGCTTTGGTAAAAATGAGATGTATACCCATCAAGCACAGGAGACTTTCCCGGTTTTAAAGATTTTATAGCAAGAGAAACCTCAAACTCAAAGATTTGTTTATCTAGAGCAGCCCTCTGTGATTCCGATAACACAGACAAAGATATCTGTTCCAAATAATAACTTATTTCCTCGGAATGAATATGGTTGTTAGGGCTATTTAAATCAGAATAGAATTGTAGAAATCTCCTCCTTATATCTTTATTCTCAGTTAATATTTTCCTGTCCATATCCTTGATATTAACCACATTGTTTTGTACCATTTGTTTTCTCAGTTTGCATGCTAACAATTTCCCCGCCTTATTGCCCCCTCAAAATAAATTTGACAGAGATAGCAGAGTCTAATCTGTTCAATTGCTGCTGGCATGCAAGCAATTGTTGATATTCTGAGGAGGATATTGGCCATTTGTGCAGACTCCAATTGACGAATCCTGGCCAGTAACTGCTTTCGCTTCTCCAACCTCATTTTGTCTACATAAGAGGCTCTGGATGTAAGGTGTCCATGTGCTACAGATTTTAAACAATCCCAAACCACTGTCAGGACTGTGTCACCAGTATCATTGACCTCTAGGTAATCTTGAATGGCAGTGCTAAGTTTGTTGACAAAGTTGCCCTGATCGAAATTTGCCAATGACATAGAAATCCACATTGGGGCTGTTAGGGTGTTGGACGAGAATGTGGTCCCCTTGCCCGAGGGGGAGTTGGCGCTATCTGAGAGGGCGAGCTCCTTCAGGTTCCAACCATCAGGAGGTGAAGATGAGTTGGTACAGGGGCCGGGCTGGAGCTTTGCCAATACCAACCCCGTTCCCCGCAGGTTGAGCCTTTGGGTGTCAGGGGTCGGCTGGTCTTAGGTGTGCCCCTGTGTAGGTGGTTGGATAACAGCCAGAAGGTATCACCGACAGCCAGTCCAAGATCAGAAGCCAGAGGATCGCCAATAGCCAGTCCAAGGTCAGAAGCCAGAAGATCCATCCACAGGAATAGGACTCGGAAGACAGGAACAGGACTCGGAAGGCACAAAGAAGCACAGAGAACTCCACAGAAGCAAAGCAGACTCATTTCCAAGTCAAGGAACAGGAAGAGGAAGCTCCCTGAAGTAGTCCCAGGCCTCAGAAGTCATCCGGGAGGCTGGACTATACTTTGTGTGGCTGTCCCTTTAAAAGATCGCAGGAGGCGCAGCCATGTGCCTAGGGAGGGCCCGGCCCAGAGAGGGTTGCAGGTGGCGAGGGCCTGTGGCCTTGCACCATGAAGAGGCTGTCAGGGGTCGCCCCCCCTGCCGCGGAGGGCGGCGCAGGCTCAGCGGCGGAAGCTGCAAAGGTAGATGGGGCTCAGCACGAGTGACAAGGAGGCCTCCCTGCAGCCGCGCGTGTCCTGGTGGAACTCCCGGCGCCGGAGGAGAAGGTAGGAGGAGCCGGACGTGGCCTTCCATGGCCTGGATGCCTAACAGTACCCCCCCTTTTTAGGGCACCTCCCCGGGGGTTTTGGTTTGGATGGATGGGTCAGGTGGAACTGAGCGAGGATACCCTTGTCCAGGATATTGGTGATCGGCTCTCAAGTATTTTCCTCAGGTCCAAAACCTTCCCAAGCCAGCAGGTATTCCTACTTCCCTCCTGCGTTTTCGAACGTCTAGAACCTCCTGGACTTGATAGGTGGAATCGTCTTCGGAGGAGAGAGGCTGTGGTTCGGGTAGAATTCTGGACGGCCATGTCAACACCACAGGTTTTAAGACTGACACATAGAAGGTGTTGTGGATTTTAAGGGAGGATGGGAGTTGAGTTGGTAAGATACAGAGCCTACATGGAAGAGAATCAGAAATGGACCAATGAAGCGGGGAGCGAGATGCATAGATGGGAGTTTCAGGTGGATAAATCGCGTACTCAATCACACCTTCTGGCCGGGTTTAAGAGGTGGGCCAGGTCTTCGATGAAGGTCCGAAAATTTTTTGGCTGCCTGGCTGGCTTTGTTGGATGAAAGTCCAGAGTCGGTGCAGTTCCCTGGCGGACAGCTGTGCGGCCAGTGAAAGGATGGTTATGGGCACGGGCAGAGGTGGGAGAGGTTGCTTGCCATATGCTATCTGAAAGGGCGAAGAGCCGGTGGCAGCCGATGGATGAGAGTTGAGGGCGAATTCAGCCCAGGGTAGTAGATCCGCCCAGTTGTCTTGTTTGTTATGCACATACGCCCGCAGGAATTGTTTGAGAGTCTGGTTAGTTCTTTCTGTTGACCGTTGGTCTGTGGATGGTAGGCTGATGTAAATTCCAGGGTAACATCAAACTTCCGACAAAGGGATTTCCAAAATTTAGCGGTGAACTGGGGTCTGCGGTCCGAAAGGATGACCTTAGGCAGACCGTGAAGGCTGAAGATGTGGAGGATGAACAGCTGGGCTAACTGAGGTGCAGAAGGTAATCCTGGCAAAGCCACAAAGTGTTCCATTTTTGAGAAATGGTCGACTATGACCCAGATAGCAGTGTTGCCTTTGGACTGTGGCAAGTCAACAATAAAGCCAGTCGAGATGTGTGTCCACAGTTCGCTGGGAATAGGTAGTGGTTGGAGTAGGCCTCAAGGTGGACCCATGGGATTTTTGTGCCGGGCACACATGAGGCATGATTCAACGTAGGACCGGGTATCCTTGGCCGGGATGGCCACCAGTAAAACTGGCAGAGCACGACCAGGGTTTGGTGTTGTCCAGATGGCCTGCCCTTCGAGAATTGTGTGCCCAGGTCAACACTTGATTCCGGAGACGTGGCGGAATGAAGGTCTTCCCTGGGGAAATCGGTGTGGTAGCAGCCAGCAGAACCAGAGTCGGGTCAATGATGAAGCTAGGGAATTCCAATGCATCCATAAGGTCGAAGGCTCGAGAGAGAGCGTCCGCCTTCAAGTTCTTAGTGGCTGGACGATAACGTAGGCAAAGTCGAATCATGTGAAGAGCAAGGCCCAACGGGCCTGCTGTGGGTTGAGACGCTGGGCCCAGTACAGATACTCTAGATTCTTATGGTCAGTATAGACTAATCTGGTGCTGGGCCCTTCCAACCAGGGGCACCATTCTTCAAAGGCCATTTTGATGGCGAGGCGTTCTTTATCGCCAATGGCATAGTTGCGTTCCACAGCAGAGAATTGGTGGGAGAGGAAATAACAGGGATGGAGGGTATTGTTGACGGAGTATTGACTGAGGACAGCTCTGACTCCTTCAGTGGAAGCATCCACCTCGACAATAATAGGACGTCAGGGGTCTGGGTGAAGGAGGCAGGGCTTATGGAGAAATGCTTCCTTCAAGTGGAGAAAGGCAGAGAGACCGCATCGGGTGGCAATGCTTGGGGTCGGCTCCCGTACGGGTCAGGGCAGTCAGGGGAGCCATCAGGGAGGCGTAGTTGAGGATAAATGAACGGTAATAGTTTGTGAAGCCCAAAAATCGCTGTAGGGGGTCGTTATCCAGAAGGCTGGGGCCAGTCTTCGATGGCTTTGAGTTTTTCAGGATCCATGCTGAACCCCTGATTAGAGATGATATACCCTAAGAAGGGAAGAGCTTCTTGCTCGAAGATGCATTTTTCGAGTTTAGTGAACAGCTAGTTCTCCCGGAGACGTTGGAGTACCCGGGAGACGTCTCTGCAGTGAGTCTGCAGAGACTGAGAGAATACCAAAATATCATCAAGGTAAATGACGATGGACTGGTACAATACATCTCGGAAGATTTCATTCATTAGATTTTGAAAGACAACTGGGGCATTACAAAGTCCGAAAGGCATAACTAGGTATTCATAGTGCCTGTCTCTGGTATTGAAGGCCGTCTTCCACTTGTCACCTTCTATAATATGGATCAAATTATAGGCTCCCCTAAGATCCAGCTTGGTAAAGACCTGCGCCCCCTGGAGTTGCTCGAAGAGCTCTGAAATTAATGGGAGTGGACAGCGATCCTTGATTGTTATAGCGTTGAGCCTATGGTAGCCGATACAGGGGCGAAGTGTCCCATCCTTTTTGCCCACAAAAAAAACCCCAGCTCCAGCTGGAGAGGTGGACCTCCGGATGAATCCTTAGTCCAGGTTTTCTTGGATGTAGTTGGTCATGGCCTGGGTCTCAGTAGGTGAGAGAGGGTAGGTATGCCCCCGGGGCGGCTCAGTGCCAGGTAGCAAATTGATTGCACAGTCAAATGACCGATGAGGTGGTAGGGTCTCTGCCCCTTTCTTAGAGAACACTTCTGCAAATGATACATATTGTGACAGCAAAACGACTGGAAGGGTAGTCGCAGCCAAGCATCGTTGGGGAGAGACAAGTTTTGAGACAGGTGTCTTGACAGGCGGGACCCCAGCGGATTAATTGCAAAGTCTTCCAGTCGAATTGGGGAGAGTGTGCTTGCAGCCAGGGGAGCCCTAGCACAATGGGGTGTATGGCCTGATCCAGTACATGGAAAGCTAGATACTCTTCGTGAAGCATCCCAGTGCAGATTAGAATAGGTGTGGTTATATGGGTGACTCTGACCGGTAAGGGTTCACCCTGGATAGATGAGAGAACCAACGGAACCAGGGAGCGATGGAGGGGAAGTCTGAGATGTTCCACCAAAGTCTTCATAATAAAGTTGCCCCCGGCCCCTGAGTCCACCAGGGCCAAGGTGTGGAAGTCGAGAGATTTCATCTTCAAGGTAACAGGTAATGTCAATGGAGGAGTTGGTGAAGCAAGGCCTAGGAAGAGTCCTCCTTCAGGACCTAGGCCAGGGAGTTTCCCGGACGCACCGGGCATGTTGCCAAGACATGCCCTGCACCATTGCAGTAGAGGCAGAGGCCGCCTTGCTGGCGTCTGAGGCGTTCTTGAGGGGATAGTTTACCCCAATCCAGTTGCATGGGTTCCTCTGCTGTGGTTCCCGGGGAGCTCGAGTTGACCTTCGGGAAAGGTGAATGCCGAGGGCATCTGAAGCCAATGGAGGATTTCCTCGAGAATTGGACCTCCCAAGAGCATTCTTGGACGCGTCTGTCGATGTGCCCGGTTAAGTCAATTACGGCGTCTAATGACTCCGGCAGCTCACAGGCTGCTAGCTCGTCCTTGATTCTGGAACTTAAACCTTCCAGGAAGATGGCCCTCAGACAACTAGTGTCCAAGTGGAACTCGGAAGACAGGGTTCAAAACTCGATCACATACTCAGATAGCATCCGGGAACCTTGGCGCAAATGAAGAAGAGTAGCCCCAGAAGCTGCCTGCCGAGTGGGGTCTTTTTACATGGTACAGAAGAGAGCCAGGAAACCATTCAAGTCCCGTAGAACAAGGTCGGCACATTCCCACAGGGGAGATGCCCAGGCCAGCGCTTTCCCATCAAGAAGAGACAAGATGTAAGTTGTCTTCGTGATGTCTTCTGGAAAGAGGGCTGGTGGTAGGCAAAAGTGCATACTACACTGGTTAATGAAGCCCCTACAGGACTGCGGGTCCCCAGCGAAGCAGGGAGGAGCAGGTAGGGGAATCACTGGGCGGCTATCTGGCATCAGAGGGGAGGCGGTAGGCATCGGCAGTGTGACGGGAATCATGGGAGCTGCGGAGTCCAAATGTCGATTTGCATTTCCAGAGCCTTCTGCTGCTCAAGGATCATTTCAGCTAGGCTCAGAATGGCTTAGAGGACAGAAGCCTCTGCCAGGTCCATGGACTTGGCAATCTGTTAAGGTGTTGGACAAGAATGTGGACCCCTTGCCCGAGGGGAAGTTGGTGCTACCTGAGAAGGCGAACCCCCACAGGTCCCCACCATCGGTAGGCGAGGCCGAGCTGGTGCAGGGGCCGGCTGGAGCTTCGCCAATACCAACCCCGTTCCCCGCGAGTTGAGCCTTTGGGTGCCGGGGGCCGGCTGGTCTCAGGTGGGCCCCTGTGTAGGTGCCTGGATAACAGCTGGAAGGATCGCCAATAGCCAGTCCAAGATCAGAAACCAGAGGATCGCCCATAGCCAGTCCAGAGTCAGAAGCCAGAGAGTCACCGAAAGCCAGTCCAAGGTCAGAAGCCAGAAGAATCACCGAAAGCCAGTCTGAGGTCAGAAGCCAGAAGAATCACCGAAAGCCAGTCTGAGGTCAGAAGCCAGAAGATCCATCCACAGGAACCAAGGATGGGAGGAGGAACCGGAGCAGGAACAGGACTTGGAAGGCAGGAACAGGAACAAAGGCACAAAGAAGCACAGAGAACTCGACAGAAGTGAAGGAGACTCGTTGCCAAGTCAAGGATCAGGAAGAGGAAGCTTCCTGAAGTAGTCCCAGGCCTCAGACATCATCCAGGAGGCTGGAATATACTTTGTGTCGCTGGCCCTTTAAAAGATCGCAGGAGGCGCAGCCGTGCGCCTAGGGAGGGCCCAGCCCAGAGAGGGTTGCAGGTGGCGACAGCCTGCGGCCTAGTACCGCGAAGAGGCTGTCAGGGGTCATCCGCCCTGCCATGGGGGGTGGCGCGGGCCCAGCAGCGGAAGCCACGAAGGTAGATGGGGCTTGCTGCGAGTGACGAGGAGGCCTGCCCATGGCCGGCGGAGCTCCCAGCGCCAGAGGGGAAGGTAGGAGGAGCCGGATGCGGCCAACTATGGCCGGGACGCCTAACAGGGGCATGGTCTGACCACGTCATTGGTTCTATATCTACCTGCAAAATCCTATTTATAGCGCCCTTACCAATCAGGAAAAGAATCTAAACAAGAATAAGACTAGATTTAGGGTACTTAGACCTCCAGACATCTATCAAATTCCCCTGAGAAATTAAAACTTTTAAGGCATTTCTTGCAAGACAGGAAACAATGCTGCGGTGTGAGGAATTATCTAGAGCAGGGTCCAAAGTAATATTAAAATCACTCCCAATAATTACCATCCCTTCTGCTTTCTCCTGTAGAACTACTCCAAAAGAATAAAAAAAAAAAATACCCGGGATGTGAGTTGGGTGCATAAACACTTACAAAAGAATATAGTTCTCCCTCTAGAAAAGCATTGAAAATGACATACCTCCCCTCAGATCAGAATGACAAGATTTAAATTCAGGTACATCTTGTCTATTCAAAATACCCATCCCGATGTATTTTGCCAAATGGCAGTTGGCCACTCATTATCTATATGGAAATCTAGGTGTATGCATTAAGGATTTATATCTCTGCTTTAAATGTGTTTACTGCAGGAATACGATGGCCACTTGGAGCCTGTCTCTCTCTTTGTAAAAAAGGTATCGCTTTGTAAAAGTATTGAGACCCTTTACATTCAGTGATACTATTTTAACAGAAGCCATGTCGTCTAATTACTTTAAAACCATAATGCCCCATCGAGATCCCAAACCACCCATCTATAAACCCAAATGTTACTTTTCTCACACCAGTGAAGTGGGTTAAACCCTCCACAAAAAGGATCTCCATAAATACCATTCCCTCCCATGGAACAAGCCCATGTGTGTCTCTATCTACAAAAATAGTGTGCTGAAAAATCCATAATAGAAAGAAATAAACACATAAACTCTGTGCCCTCCCCCCACAACCATCCCCCGCACCCCCAGAGTGCCGCTGCTATGCCACACAACAAACGTGACTTGAGAGGAAAAAATTAGAAAAGAGATCTCTGGTTTCCCTGTTAAGCACTACACATAACATACGGGCCGGTACAGTAAGGAGCGGTAGGGAGAGCTGCGTTAGTGCCGGGCACACCCGCGGTTGCCGCACTCACAGTCCAGCTCACCTACCGCTCGATACTGTATGTAAATAGCTTGCAAATGCAAGCTGCGTCTAAGAAGCGTCCGTGAAGTTAGGCCCGCGCAACCCATTTTACTGTATAGAGCGCTATACAGAATCCTGGGTGCGCTGGCCTAATGCTTCACGGACACGCTGGTATCTGTCATTTCAAATGTCATTTCAAATGACATTTGAAATGACAGATACCAGGAAGTGGACGGTTCTCCTACGCTCGGGATTGCCAGTCCTCTCTCCTCTCCTCCCGAAGCAAGCAACAAAAGTGGAAAAAAAAAAAAAGTAGCAAGAGAGAGAGGGGAGAGAGGACGGGCAATCCTACGCTCGGGATTGTCAGTCCTCTCTCCCCTCCTCCCGAAGCAAGGCGCGAAAAGCAGCCTTGCTTTTCGGGAGGCGGGGAGAGAGGACTGGCAATGAAAAGCAACGAAGCGACTTACTTTTTTTGCAGCCCCCCTCCGGAGACGGACATCGGCGACGAGGGACCGCGGCTCCCCTCCCCTGCCTCCAGCTGCCCCCGAAGATAGACGCATCGCACGGGTGAAAGCGGCCCCTGTGTGTGCAATTGGTCGCTCAGCGGGCTCGAGAACCAACGCCAGCAAAATTGAGCGTCGGCTGTTAAACCCACTGACAGCTGCCGGTCCTGTCCGAAAAGAGGCGCTAGGGACGCGCTAGTAACCCTAGAGCCTCTTTTTACCGCCAGCCCTAATTTAAATAAATTAATTTACTGTAAACCACGCATAGGAGAGTGTCCTGTGCGCACGCCGGAGAGCAGGCTCTCGCTTTCTTCGGGAGGAGGGGAGAGAGGACGGGCAATCGCGAGCGTAGGATTGCCCGTCCTCTCTCCCCTCTCTCTCTTGCAACTTTTTTCCCGCTTTTTCGCTTTTTTCCGCTTTCGTTGCTTCGGGAGGAGGGGAGAGGACTGGGGCTGCCCCGGAGACCAGCACCCATGGACACGGCCAGGGCAGGTGAGCGGGGGCTGGGGGAAAGTTGCCGCCTACCCTTACCCCTGCCTCTAACGCAGGGGTAAGGGTAGGCGGTAAGTTAGCAGGTTAAACGCGCGGCAAAACGGCAGGGTAAAATAGCGATAGTCAGGGCGCACGTTACTGTATGGGAGGGAATAGCTAATTCGATCGTTTACATGTAATATACATGCCGCGGGCGGAAGGGTTACCCGGTGATTTAAGGATGCGGTAAGAGTAGGTTAAAGGGGATTGTGTATCGCAGGAAGGGCTAACGCGGCCGAAAAGTGGGTAGAAAGTGGGTTAGGAGCAGGGTAACCGTGGCCGCACTTTACTGTATTGACCTGATAGCAAACAAGTGCTATTGTGAAAATCATCAGAAACTTGGATATAGAGTTTTACTGTTGTGATGGTCAGAACATTCATTGGATCCTCGGCCCACATAACTGTAGAAACTCTGTATGCCAAGTTAATTCTAACTACACAGCTAAATAAAACCAAAGCTTGTTTAAGTGGTTTAAATTCCTTACCTGGAAAGGTAAAATTTTCTTCTGATTCAAACCCAGATAACCAGGGGAAAATGTATGCTCTGGAAAGTTTTGCTCTGTCCCTGTAGGTAGAAACTCTGAGTCAAGTGAAGCTAATTAATTCTGCCTTTAGAGCTCAGAGAAACACAGCTGATTGCAACAACTTGTTAATGACACCAACACTGACATCTAAGGAAGCATGCATTTTTTCTTTGCCTGCCTCTTTAGAACCTTCTTACTGGGAACACAGCTCAAAGATCAAACCCCATTTTACTTCACAGAATCCATGCCAGATTGATGTTCCCACTCCTACTGCTGCACTATCTCCAGATATCACCAGAACCTCTATTTAGCCAGAGAAGGAAGGGAGAACACTGTTAACACCTCTGCTTCAGGCTAGAGCTAGATATAGCAGTTATAGTTCTGCCTCAGTCTCTGGAGGACTCCAATCCAGATGAGCCACTCCAGAAGGAGCCTGCAGCCACAGCCTTGTTCCAGTGGGAGCCTGCCCTGCCAGCCTTCTACCTTTAACTTCAAGGGACTCCAGTCCTATTATTCTTTGGAGAAGCGAGCGCCCAGGAGGTGCCATTCCTGAAATCATATGTTTAGAAGGGGGCAATGTTCCTGATGTGGAACACCCAGAAAAGGGTGCTGTTCCAGCCTTGGAGTGCCCAGAGGGAGGTGCTGTTACAGCCTCAGAGCACCTGGAAGAGGGCACTGTTCCTGATTCAGAGCATCTGGAATAGGGCATTGTTCTAGATTTTGAGCACCCGAAAGTGGGCACTATTCCAAATGTTCAGCTTTCCAGTCAAGTCTCGTCCTACCTATCCAGCCAAGTCTTGTCCTGCCTTGTCCAACCTTGTCTTGTCCAGTCTTGGAAACACACAGTTCTGAAGAGTCACCAGTCTACTATGCATGAATCAAGTTCTTGCTTGCCATAGCCCCCATGTTAAATGGGACCCCGGAAGAGGGGGTCTTAAAGGGGATATTATCATGGATTTGCCTGCCATGCAGCCACTCCATGCCCTGGTCTTGCCTGCTATGACTTATCCTCACCTGCAGAGGCCCTCAGTGAACCTCACTACCAGCTTTGCTAAGCTCCTCCTTAGTCTCAGCCCTATTTAACCAGTCTTGCCAGAATCACCTTGCCTCTTCATGGAGTCACCCTTGGCTGTCTGTCCTGGCCATTATTGTCTTCTACCTTGACTTGTGGTCTCTGTGCCTTCTTGTTCCTTGATCCTTGGCTTATGGCCTTCTCTAGACCTTGCCTTGTGGCCTTTCAGGCTACTCTAGTTTTATATCTTGCCTTGCGACCTTCTGGCCTCTTTTACCTAGGGGCCTTCGGGCCTATAGTCTAGTGGCCTACAGGCTTCCAGCGTTGCTGACTTCAGGATTTTATGTTCTCTGTTCTGTGAGGTCTTTGCCTAGTCCTTGTTTGGGTCTATCCTGTCTGCTGTGTCCAGTCCTGTCTTTGTTTGGACTTGTTATGCCCTGCCTAATCCAGCCTTGCTATTACCTGTCTTGCCCTGTATTAGTATCTGGCCCTTGCCTAGTATCCCTCTCTTGTATCCTGTTCCAGTTCCTGCTCTCTGCTGCAGCCTTACTTCAACCTGTCCAGCCTTGCTCCAGCCTGGCTAGCCTTGTTCCAGCCCTTCCAAACTCACCATGATGTACTGCCACTGCAAAGACCTACTGACCCTCAGAACGCAAGGGCTCAACCAGTGGGAGAGGGGGATGGCTAGCTGGAAGACTAGCCCTTGTCTAGTCCAGTGTCCTGCCTTGCAATCCTGTACCACTCCTGGGGTGGTTTACCCAGATCCCAGCAACCGTGACACAATATTTATGTTATGTTTACATGCACTGCTGTGGTGCCAATGAGAAAACCCTGCAAAGAAACAAAAAAGACACTTGGAACCTATATGGAATTAGGCCTACTGTAACACATCTTGGCCCTCAGAAAGCCACGAGAAAACAAGAATACCAATATAATAAACTTTCTATATCAAAAAAGCACTAACTGCCAGCAACTCAAACAGCAAAATCCCTACCTATGAAAAGATTATACTATTAATATTACACAAGCACCTAAAACATCAATACAGCTCCTATTAGGAAAACAGAACATGCCAAAATATTATAGATCGCTACACAGAAACTACACTCTAGTGGAATTCCTCATCTTGGTCACACATGCAGAACAAGACAGACCTGCAAATACAGAATAAAAAGACTATAATGTATAAATAGAAACATGCACACAAAATGTGAACTGATAACTGCAACAAGCCAGATTCTGTACGAACATAAGAATTGTTATACTGGGTCAGACCAAGGGTCCATCAAGCCCAGGATCCTGTTTCCAACAGTCACCAATCCAAGTTGCAAGTACCCAAACATTAGATAAATCACAAGCTACAATTGCTTATTAATAATTACTGTAATAGCAGTTTATGGAATTTTCCTCTAGGAGCTTATCCAAACCTTTTTTAAACCCAGTTACACTATGTAACCACATCTTCTGGCAATGAATTCCAGAGCTGAACTGTGCACTGAGTGAAAAATAATTTTTTTCAATTTGTTTTAAATGAGCTACTTGCTAACTTCATGGAGTGGCCCCTGGTCCTTCTATTTATCTGAGAGAGTAAATAACCGATTTTCATTAACTTGTTCAAGCCCTTTCATGATTTTGTAGACTTCTATCATATCACCTTCAGTCATCTCTTCTCCCAACTGAACAGCCCTAACTTCTTTAGCCTTTCCACATAGGGCAGCCGTTCCATGCTCATCATTTTGGTTGCTCTTCTCTGCACTTTCTCCAGTGCAGCTATATCCTTTTTGAGATGCGGTTTCCAAAATTGCACACAGTATTCAAGGTGCGGTCTTACCATGGAGCTTCCTAATGATTCCTAACATTCTGTTTGCTTTTTGATCACCATAGCACACTGGGCTGACGATTTCAATGTATAATCCACTATGATCTCTTTCCTGGGTGGTAGCTCCTAAGATAGAACCTAACATTCAGGCCGATACAGTACAGTGCACTCCAGAGCGCACTGTTAACCTGCGATTGGACGCGTGTTTTGGACGCGCTAGTTTACCCCTTATTCAGTAAGGGGTAAAAGCACGTCGAAAACACGCGTCCAACCCCCCCCCCCCGAACCTATAGCGCCCGCGACATGCAAATGCATGTTGATGGCCCTATTAGGTATTCCCGGGCAATTCAGAAAGCAAAATGTGCAGCCAAGCCGCACATTTTACTTTCAGAAATTTGGGTAGGAACTAATTTCTGCCCGCACCGGGAAAGTGCACAGAAAAGCAGTAAAAACTGCTTTTCTGTGCACCCTCCGACTTAATATCATGGCTCTATTAAGTCAGAGGTCCCGAAAGTTAAAAAAGTTAAAAAAAAAAAAAATTGGAAATGGGCCCGCAGCTTGAAAACCGGACGCTCAATTTTGCCGGCGTCTGGTTTCCAAACCCGTGGCTGTCAGCGGGCTCGAGAACCAACGCCAGCAAAATTGAGCGTCGGCTGTTAAACCCACTGACAGCTGCCGGTCCTGTCCGAAAAGAGGCGCTAGGGACGCGCTAGTGACCCTAGCGCCTCTTTTTACCGCCAGCCCTAATTTAAATAAATTAATTTACTGTAAACCACGCATAGGAGAGTGTCCTGTGCGCACGCCGGAGAGCAGGCTCTCGCCCGCTCTCCCGCGAACTTTACTGTATCGGCCTGATTGTGTAACTACAGCAAGGGTTATTTTTCCCTATATGCATCACTTTGCACTTGCCCACATTAAATTTCACCTGTCATTTGGAAGTCCAATCTTCCAGTCTCACAAGGTCCTCCTGCAATTCATCACAATCCACTTGAGATTTAACTACTCTGCATAATTTTGTGTCATCCACAAATTTGATCACCTCATTCTTTGTACCCCTTTCCAGATCATTTTTAAATATATTAAAAAGCACTGGTCCAAGTATAGATCCTGAGGCACTCCACTGTTTACCCAGCCACATGCATAAGGAAAGATGCAGCACTGATTGTACCACATTGCATGAGTGTAACATTGTAACATTGAACAGAAATTTCTGTTATATTTTCCATATATCACTCTGGCTTAAATAAGTGTATATCTAATAGGCAGCTTGCCATAATGGCAAGAACTGCAGAGTTGGTGACACCAGGCACATAACATTTCATAGCAATGGTACAGTGCCTTTTATACTGTAAGACAGGTCAGTTGTCAACATATTGTCTACTAATAAAACAGACTATCCTGGGTATATACTGCATTCTCCCAAAACCAATGCTACAGTCCAAAATTTAGAGTTGAGGATTTGGAGCAGTATATGTGGTAGGACTTACAATCAGCACACAAGAATAAAGTACATATGAATAAAGACATGCAAGGTATCACTGGCTTGGCATAAATCATCCCAGCCCCCTGCAACCGATTGATCATTATGTGCAATGCATACCTAGTTATCTATGAATGCAATAAGTGAACAGCAAAATAAACATTTATCATTCATTGAAGTGTCCACTCCAGTGACCCCATTGATGGTGGTTATCCACACTCTTGGGTACTTCCTCTTCTAAAAAAAAGGTTATATTGGCCCTATATAGATCCCTGGTGAGACCTTACTTGGAATACTGTGCACAATTCTGGAGACTGTACCTTCAAAAGGATATAAATAGGATGGACTCGCTCCAGAGTGTGGCTACTAAAATGGTCAGTGGTCTTTGTTAGGGGTGTGCATTCGTTTTCGCCGTATTGGCGATCCGCAATGTATATTGCACTTTTCGTTATATACGTGGGGAGGCGAAATGCATCGTGTCTACCCACGTATATAACTTATTATCTGTCTAATTCGGTGCGCCCCATGGCGCGCGCTTTTCTTCGCCCCCATTAGCTAGCTATGATTTCACAAAATGGCAGTGCCCAAACCCTACATTCCGATATCCATGCCAACCTATCTGACCCTTTCCTGTGAGTCACAGTGACTCACAGGAAAGGGTCGGACAGGTCGACATGGATACCGGAATGCAGCGTATCAGCGCTGACATTTTGTGAAATGCACTGAATGCAGCCAATCGTGCTGTCATTCAGTGCTCTCTGTGGATTTTACTGATGAGCCAGCACTATATATACATCAGCACGAGGAGAACCACGCACTTACTTTACAGCGGTGGTGTTGGGAGGTGGGGTTGGTGTAAGGAGGCTGCTGCACTGAGAGATAAGCTAATAGTAGTTAGTAAAGACTAAAGAGAAAGAAAAATCTATTTATTCTTTATTTTGCTGCAGTGCCAGCTAGTCCTGTTTCTGTTTGTTTCAAGCAGTTTATTTAGGTGATCTGACTGAGACGCTGTGCCAGGGAGAAAAGCTGCTAGGGTGTTGTGGCTGGCTGGGAGAGATATATTTTCATCTATTTTCCTGGTGTGATAAAAATTCCTGCTTTTTTAAACTGAGTTTTTTAAATTCAAGCCACAGTCTCTCTGTGCACTGGGCTTCAGTGGGCAGTGGGTAGTTTAACAGACTGAACCTTATTATTGGGTCGGTCTGTGCAGTCAAGTGCCCAGTCTGCCTCTTTTGTGCTTACAAGCAAGCAGCGTCTGTGTGCGCACCACACACCTTACATTAGTGAACAGCAAGGCACCGTGACAGTGGGAAGTGGGTAGGCACTACTCAGTGACATTAAATCCATAATGTCAGGGAAAGCTAGATGTAGTCGAGTGATTGGGACTGGCAGAGGAGGCACCTCAAAAGACACTAGTGCAACTCCCCCATTAAAGTTAAAAAGGCACCTGTCGCAATCTAAACTCTTTGTAGGGACCGGCAGTTCCATCCCGAAAAAAATGAAATCTGACCATGATGCATCGCCATCGCCACCACATGTTTCTGGCTCTGTAGTTTTGGAGGTGAGGGAAGGGGAGGCAGAGTCATGCCAGACAAAATGTCGACACCCAAAAGCAGCAGGGGGACAGAAGTCTCATAGAAATGAAACATAGAAACATATAGAAACATAGAAACATGGAAATGATGGCAGAAGAAGACCAAACGGCCCATCCAGTCTGCCCAGCAAGCTATGCACCTTTTTTCTTTTCCTCTTACTTGTTACGCTTGGCTCTTAGTACCTTTTAGTTTTATTTCCCTTCCACCCCATCATTAATGTAGAGAGCAGTGTTGGAACTGCATCTAATTGAATATGTAGCATAGTCAGGGGTAGTAACCGCCTCAATAAGCAAGCTACACCCATGCTTTTGTTTACTCGACTATGTAATTTAGTCCTTGTTGGTTGTTGTCTATATATATAGATACTCCTTTCCACACTGCCCCTGCCGTTGAAGCAGAGAGCCATGCTGGCTTGTGTTGAAGGTGAAGTAACAGACTTTCTCCCCTGCCGTTGAAGCAGAGAGCTTTGCTGGCTATGCGTTGAAAGTGAAGTTACAGACTTTCTCCCCTGCCGTTGAAGTAGAGAGCTATGTGTTGAAAGTGAAGCTGCAGACACCCCTTCATGAACTTTCTGGTACAATGGACATAGGTGTGCAGAATCCCCCAGGGCATCATGATTGGTTAATCATGAGTCAGCTGGTAAAAATCCTGCAGCCCTTCAAGGATGTCACGGAGAATCTGAGTTCCAGAAGTGCCACCTTGGCTGAAATCATCCCTATAGTTCATCTCCTGGATGAACATTTGGAGACCTTTAAACAGGAAGAGGGAATGACAGTTGAGTGCTGGATTGTCTGGACATTTTGCAGCAGCAGGTGAAAGAGAGATTAACGCCTTTAACAGAAGACCACACATACATGCTCGCCACAGTCTGTGATCCCCGTGTGAAAGGGAAACTCGCCCTACAGTACGATTGTCTCATATTGGTGAAGGACCTGCTGTTAGCAAAAGTCCATGAACAGGAGCGCCATAGGCAGAGACAGATTAGGCTTGAAGCAAACAGCGGGCACTTCAGAGAGTTGTGCTGCTAGCCCAAGCAGGAGCAGCACTGTGTCAGTGACAGATAGTACCTCCTCCTCCACTTCAGAACGCCCAAGGCTTGTTGCCCATAAAAATTCATCTGTTGTGCGACGGGCGAGAGAGAAAGCAGCTGGCATGAGTGACTCTCAGCCCACCCAAGCAAAGGAGACACCAGCACAGATGTCAGTGACATGGTATCTCTCAGAGCCAATAGAGAACATGCAGACAGATCCGCTGGCATATTGGACACACAAGTCCACTGTCTGGCCACACCTAGCCAAAGTGGCTCAGCAATATCTGTCATGTCCACCAACCAGTGTACCCAATGAATGTGTCTTTTCAATGACAGGGGATATCATGAGCCCTCACCGCTCAAGGCTGGCACCAGAGTTGATGGAAATGCTAGTGTTTTTGAAAGTAAACCTGCCTTTGCTTGGGTTTCCAAATTTTCCCTGTGAATGGCAAGATGAATAAAAGCAATTGAAAGCCTTGCAGCAGCTCCAACTGCCTCCTATGCTCCAGATAATATAAGCACTGCAGCACATGTACCTGACCTGAAACGCTGTGCCTGACCATCCACTGTTAAGGCCGTACGTCCCTCCAAGGGCCTGACCTCTAACGCTGTGCCTGTATGTCTACTGTCCAGGCCGTACATCCCTACAAGGGCCTGACCTCAAACGCTGTGCCTGACCGTCCACTGCACACTTTTACCTCTCCCTGACAGCACACTGGTGGGACCTTGCTGAGGCAGGGGTAGCCAGCAGTTCTATTACTGAACAAGTATCAGGGTGGAGGTGGGCTTTACTGCACACCCACCTGATGGACCAGGCCCATACCGCAGCCAATATTCTAGCATGCATCAGACAGATGCTGGAGGGCTGGCATCTACTTATATCCATACGTGGGCTTGACCTCTGTCCTCGAATGCTGTGCCTGTCCGTCCAAGCCTTATGTTACTACAAGGGTTTGACTTAGATTATAAGCCCTCTTGGGATAGGGAAATACCTACAGTACCTGAGTATAATCGACTATGAAGTGCTGGAAACATTTGAAAATAGGAAGATAAATTAATTAAGAAAAAAAACCTAATTAAAATTAATAAGATAAATAGGAAGATAAATTAATTAAGAAAGAAAACATTTGAAAATAGGAAGATTAATTAAGAAAAAAAACCTGCTGTGCCTGTCCATCCAGGGCTTGTGTCCCTACAAGGGTGTGACCTCGACTGCTGTGCCTGTCCATCTAGGCCTTATGTTACTACAAGGGTTTGACTTAGGTTGTAAGCCCTCTGGGGATAGGGAATAGGGGATAGGGGATAGGGTGTGACCTCGACTGCTGTGCCTGTCCATCTAGGCCTTATGTTACTACAAGGGTTTGACTTAGGTTGTAAGCCCTCTGGGGATAGGGAATAGGGGATAGGGTGTGACCTCGACTGCTGTGCCTGTCCGTCCAGGCCTTATGTCCCTACATGGGCTTGATCTCTGTCCTCGACTCCTGCACCTGTCTGTCCAGGCCTTATGTCCCTAGGTAGGCTTGACCTCTGTCCTTGATTGCTGTGCCTGTCCGTCCAGGCCTTATGTTCCTACAGTGTTTGACCATGATTTCCGTGCCTGTCCATCCAGGCCTTATGTCCCTAATGGGCTTGACCTCTGTCCTTGACTGCTGTGCCTGTCTGTCCAGGCATTATGTCCCTAGGTGGGCTTGACCTCTGTCCTCGATTGCTGTGCCTGTCCGTCCAGGTCTTATGTTCCTACAGTGTTTGACCATGATTTCCGTGCCTGTCCATCCAGGCCTTATGTCCCTAATGGGCTTGACCTCTGTCCTCAACTGCTGCGCCTGTCTGTCCAGGCCTTGTGTCCCTAGGTGCGATTGACTCTGTCCTCGACTGCTGTGCTTGTTTGTCCAGGCCTTATGTCCAGTCCTAATGGCTGAACCCTCGTTGCAAAGGGAAACCTCAGTCTCTGGCAATTAAAACTAGTAATCCTTCACAGCATGGATCCTTAAATAAAACAAACAGTTTTCTTTACTTTCAGGGCAGAGAAGAGAACTTCCTCCGTTTTGCTTATGATGTCATGATCTGTTTGCAAATGCTTAAATCCTAACAACTTGTTCCATTATACACTCTAGGGGCCAATCCATTCCAGGGAGCTCTTTCCTGCTCAAAGAAAGGGAACTGTCGCCGGTGTTGCAGCTTATTTCTTAGTACCTGTTGACCCATGTTCAGAACGAGAAAAGATGTCTAAGGTACGTAGACTGTGGCAAACACAGTGAGACCATGCTCACAGTAAGACCCAGCTCCATGTCGCCACGCTTTGAAGGCTCGTGCTCCACTCTAGGGGCCAACCCATTCCAAGGAAGCCCTTTCCTGCTCTTAGGAAAGGAAGTCTCCCTGGTGTTGCAGGCTATCTCTTAGGACCTGTTGAACCATGTTCAACCACTGTTCACATGGCACCCTGCTCCATGTCGCCACGCTTTGAAGGCTCATGCTCCACTCTAGGGGCCAACCCATTCCAACGAAGCCATTTCTTGCTCTTAGGAAAGGGAAGTCTCCCCGGTGTTGCAGCCTATCTCTTAGGACCTGTTGACCCATGTTCAAATGCTGTTCACATGGCACCCTGCTCCATGTCGCCACGCTTTGAAGGCTCGTGCTCCACTCTAGGGGCCAACCCATTCCAAGGAAGCCCTTTCCTGCTCTTAGGAAAGGGAAGTCTCCCTGGTGTTGCAGCCTATCTCTTAGGACCTGTTGACCCATGTTGAACCGCTGTTCACATGGCATCCTCATCCGCCTCAGCCTTGAAAACTCTTGTTTGTATATTCAAGTTTCATATCACGAAAATGCCAAGAAGAGTGCAGATGATAGCACATATCAAATTTTGATTCTTCTAAAGTATAATTCATCTGTATGTACTCTCTTCTATCTGTGTTGCAAGGTGCCAAGCAAGCACACTTTATTAGTACTTCTTCTTAGCTTCGGAATAGTAAAGTTCTTCAAAGCCTCTGTTTCTACTAACACAACAGCTGGCGTTTGGGATTTTACTTCACTTGATGAAGTCCTTTTTATTAGTGTTTTACCTTTGGTCGTTTCCTCCATTTTGAAATCAGCCTCTTTGTATGCCAAGCAGTACTCTGACTGCTTTCCAGCCTCCCTGTCTTTTGTCAAGGATATTCTCACAGTACAGTCCCTGGGGATCCCGGGTGCAGCCAGCCTGATTTTAAAAGACCAGCGAGAGCCCACTGGACCCCAATGGAAACCTCCCACTTTAGGGGCGAACCCTTTCTAGGGAGCCCTTTCCTGCGCAAAGGAAAGAGAACTCTCCCAGGGTGTAGCCTGCCTGTAACTATCTACCCTCTGACCCATGTTGAACTGCTGTTTACAAGGTGACCTCCTCCGCCTCGGCCTTGACAATTCTCGTTTGTATATTCAAGTTTCATATCACGAAAATGCCAAGAAGAGTGCAGATGATAGCACATATCAAATCTTGATTCTTCTAAAGTATAATTCATCTGTATGTACTCTCTTCTATCTGTGTTGCAAGGTGCCAAGCAAGCACACTTTATTAGTACTTCTTCTTAGCTTCGGAATAGTAAAGTTCTTCAAAGCCTCTGTTTCTACTAACACTACAACTGGCATTTGGGATTTTACTTCACTTAATGAAGTCCTTTTTATTAGTGTTTTACATCCGGTCGTTTCTTCCATTTTGAAATCAGCCTCTTTCTATGCCAAGCAGTACTCTGACTGCTTTCCGGCCTACCTGTCTTTTGTCAAGGATATTCTCACACTAAAGTCCCTCGGGGTCCCGTGTGTAGCCTGCCTGTTTCTACCCTCCGACCCATGTTGAACCGCTGTTTAGGGATGAACCCATTCTAGGGAGCCTTTCCTGCCCAAAGGAAAGGGAACTCTCCCCGGGTGTAGCCTGCCTGTTTCTACCCTCTGACCCATGTTGAACCACTGTTTAGGGGCGAACCCATTCTAGGGAGCCCTATCCTGCGCAAAGGAAAGGGAACTCTCCCCAGGTGTAACCTGCCTGTATCTACCCTCCGACCCATGTTGAACCTCTGTTCCATTTTGAAATCAGCCTCTTTCTATGCCAAGCAGTACTCTGACTGCTTTCCGGCCTACCTGTCTTTTGTCAAGGATATTCTCACACTAAAGTCCTTCGGGGTCCAGTGTGGCCTGCCTGTTTCTACCCTCTGACCCATGTTGAACCGCTGTTTAGGGGCGAACCCATTCTAGGGAGCCCTTTCCTGCGCAAAGGAAAGGGAACGCTCCCCGGGTATAGCCTGCCAGCATCTACCCTCCGACCCATGTTGAACCACTGTTTAGGGGCGAACCCATTCTAGGGAGCCCTTTCCTGCCCAAAGGAAAGGGAACTCTCCCCGGGTGTAGCCTGCCTGCATCTACCCTCCGATCCACGTTGAACCGCTGTTCCATTTTGAAATCAGCCTCTTTCTATACCAAGCAGTACTCTGACTGCTTTCCGGCCTACCTGTCTTTTGTCAAGGATATTCTCACACTAAAGTCCCTCGGGGTCCCGTGTGTAGCCTGCCTGTTTCTACCCTCCGACCCATGTTGAACCACTGTTTAGGGGCGAACCCATTCTAGGGAGCCCTTTCCTGCCCAAAGGAAAGGGAACTCTCCCCGGGTGTAGCCTGCCTGCATCTACCCTCCGACCCACGTTGAACCGCTGTTCCATTTTGAAATCAGCCTCTTTCTATACCAAGCAGTACTCTGACTGCTTTCCGGCCTACCTGTCTTTTGTCAAGGATATTCTCACACTAAAGTCCCTCGGGGTCCCGTGTGTAGCCTGCCTGTTTCTACCCTCTGACCCATGTTGAACCACTGTTTAGGGGTGAACCCATTCTAGGGAGCCCTTTCCTGCCCAAAGGAAAGGGAACTCTCCCCGGGTGTAGCCTGCCTGTATCTACCCTCCGACCCATGTTGAACCTCTATTCCATTTTGAAATCAGCCTCTTTCTATGCCAAGCAGTACTCTGACTGCTTTCTGGCCTACCTGTCTTTTGGCAAGGATATTCTCACACTAAAGTCCCTCGGTGTCCCGTGTGTAGCCTGCCTGTATCTACCCTCCGACCCATGTTGAACCGCTGTATAGGGGCGAACCCATTCTAGGGAGCCCTTTCCTGCTCTTAGGAAAGGGAACTCTCCCCGGGGCTCTGGTTTGAATATTTGCTACTACCACCAAAATCTGCACCTGCAGATGCTCCACCCCACCCAGGCATAGTTCATCATGTTTCAGGTCCTAGCACTCGTGTTAGACTCCCTGGTCCCTGTTTCAAGACAGGTCAGGTGCACATTACACCCAGTTGACAGTCCCACCACATGCTGACCCTCGTCTTGTCTTGCCTCCTTGTCTTTCCCTTATCAAACCACAGCGACCTGACTACCTCAGCTCTGCCAGCCTGTCTTGCCCCTATCAACTTGCTGCCACTCTGCCTTGCTGCCAATCACCAGATGACTCACTCAACTCCCTGTGGTGTTCTTGCCATTATCATGGTTCCTCAGTGTGTTGGTGCAAGTCTTTCTGCTTGCTATTTTCCCACTTAATTGTGCTGTAGGATGTCGATGCCACTTGTCTTGCTGCTTTGCCTGTCCTGCTGCCTTCGAGGGTTCATGCATCTGTTATCGGTGCTCTCTTTTGAAGCTGTGGTGTGTTTTTGACACTCTCGCTGCTGCTTTGTGCCTCTGTTAAAGCACTCTTGCCACTTCTGGTACTCCTTTGCCCCTTTAAAGTACCTTAGGCTATTCATGCCACTTTGGTACCAGTTTGCCACAGTCTAAGTACCTTGGAGCTCTTTTGTTGTTCTGATGATTGCTCCCCAGAAGTTTCATCAAAATTGATAATAAAACCACAATTCTGCAGCCAAAAATAGGCTGGAAATCCTTCCCCCGTTGACTTTAATGGGAACCGGAAAACGAATTCACGTATCGACATATCGGGGTGCCATACATCCAAATACAACGGAAATGACCCCCGACGAATACGTATCCCGAATGCAACGAATACTTTCTGGCTTCACATCCCTAGTCTTTGTTTTAAAGCATATGGGGATAGACTTAAATATCTAAACATTTATACCCTAGAGGAAAGGCAAGATAGGGGAAATATGTTAGATACATTCAAATATCTCCATGCAGAAGAGGTGAGCCTTTTTCAGTGGAAAAAAAGCTCTAAAACGAGGGGTCATGTGATGAGGTTGAAAAGGGGTACACTCAGGAGTAATCTTAGGAAATATTTCTTTAGAGAAAGGGTGGTGGATGTGTGGAACAGCCTCCCAGTGGAAGTGGTGGAGACAAAAACAGTATCTGAATTAAAGAAAGCATGGGATAAATACAGGGGATCTCTAAGGAAGTGATGAGAATAATAATGCTAAAATAATTGGATGAATGGGCAGACTGGTTGGGCCATACAGTCTCTTTCTGCTATCATGTTTCTAAGTTTCTAGAGGTGTGAGTGCCACCCTTTCATAGGCAGGGAGAAGAAGAATGGCTGCATCCTTTTCTTTGCCTCCTTCCGAAGCAACCTCAAGGACCTCAGCCTCATTGTTCTGGTGGTAAACAGCATTTTCCTGCTTACAGATGGCACACCAGGTTTGGAGCTTTGCCTAAGCACTATGTGCTCCAAACACTGTACCTTAATGCTACCCTTAGAGTCGGATCACCATTTGGCTCTCTGCTGAGCTAAAACTGGCTTTATGCAAACTTCTATCCATTGCTGCCAAGGTACCACGCTTAGTGAGACAAACAGGCTTGTAGTTGGTTAAGTTTTAAATATGAACAATTCTCTCATACTTAATGAGGATATGATTGGATAAATGCTTATCACATAGTTGGAACATTTTTATCTGGTTGAAAAACTAATTTGCAATTCTTGCTGGCGTGACTAAACAGCTGTTAGCTGGTTAAGGTAGTTAACTGTTTATAGTTAAAGAATTGCAGGATGACATGAAAACTATCTCAAATTAGATATGCCAACAACAAGATCATTTGACTGCTCATGGTAAAACTTTAAGTAATACTGTAAACTTAGTCAATTTGCATTCACAAGCTGTTAAGCAGAACCGAAACAACATAGCTGCCATCCAAACAGTGCTGAATGAAGAATGTATGTTTATTCAACCCATTCAGGCACTTAACATTAAGTTGTTTAGAGAATTAGATAATACAGTAGCATTAGTAATCTAATCTTATATCTCCTGATGTAATTACATCTTCTTTTCTAAAAGTATGCAAAGTAGAATTGAGCTTATCCAGATTCAAATAGCTTTTCATATGAGTAATGCTATTTCCTTGTTGTTGATGTGGAGAAAATGAAGGTTGTGTATGTCTTAAATCTGCCTTTTATTCTACAGAAAAATGTTTACTAGCTGAAACAAGTGCCCTATTAGCTTATCAGAGTGATAATCCACAACAATATTTAGTTCCAAATTTAGGTCTGTGTCAACAAAATCGGGTTCAGCCCAGAGACAGCAGATGAGAGATGGTACAGTCTTTCACTGGATAAGGTAGTGTCCCGGAGGCTGGGGCGCCAAAGTAATGAATAGGGATGTGAATCGTTTTTTGACGATTTAAAATATCGTCCGATATATTTTAAATCGTCAAAAATCGTTAGGGCCACGATACAATACCAATTCCCCCGATTTATCGTCAAAAAATCGTAAATCGGGGGAAGGGGGAGGGCAGGAAAACTGGCACACTAAAACACCCTAAAACCCACCCCGACCCTTTAAATTAAATCCCCCACCCTGCCGGTTCACGATTTTAACGATTTTCATGATACTCTAAACACCCAAACGGCGACGATACGATTCCCTCCCCCTCCCAGCCGAAATCGATCGTTAAGACGATCGAGGACACGATTCACATCTCTAGTAACGAAGGCAGACAGGGGGCACCCGAGCAAGAACAGGCTGAAGCCTGATTAGACCAAGTCCAGGAGACGTCGAGAAACAGGCTTGAGTCAGGGCTGGCAGCAATCCAGAGGCAGTGGCAAGTGAGGCTGAGGTCTGATCATAGAGAAAGTCAAGCGTAGTCAAACGAAGCAGGACAATACATAGTCAGGTGTAGCAGAGGTCTCGGTCCGGAGATAGGCAATAGCATAGTCAGGCGAAGCAGAGGTCAGGGACTGGAGATAGGCAATAACGTAGTCCTAACATTCTATCTGGCGGCAATCCAGAGGCAGTGGCAAGCGAGGCTGAGATCTGATCATGGAGAAAGCCAAGCGAAGTCAAATGAAGCAGGAGTCTGGGTAGCAGACAATACGTAGTCAGGCGAAGCAGAGGTCTGGATCCGGAGACAGGCAATAGCGTAGTCAAGCGAATTAGAGGTCTGGGTCTGGAGATAGGCAATAACGTAGTCAGGAGAAGCAGAGGTCTGGATCTGGAGATAGGCAATAGCGTAGTCAAGCGAATTAGAGGTCTGGGTCTGGAGATAGGCAATAACGTAGTCAGGAGAAGCAGAGGTCTGGATCTGGAGATAGGCAATAGCGTAGTCAGGCGAATCAGAGGTCTGGGTCTGGAGATAGGCAATAGCGTACTCAGGTGAATCAGAGGTCTGGGTCTGGAGATAGGCAATAAAGTAGTCAGGCAAAGCAGAGGTCTGGATCTGGAGATAGGCAATAGCGTAGTCCTAACATTCTGTCTGGTGGCAATCCAGAAGCTGAGGCTGAGGTCTGATCATGGAGAAAGCCAAGCGAAGTCAAACGAAGCAGGAGTCTGGGTCTGGAGACAGGCAATACGTAGACAGGCGAAACAGAGGTCTGGGTCCGGAGATAGGCAATATGTAGTCAGGCGAAGCAGAGGTCTGGGTCCGGAGATAGGCAATAGCAAAGTCCTAACATTCTGTTTGCTTTTTTGACTGCCACACTGAGCCGACGATTTCAAAGTATTATCCACTATGATGCCTAGATCTTTTTCCTGGGTGGTAGCTCCTAATATGGAACCTAACATCGTGTAACTACAGCAAGTGTTATTGTTCCCTATATGCAACACCTTGCACTTGTCCACATTAAATTTCATCTGCCATTTGGATGCCCAAACTTCCAGTCTCGCAAGGTTCTCCTACAATGTTTCACAAACTGCTTGTGATTTAACTACTCTGGATAATTTTGTATCATATGCAAATTTGATAACCTCACTCGTCGTATTCCTTTCCAGATCATTTATAAATATATTGAAAAGCACTGATCCAAGTACAGATCCCTGTTTACCCTTTTCCACTGATAAAACTGACAATTTAATCCTACTCTCTGTTTCCTGTCTTTTAACCAATTTGTAATCCATGAAAGGACATTGCCTCCTATCCCATGACTTTTTAGTTTCTTAGGAGAGCCGGGAGCCGTCTGTTGGGAGCTGGTGGAGATACCCCTCCCCCATTGTTACCTGAATGCGGACATCAGAGGAAGGTCTGGTCTGACAGCCTATTTCTTCCGGGCAATAGCAGCTATTCATGGGGGGGGGGGAGGGGGGGTGAGAGGATAGCTGGAAGCTGTCAGGAGCTGGAGAGTCCCCTCCCCCGTTGTTACCTGAACACTATTGTCAAAGGGAGGTCTGGCCTGATGGCCTATTTCTTCCAGGGAATAGCGACATGCAGCCAAAGCTGCGCGCCAAAGGGGTGCACCCCTTATCGATTTTTTCCTTTTGTTTCTATGGGAAGAAAACAGAATGCCAAGATCTTTATGGCATCTCCCACCAACCATGCCCAATGGATCATCATCTTAAACGGCAAGTAGAGGAAGCCACAGAGGACTGTGCAAGGGAGTTGCCTTCAATATTGGGGACCTCCCTAAGTCCCGGCAAGAATTTACCACCTCTCCAACCAGATGTAGCTACCATCATCCCTATTTCTAACAGCTCACTGGGTGGTGAGTTTTCTCACTCTGTAACTCAAGGAGGCTGAATGCCCAATCTATGGGTAGTTTCTCTGTTATTGTTGATTTACAGATGCCTACATTATTACCCTCCTCAGAGAATGTTGCACCCCTCTTGGTTGGGAGTGCTCCTTTGCCTGCAATTTTGTCTTATTCTGAGGAGTTTGCTGACATTTCTAACACCAGAGATATTACTTTTGTGGATATTTGGCAGGTGGTAACTCGGGTTGATAAATCCTTAACAAATTCTGTCTCAGTTGTGTAAAATAACTGAAGACACTAGAAGTAAATTATATGAGTGTGATTTACATTTGAAAGCCCTTGTTAAGTCTATTGCTAATGTGAAATCTCAACAGTGTGTGTTACAGGCTTCTAATATTGCTTATATTAAGGATAGTGTAACACTTCATTCTCAATTAGAAAATCTGGAAAATCAGTTTAGGAGTAAAAACTTGATATTTTTGAATTTTTCACAGACAAGGCTACTTTCAGTTTTTGAATTACTGAAAAAGTATTTTGTAGAAATTTTAGGGATACCAACACACAAGAGGAGGACAGAAGCACACCAAAGAATAAATCCACTAAGAAAGAGTGTGTTCAGATGTGTAAATTCATCTACAGACAAAATATGTCTTGCAATATCAAAATACTGTTGTGCACCCTATTTGCGCTTGGCCCGCGAACGGGCCTGCTCACCTTGCTAGCTCCTCTGCAGGTCACGGGTTGGCCTCCCCAGCAGCAGCCGCAAGCTCCTCCAGGCCTCGGCGTCCCGCGGCAGCAGTCGCTGGGACTTCCACTGCGCACGAGGCCTCATGCCAGTGTTCGGCGTACTCCGTGGTGTCGGCCATGCCCCTACGCAGGTGCGCATAGACTGCCCGGTCTCTTGTAGGGCCAGGGGCGGGTCCTAGCTCCGCGGCGTGCCCTGATTGAACATACTACTTAAGGAAGTTCCTGCCTGCACTTCCTTGCCTTGGCAATCGGGTCGGCACTGTATGTGTACTAGTTTGCCTCCGCGTTCATAGTCTTGTTCCAGTCTTGTTCCAGCATCCTCCTGTTCCAGCGTCTGTCTGTCCCTGTCTCCCCAGGTAGTACCTTCGGACTGACTCTCTGGTACTGACCTCTGCCTGCTTCATTGACCATTCTGATTGCTGCCTGGATTCTGACCTTTGCCTGCCTTCGTGACCTCATCTGACCTCTGGAACCTGACCCCTGCCTCGTTGACTACTCTCGGACTAATTCCTGGTATCTGACTCTTGCTTTGGCTGACTTCCCTCGGACTGATCCTCGGAACCTGACCCTGGCTGCCATTGACCATGCTTCCTTGATTCTGGCTCTGTCCCTTGCTTTGTCATCGCCTACGTTGTATTGGCTTTCTCTGATATTCCAGGCCTACAGTCTAGTGACCGACCGCGCTCCCTTCCTACTGATGGGCACACCTCTATACTTCCACTCTGAGAGACCCTGCGAGGCCCACCTAAGTCCAAGCGGCCCGGGTCCCTAAGGGCTCCACCCGGGGGCACCGCGGGCTTCCTGTGGTGAAGCTCCTTCTAGCCTCTGTATTCTCCTGTGCTCCGCCCTCTGGGGGCAGGTGCTCTCTGGGCCTGACCAGGGAGCCGTCCTACACTGCTCTGCAACAAGGGTCCACCTCCAAGTGCAACAGGTTGCCAAGGCCATGGACTCGGCGGAGTCTCCCGCCTCCAGTGCCCTACCGGGTTTGGCCGCAACAGTCCAAGAACATCGAAAAGCATTGGAATCGCTAGCCTCTTCGGTGGCTTCGTTCCCAGTTGCGAGATACAGTTCTGGCCAATCCTGTGGGTCTATTGGTCTCTATGCTACCCAAAGCATCCTTGGCGCTCCATGCACCTCTTCGATACATTGGGGACCCATGCTTCTGCTGTGGCTTCTTCAATCAGTGCTTCGTGCAATTTGCACTGCAACCCTCCTTGTTCCTGAAGGAAACCACTAAAGTGACCTTCATCCTTTCCCGCCTAGAGGGGAAGGCTCTTGCATGGGCTTCTCCAGTGTGGGAACGCTCCGATCCCATGCTCTCCAAGTTATCTGAGTTTGTTGCTCTCTTCAAGCAGACCTTCGGAGACCCAGGCTGCCAAGCTATAGCCAGCTATAATCTACTCCACCTCCGTCAAGGGTCAAGGACCCTCTCAGAGTATATGGTGGAATTCAGGACCCTTGCTACAGAGCTCGGGTGGCAAGAAGATTGTCTGCAAGCCATCTTCCTAGATGGTCTCTCCAGTGCTCTCAAAGATGAACTCTCCGTCCGTGAGACTGCCATGTCTCTAGAGGACCTGATTTCCCTCACTGGGAAGATTGACCATCGACTCCGGCAACGGCGCCTAGAAGTAAAGGCCTCTCGCTCTCCTACACCACGTCCCATGCATGTCGAGAGTCCTCCAGCCAAGACTCCATCACCAAGTCTTGCCTCACAAATCTGCTTCACTTTTTTGAAGGAGTTAATAATCATGTGGATAAAGGTGAACCGGTAGATGTAGTATACTTGGATTTTCAGAAGGCGTTTGACAAAGTTCCTCATGAGAGGATTCTAGGAAAAGTAAAAAGTCATGGGATAGGTGGCGATGTCCTTTCGTGGATTGCAAACTGGCTAAATGACAGGAAACAGAGAGTAGGATTAAATGGACTATTTTCTCAGTGGAAGGGAGTGGGCAGTGGAGTGCCTCAGGGATCTGTATTGGGACCCTTACTGTTCAATATATTTATAAATGATCTGGAAAGAAATACGAGTGAGATAATCAAATTTGCAGATGATACAAAATTGTTCAGAGTAATTTAATCACAAGCAGATTGTGATAAATTGCAGGAAGACCTTGTGAGACTGGAAAATTGGGCATCAAAATGGCAGATGAAATTTAATGTGGATAAGTGCAAGGTCATGCATATAGGGAAAAATAACCCGTGCTATAGTTACACAATGTTAGGTTCCATATTAGGTGCTACAACCCAAGAAAGAGATCTAGGCATCATAGTGGATAACACATTGAAATCGTCGGTTCAGTGTGCTGTGGCAGTCAAAAAAGCAAACAGAATGTTTGGAATTATTAGAAAGGGAATGGTGAATAAAACGGAAAATGTCATAATGCCTCTGTATCACTCCATGGTGAGACCGCACCTTGAATACTGTGTACAATTCTGGTCGCCACATCTCAAAAAAGATATAATTGCGATGGAGAAGGTACAGAGAAGGGCTACCAAAATGATAAGAGTAATGGAACAGCTTCCCTATGAGGAAAGACTAAAGAGTAGGGATGTGAATCGGGTGATCGATCGTCTTAACGATCGATTTTGGCTGGGGGGGGGAGGGAAATCTGATCATCATGGTTTTTGTTTTTTTTAAATCGTAAAAAATCGTTAATCGGTGGAGGGTGGGAAAACCGGCACCCTAAAACCCACCCCGACCCTTTAAAATAAATCCCCCACCCTCCCGAAGCCCCCCAAAATGTTTTAAATTACCTGGGGTCCAGTGGGGTAGTCCCGGCGCGATCTCCTGCTCTCAGGCCACGGCTGCGTTAAAAGAAATGGCGCCGGTGGCCCTTTGCCCTTACCATATGACAGGGCAAAGGTAGCGCTGGCGCCATTTTGGTTCCTGTCACCCGACGACACGAGTGCAGGAGATCGCTCCCGGACCCCCGCGGGACCCCCAGGGACTTTTGGTCAGCTTGGGGGGGCCTCCTGACCCCCACAAGACTTGCCAAAAGTCCAGCGGGGGTCCGGGAGCGACCTCCTGCACGCGGGCCATATTGCCAATATTCAAAATGGCGCCGGTGCTACTTTTTCATGGGAAAAATGTCAGTGAGGGCAATTTGTTGCCAGAGGATGTGGTTAGTGCAGTTAGTATAGCTGTGTTTAAAAAAGGATTGGATAAGTTCTTGGAGGAGAAGTCCATTACCTGCTATTAATTAAGTTGACTTAGAAAATAGCCACTGCTATTACTAGCAACGGTTACATGGAATAGACTTAGTTTTTGGGTACTTGCCAGGTTCTTATTGCCTGGATTGGCCACTGTTGGAAACAGGATGCTGGGCTTGATGGACCCTTGGTCTGACCCAGTATGGCATGTTCTTATGTTCTTACCACCACCTCCTCCTGTTGTAGAACCTATGGAGGTGAACCATGGATGACGGTCTCCGACTGAACATCTTCGTCGGAGGAAGGAATGTCTTTGCCTTTACTGTGGCGCCTCTGGACATCTTCGGCAGTCCTGTCTGGTCCGTCCGGAAAACTGCAACACTTGAGCCCGGCAAGGGTCCCGAGCTTGGGCACTACTGTCACTGGCCCCCAACTTCTGCTTCCAGTCTCTCTGGGCATCGAGTCTCACTCCTTCACCACCACTGCCCTTGTCGATACAGGGGCAAGTGGCAGCTTCATCATGGATGAAATTGTCAAGCTTCTGAACAATCCTCTTCAGCCACTAGAGGTGAGTCTTCGTATCGCCTCCATCCAGGAAGAACATCTTCCAGAGCTCATCACCCATTGAACAGTGGCCGTTCATCTTACCCTGGGCACTCTCCACAAGGAGGAGATGTTCTTCTATGTGTTAAAACACGAACCCCAATTCGATTGGCATTCTCTGCAATTGGTGCGGTGGGGTTCTAAATGCCAGAAGACATGCCTACATCAAGTATCTCCAGCTGTCTCTGTCTTGAAGTCTCCACCCTATCTGGATTGCCTACCCAGTATGCTGAGTTTGAAGACGTCTTCTTGAAGCAGAAGGCCAACACGCTACCTCTGCTTCGTAAGCTGAATTGCCCTATAGAACTTCTGCCGGGCACGACGCCTCCCAAGGGCAGAACATATCCATTGTCTCATCCAGAAACCCTAGCCATGTCTGAGTATATTAAAGAGAACTTAGAAAAGGGGTTCATTAGACCTTCCGATTCTCCCGCCGGAGCGAGCTTTTTCTTAGTCAAGAAAAAGGACGGCAGATTACGCCCTTGTATTGACTACAGAGGGCTCAACATCATAACCCGAAAGGACCGGTACCCACTGCCCCTTATCAGTGAGCTGTTTGACCGCCTCCAAGGGGCTCAGATCTTTACCAAGTTGAATCTGAGGGGTGCGTACAATCTGGTACGCATCCAAATTGAAGATATTTGGAAGACCGCATTCAACACAAGGGATGGTCACTATGAATATACCATGATGCCCTTTGGTCTATGTAATGCCCCAGTGGTCTTTCAACGCCTTATGAACGAAATCCTCTGAGACCGTTTGTACTCCTTCGTAGTCGTATACCTTGATGACATCTTGATCTTTTCAGAGGACCTTGAATCCCACCGAGATCACGTTAGGATTGTACTTCAACACCTAAGAGAAAATCATCTTTATGCCAAAATTAGAAAAGTGTCTCTTTGAGCGAAACTGTTTACCCTTCCTAGGGTACATCATATCCGATCGAGGATTCTCCATGGATCCAGGGGAAGACCAGGGCATCCAGGACTAGCCCCAGCCAGTTGGCCTGCGGGCTTTACAATGCTTCCTTGGCTTTATTATTACAGGAGCTTCATTGCCAACTACTCTACCCTAGCTGCTCCGCTCACTGCCACAACCAAGAAAGGGGCTAACACTCGTGTATGGACTCCCAAAGCACAAGCCGCCTTTCAGATGCTAAAAGAAGCATTCTGTTCTGGTCCCTGTCTTCAGCACCCAGACTCAAGATGTCCATTTGTCGTAGAAGTCAATGCCTCTCAATCGGAGCTGGGGCAGTTTTAAGCCAGTTTTCTCCAAAAGGTAAATTGATACCACGTTCGTTCTATTCACTTAAGTTCTCTCCTACAAAGCAACACTATACTGTCGGTGACTGAGAACTTCTAGCCGTCAAGCTGGCGCTCCAAGAGTGGTGTCCCTGGTTGGAAGGGGTGCAACATAAATTTACCTTTTTCACCGATCATAAGAATCTTGAGCACCTTAAAGAAACTCAACTCTTGAACCCTAGACAAGCCCGATGGGCACTCTTCTTCGAGCGGTTCAATTTCGAACTGCGCTATCACCCGGCTTCTAAGAACCTCCATGCTGATACACTATTGAGATCCTTCAAACCAGAGGATGTTCCTGATGTTCCCAGGCACATCATAGATCCTGCCTGCATATCCCTTGCCATGACCACTACAGTTCCATTTGGGAAAACTGTCATTCCACATAGATTACGTGAATGAGTTCTGAAATGGGCTCATGATTCCAAGTTGGCAGGACACCCGGGTCATACCAGGACCCTAGAGATGTTGCGGAGATATTACTGGTGACCCAATATGGTGCATCACTCTCGGAACTATGTAGATTCATGTCCCATCTGTGCCCAACAGAAACCACTTACCAGAAGGCCTTGGGGCCTACTCTGACTTCCAGCATCTACCGAGCCATGGTCCAGCATCTCAACAGACTTCATTACAGACCTGCCTCCGTCCCAGAACAATACCGTGATCTGGGTCATCATCGACCATTTTTCGAAAATGGGTCACTTCATTCTCCTGCCTGGCCTCCCATCGGCCCCAGAGTTAGCCAAGTTGTTTTTGAAACATATCTTCTGTCTCCATGGACTCCCAAAGGAAATCATATCTGACCGAGGACCACAGTTCGCTGCAAGATACTGGCGCTCTCTATGCAAAAGGTTCAACATTGCCTTGCATTTTACGTCGGCCTATCACCCACAGGCCAATGGTCAAGCTAAAAGGACCAACCAGACCTTGAAAACATTAATTCGTTCCTACGTAAATGACCAGCAGGACAACTGGTCCGACCTGTTTTCCTGGGCTGAGTTGTCGCATAATACCCACGTCGCTGCTGCCACCGATGTATCACCGTTCTCCGTGGTATTTGAGCGACAACCTCAGTTGCCACTACCAGTTCCTCTTACTGTTCCATCTCCAGCTGCGCAATTCATGGCCCACACCATTCGCCAGGTGTGGAATCAAGTCAACGAACGCCTTACTCAGGCTGCCGAGCGCTCCAAGCGCACTTCAGATGCCCACAGTCATCCCGCTCCACTCTTCCGTCCTGGTCAGAAGGTGTGGTCAAGCACCCAACACATAAGGTTGAGACTCCCTTCTCATTGTCTGGCACCCAAGTTCATCGGCCTGTTTCCAGTTCTCCAGAGATTGGGAGCAGTGTCTTATCAACTTCAACTACCTCGTGCCATGGGCATCCATAACACATTCCATGTCTCTCTTTTGAAGCCATTGGTCCTCTCCTGGCCCTCTCACAGAAACCCCTTATCTCCGTGGATCTCCACTGAACCCGATTCTACGCTCCAGGTAAGAGAGGTCCTCGACGTCCGTTGGCATCGAGGTAGATGGGAATACCTCTTATCCTGGGAGGGTTATGGGGCTGAGGAGAACTCATGGGAACCTTCCGATAATATCCTTGTTAAAGAGCTCCTCAGGACATTCCATAGGACTCATCCTGAAAAACCACGGCCGCATAGAGGGAGGCCAAAAGGGGGGGGGGGGGGTACTGTTGCATATCCCGCCCACGCTCAGCCCGCGCACGGGCCTGCTCACCTCGCTAGCTCCTCTGCAGGTCACGGGTCGGCCTCCCCAGCGGCAGCCGCAAGCTCCTTCAAGCCTCGGCGTCCCGCAGTGGCGGTCGCCGTGCCTTCCACTGCACACCAGGCCTCACACTGTAGTTCGGCGTCCTCCGTGGCGTCGGCCACGCCCCTACGCGTGGACTGCCTGGTCTCTTGTAGGGCCAGGTGGCGGGTTCTAGCTCCGCGGCACGCCCTGATTGAAAGTACTACTTAAGGAAGTTCCTGCCTGCACTTCCTTGCCTTGGCAATTGGGTCGGCACTGTATGTGTACTAGTTTGCCTCCGCGTTCATAGTCTTGTTCCAGCGTCCTCCTGTTCCAGCCTTGTTCCAGCATCCTTCTGTTCCAGAGTCTGTCTGTCCCTGTCTCCCCAGGTAGTACCTTCGGACTGACTCTCTGGTACTGACCTCTGCCTGCTTCATTGACCATTCTGATTGCTGCCTGGATTCTGACCTTTGCCTGCCTTCTTGACCTCGTTTGACCTCTGGAACATGACCCCTGCCTTGTTGACTACTCTCGGTCTAATTCCTGGTATCTGACTCCTGCTTTGGCTGATTTCCCTCGGGCTGATCCTCGGAACCTGACCCCGGTTGCCATTGACCATACCTCCTTGATTCTGGCTCTGTCACTTGCCTTGTCATCGCCTATGCTGTATTGGCCTTCTCTGATACTCCAGGCCTACAGTCTAGTGTCCGACCGCGCTCCCTTGCTACTGGTGGGCACACTTCTATACTTCTTCTCCGGGAGACCCTGCGAGGCCCACCTAAGTCCAAGTGGCCTGGGTCCCCAAGGACTCCACCTGGGGGGTCCGCGGGCTTCCAGTGGTGAAGCTCCTTCTAGCCTCTGTCTCCTCCTGTGCGCCACCCCCTGGGGCAGGTGCTCTCTGGGTCTGAGCAGGGCGCCATCCTACACTGCTCCAGGACAAGGGTCCACATCCAAGCGCAACAAATACATTTATTTTTACCAATCCAAATATCAGGCATTCTGGTCTTAAAAGGGTTAAAGAAGTGTAATTCAATTACAACAACAGCACTGTCAGTCCCCCGACTCGGGCTGTGTTTTGCAGTGGCTGCATCAGTATGGAGAGAGAATGAGACCACAAGGATCTTCAACGACAGTTACACATTGATCTATGAATAATGCACACTGAATGATAACAGACCTGGGATCTAGCACCCGTTAACATCTGTGGCATTTGAATTGCCTCATGTTTATACCTTCTTCAAATGAAAGCCATACTCGCTCCTTTAGACAGTATGTCACCTTGGCAATTTTCTGGATGGTTTCCCAATATGCTCCAAAAGTATGCTCCTTCCCCAGCTGAAAACTCACTCTGCTTTTTGTTTGTGTCTGTAAAAATAGCTCCCCCCTCCTTATCATGAAAGCCTCCTCCAAACCTAGGTATAGTGCAAATCTGCAGGTGGCAATAATATACAGTTCAAGTCAACAGGGGCCCTTTGACATTGTGCACACAGACAAGTGATGCTCAGTTCTTCCCTCTTCTACTTTCAATTAAGATGGACATCCATGTAAAGGTCAGAACAATTACAGCACTGTTCAGATGGATAGCCTCATAAATCTCACAATGTATTTTGGGTAAAGCCACAATTCTTAACATTACAGACATTACCAACCCCAGCTCCATATAGACCTACCCCATTGGGGTGAGGATCCACATTTTTGGAGCCCTATAGTAATCCTAGCCTACAAGTGCCACCCTGCCTTCCACACAAGGATAATAGTTTGTACCCCAGAATAAACAACATAATTCTCACTTTATATGGGTCCAGGCTTTTTTCTTGAGCTTTAGATTACCTCTTCTGGGCCCAGGGAGATAAAACAAATCTTTGCTCAGGACAAGCTTGGCCAAAAAGGCCTTCTTGGCAGAAAAATTAATCTGCCTGGTGTGTGGTGCCATATTGTGGAGTATTCTCACAGCTGATAGAAGGAGCCTTTCCAGTACAATTTGTTTTTTACTTAACTTGGTAAATTCAACGTATGATATTTGTCAATCTCTGTTATATTTGCTATTTATATGATGCTCTTATAATATGTATATTTATTTCATTTATATTTTTGTAGTCCACCCTTCCGCACTTCAAAGTGGATTACATTCAGGTACCGTAGGTATTTCCCTATCCCCAGAGGGCTTACAATCTAACCCCGGGATTCATCATTCAGCTATAATTATAGTGGAATGATGATGAGTCGCAAAAAGGAAGGATGGGGGGGGGGGGGCAACCACATCATGGTAGTGTGCTTTTGCCTGCAGCAGTTGTGGCTGTGCTGCCCACTAGCACCCCCATAGCAAAGGTGCAGCTAATTCTGGTGCTACTGTGTAAAGCATCACCTACAGTGGTACTGGCTTCACATTTTTTTTAACCCCACCCCTTTCCCTGAGACAATGGAGCAACAGTGGGACTTGAACACTGCTCCCCCAGATCATAGCCTGCTGTTCTAACCACTAGGCTACTCCTCCACATACCCAAAACAGCTGGCAGTGTGGGCTATAAGTATTTTAAACAAATAAATAAGTGGACATTCATATTTATCTGGTTATTATTGATATTCAGCCAAATAATGACACTGCAAGTTATCTGGTGATCAATAATAATCAGATAAATTTGAATATTGTCACTAAGCTGGATATCAATGATAATTAGCTAAGGGGCAATATTCAAATTTATTCAATGATATTTGGATAACTTGCAACATCGTTGTTTGGCCAGATATCAATGATAACCAGACAAATGTGGATATTCCAACTTGGACAGTCAGCCCCCATATTCAAATATCCTCCTACTGTGATTTAATCATCTACATTTCTAGCCAGCTATATCTTGATATTTAGACTTAACCACTTAAATATATGCTTGTTTGAAAATTTCAAAAATTTCAAATCCTTTTTTACCTTTCATACTTGTCAAGCTATAACAGTGCTTGTTGATTTACTGAATATTTACCTCAAATATACTTTTAGTCTCCCTATGACACTTCTGCATACTGAAATATGTTAAATGTTGAAAACTGTGACTGAAATATTATACAGAATAAAGAAGTAATAATCCTGGAAATACAAGTAAAGCCAAAAAAGCTATTTTTCTTACCTGTATGCATCACACTGATAAAGTGCTTCTAAAAGAGAAGGGATTCTATACTCCTTGGCTTCTTCGCATAACAAAGACCATTCTCTATAAATTGCACAGAAATTATATAATTAAACATTGCATGACATTATTCTCACACTATTATTTGATCAATGTTAAAATAAGAATAAATATCTTCTGCAAATATTATTGATCTCGCTGGAATTGGGATCAATTCATCCCTTGTATATTTTTGGAATATGGAGGGCAAATATCTCGGACTATTCAGAATATGCTGATCTGTAGCTGTTTGGAAAGGAAATATTTGGGAGATATTCAGGCTAGTCAAAAGGATTCTCATTCTTGAGATATTATGTTCTAATATATTGTGATAAGATATTCTTCACCTCACATTCTGGTGGTGAATGGTTGAGCAGAGGGTGTCAATGAGAATGTTTTGGCTTGCCATCCCATTCCTATCAAAGAAGAATAAATTATCTTCCAGAACAGACTGGCAAACCTACTGAGGAGGGCTTTAAACTACAATGAGGGATGTATGAAAAAAAAAACCCTCAGGTAAGTAAGCCATTAAACATATGTATTGAAGAGGGCAAAGGGAATAAAAACTAAGGGGTGAATTTTAAAAGTGTTGCTCACTCTAAAAGGTCCATGTATGTGAGTAGGTGGGCTGCGCGTGAGCAACATGGATTTTAAAAGCTGCATGTTAACGCGCATATATGCACATTCTTGAGCAAAAGAAAGGGCGGAAAAGGGGCAGGACATGGGTATCCCTGGGCAGGGTCAACAGTTACGCACGTAAATCCACATTTTAAAACTAGAGGCTGCAGCACTTTGTGGCTTGTTATCCTCGTATATTTACTGCTGCTCCTGCTGATGTGTAAGTCTGCAGAAAGCAGAGTTGCTTACCTATAACAGGTGTTCTCACAGGACAGCAGGATGTTAGTCCTCACATATGGGTGACATCATCAGGATGGAGCCCAATCACGGAACACTTTTGTCAAAATTTCTAGAACTTTAACTGGCACCTACTGGGCATGGCCAGCATAACACCAACCCTGCATCCAGCAGGGGTCCCCCTTCAGTCTCGTCTTATAGTAAAAAGTACAGCGAAAATAAATAAGAAAACGTAAACGAACCCAACACCGCGGGGTGGCAGGCGGGTTTCGAAAGGACTAACATCCTACTGTCCTGTAAGAACACCTGGAGGTTGGGGTGATGAAGGCATAGTTGTTCTGAGTGATCAGAAGCGGGTCCTTCCCCAGAGGAATGTGCTGGTGTACTGATAGGTCATGGAGAATTGGAAACCAGACCTGGCGTGGCCAAGGAGGGGCTATCAGAATCATTAGCCCCTTGTGCCTTCGCAACTTCACGAGAGTCTTTGAAATGAGTGGAGGTGGAGGGTACGCATAAAGGAGACCGCTGGCCCATGAGAGGGAGAAAGCGTCTCTTGGCTGCAGGTGTTGGTTGCAAGTGAGAGAGCAGAAGTTCCCTACTTTGCGGTTGTGAATTGATGCAAAGAGGTCTATGTGAGGGTAACCCCAAAGTTGGAATATTGAGTCAACTACAGTGGAGTTGAGGGACCACTCGTGCGGTTGAAAAGTGCGACTCAGCTTGTCTGCCAACACATTGTCCACTCCCGGCAAGTAGGTGGCCCTGAGGTACATCGAGTGGGAAAGGGCCTCCGCCCATATCTGTTCAGCTTCCTGACACAGAAGGTAGGAGCCCGTTCCCCCTTGCTTGTTGATGTACCACATGGCCACCTGGTTGTCTGTTTGAATCAGGATGACCCGGTTGGAAAGGTGATCCTGAAAAGCCCTGAGAGCATATCTGATTGCACGAAGCTCCAGGAAATTTATTTGTGTTTTGCTTCCTCTGGAGACCAAATGCCCTGAGTTTGCAGGTTTACAACATGTGCACCCCAGCCAAGGCTGTAAGCATCTGTTGTCAAGGTTATTTGAGGTTCTGGAACCTGAAATGGAAGGCCTTGTAGCAGATTGAATTGGTCTGCCCACCAGGCCAGCTATAAGCGGAGCTGTTTGGTGATGTGGACAATGGTGGACATTGGCTGAGAAGACTGAATCCACTGCGATTTTAGAGTCCACTGCATTACTCTCATGGCAAGGCGAGCCATGGGAGTGACATGCACGAGGATGCCATATTACCCAGTAAGACCAGAAAATGACATACAGTTGAATGTTGTCGAGACTGCAGTCGATGGGCTAGAAAAGCGAGAGTGAAAGCTCGATCCCGAGGTAAGAACATAAGAACATAAGAAAATGCCATACTGGGTCAGACCAAGGGTCCATCAAGCCCAGCATCCTGTTTCCAACAGTGGCCAATCCAGGCCATAAGAACCTGGCAAATACCCAAAAACTAAGTCTATTCCATGTTACCATTGCTAATGGCAGTGGCTATTCTCTTGATGGCACATGGTTAACTTGTAAATCTATACCAATCATATTTTACTTTATCGTGCCTCCATGTAAACCGTTGTGATGGTTACCTAACTTAACGACGGTATAGAAGAATTTTGAAATAAAAATAAATAAATAAATACATGAACTTAATAGCAGGTAATGGACTTCTCCTCCAAGAACTTATCCAATCCTTTTTTAAACACAGCTATACTAACTGCACTAACCACATCCTCTGGCAACAAATTCCAGAGTTTAATTGTGCGTTGAGTAAAAAGGAACTTTCTCCGATTAGTTTTAAATGTGCCCTATGCTAACTTCATGGAGTGCCCCCTAGTCTTTCTACTATCTGAAAGAGTAAATAACCGATTCACATCTACCCGTTCTAGACCTCTCATGATTTTAAACACCTCTATCATATCCCCCCTCAGTCGTCTCTTCTCCAAGCTGAAAAGTCCTAACCTCTTTAGTCTTTCCTCATAGGGGAGTTGTTCCATTCCCCTTATCATTTTGGTAGCCCTTCTCTGTACCTTCTCCATCGCAATTATATCTTTTTTGAGATGCGGCGACCAGAATTGTACACAGTATTCAAGGTGCGGTCTCACCATGCAGCGATACAGAGGCATTATGACATTTTCCGTTTTATTCACCATTCCCTTTCTAATAATTCCCAACATTCTGTTTGCTTTTTTGACTGCCACAGCACACTGTACCGACAATTTCAATGTGTTATCCACTATGACACCTAGATCTCTTTCTTGGGTTGTAGCACCTAATATGGAACCCAACATTGTGTAATTATAGCATGGGTTATTTTTCCATATATGCATCACCTTGCACTTATCCACATTAAATTTCATCTGCCATTTGGATGCCCAATTTTCCAGTCTCACAAGGTCTTCCTGCAATTTATCACAATCTGCTTGTGATTTAACTACTCTGAACAATTTTGTGTCATCTGCAAATTTGATTATCTCACTCGTCGTATTTCTTTCCAGATCATTTATAAATATATTGAAAAGTAAGGGTCCCAATACAGATCCCTGAGGCACTCCACTGTCCACTCCCTTCCACTGAGAAAATTGCCCATTTAATCCTATTCTCTGTTTCCTGTCTTTTAGCCAGTTTGCAATCCACGAAAGGACATCGCCACCTATCCCATGACTTTTTACTTTTCCTAGAAGCCTCTCATGAGGAACTTTGTCAAACGCCTTCTGAAAATCCAAGTTTACTATATCTACCGGTTCACCTTTATCCACATGTTTATTAACTCTAAAAGGCTTTCGCTTTTAGAGTGTCCAAGTCGGCCCCTATGAATGATAGGGTTTGAGAAGGAACTAGCCTGGATTTTGGATAGTTTATGAGGAACCCTAGGGAGATCAGGGTATGCAAAGTGAGATGTCGGGACGTCAGTGCAGTTTGTTGAGTGGGAGCCCTGATCAACCAATCATCGAGGTAGGGGTAGACATGGACACTTTGACTCCTGAGAAAGGCAGCTACCACTACGAGGCACTTGGTGAAGACTCGTGGGGCAGATGCTAGGCCGAAAGGTAACACTCGATATTGGAAGTGCTTTGGGCCTACTAGGAACTGCAGGAATCTGTGACCTGACAGAGTAATTGAAATGTCTGTGTAGGCGTCCTGGAGGTCTAGAGAGCAGAGCCAATCTTCCCTTTGGAGAAGGGGATGAAGAGAACCCAAGGTCACCATCTTGAACTTTTCTCTTTGTAGGTATTTGTTTAAGGTGCGAAGATCCAGTATTGGGCGAACACCACCTGACTTTTTTGGTATCAGGAAATACTGGGAATAGAACCCCTGCCCTGTTGAGAGAGGGGCACTGGCTCTAGTGCTCAGGACTGGAGGAAGAGGGAGATCTCCTGCTCCAGGAGTGATGAGTGGTTGGATATTCCCCACATCAGCCGAGGTGGGGAATCCAGTGGAACAGAGAGAAAGTTGAGGTGGTAACCTTGAGTTACTACAGCAAGTACCCACTGATCTGTGGTGACTGTGTGCCAAGGTTTGGAGAAGTGGCACAACCGGCCTACAACGGAAATAGCCGGAAGTGGAGGCTGGGTACTGCTCTCTAGGAAGGAGTCAAAAGCCAGATGCTGGATCTGGCTGGGGGGCTGGCTGTGACTTCTGTACTCAAGGTTGCCTGGGTTGGTTTTTTGGTAAGGCTTAGAAGGCAGACCCCTGGATGCCGGGGAATAGTATCTCCTTTGCCGGTAGACTTGTCTCTTGGAGTCTCTCCTAAAGGATCTTTTGGAAGAGGAAGAGAGATCAGAAGGCTGTAAGGAGAGCTGGCACAGAGTCTCTTGGTGGTCCTTGAGCTGCGTCACTGCTTCTTGAATCTTTTCTCCAAAAAGATTATCCCCAGCACAGGGCAAGTCAGCTAACCTGTCCTGTACTTCTGGTCTGAGGTCTGAAGACTTTAGCCAGGCCCATCTCCTCGCACTAATTCCTGCTGCCAAAACTCTGGAGGCGGTGTTGAAGATGTCTTATGCAGACCGTACTTCATGTCTGCCGGCATCTAGGCCTTTTTGTGCTAGGGCATGAAGCTGATCCTGGAATTGCAGAGGTAAGACTTCAGCAAATTCCTGAATCTTCGTGAACAGGGCCCTGTTGTATTGGGACATGTACAATTGATAGGAAGCAATGTGAGAGATCAGTATTGAGCCATGGAATACACGTCTTCCAAATGCATCCAGGAATTTTTGTTCCTTTCCTGGAAGAATGGAAGAATGAGGTTTGGAGCATCGTGCCCTCTTCTGAGCTGACTCTACAACCACTGAGTGATGACCTAATTGAGTTCTCTGGAAGCCAAGGGCTGACTGAACTAAGTAGGTGGCATCTGCCTTACGGATGACAGGTGCCACAGAGCCAGGGTGCTCCCAATTTCTCTTTAAAAGGTCCAGAAGGATTTCATGAATAGGGAGACATGATTTCCTTTGAAGCATCAAGAAACTGGAGAAGCTCCAGCATCTGATGCCTAGAGTCCTCTTCAGTCTGAAGCTGGAATGGAATCGTTTCAGACATTTTCTTTACAAAGTTGATAAATGACACGTCCTCTGGAGGAGAACACTTCCTTTCATCAGGAGGAGAGGGTTGTAAAGGAAGATCATCAGTATCCTGGGATGAATCATTGGACCAAGGATTGTAAGGCTCATCACCAGCTCCCATATGTTCTTCAGAAGGGAGTAACGGTTTTATCCTGGGCCTAGGTATCGATGGCTTCAGAGGCGGAATGGAAGGCATCGATGGAATCACTGATGGAATCGGCGACATCGATGGCAGCACTCCAGAGGGTGGAATGGAGATCGGTGTTTCTTCTTCTTCTTCCGATGACAAGGGTATGGGTGAGGAAGGAATTCCTCGGATCAGTTCCCTTGGATCCACTGGTGGAAGGGCACTGATTAACGCATTCATTCTTGCCAATAAAGGTGCAAGCACATTGGGTATCGATTGGTGGCTGGCTCGGGAACTGGCATCGATGGAGGTTTGAACCCATGGAGTGCTTTACGGATGGCCTCTTGGATCATCCGATCCAATTCCTCATGGAAACCTGGGACATGGATACCCGGTTCCAGAGAAGGAGGTAGAACTGGCGTAGCCAGAGTGTCCACCGGTGAAAGTGGAGTCGCGGCTCCCGGCACCTGTCCAGGTGGGGAACGCCTCAGTGACCCAGAAACAGAAGAGGATGGGGCTTTTCTGTATGGGACTTCTTTGTCGGTGGCTCAGACAACGTCGATGCCGAGGACTTGCCTGTATCAGTGGCCTGAGCTTTCCGATGGCGGTGTCGATGTTTTTCTCGATGTTCTCCTCTGTCCTTTTCCTGAGGAGGAACAGAGGGGGTCGACACCCACGGAGTCGTTGAAGCCGGTTGGGCAGCAGCGGTTTCCTGGTGCTGGCACGAAGTCAACAGTACTGGTTCGGAAAACTTTGAAGCTATCGATGGAGTCAGGGTTTTTGACAGAAAGAGAAGTTCCATCTTCTCCAACCTAGCCTTGCAACCCTTTGGTGTCATTAGGGCACATTTGGTGCAAGTAAGGACATCATGGTTAGACCCCAAACACATGACACAGATCATGTAAGGGTCATTAATGGACATTGTTCGAGTGCAGTCGGGGCAGTGAAGGAAACCCGACGCCATGGCCTCGACAAAAATTTAGTCGTCGTGCGGTCGATGGCCAGTAGACTGCGAGGGAAAAACTCGATGGGAATCAACCGCAAGCCGGTAAAAAACTTACCATTCGACTGCGGAGCAAAGGTATCGATAAGAGGACTCCTGTGGGGTATAATTATTTGAAATTTTTTGAAAAATTTCCATGAGGAAAATTCCTGTCAGGAATCTCTGAAGAGCTCCTTAACCCGCGTGGCTACTGATGCGCAAAAAAAAAAAGAAGACTGAAGGGTAACCCCTGCTGGATGCAGGGTTGGTGCTATGCTGGGCATTCCCAGTAGGTGTCTGTCAAAGTTCTAGAAACTTTGACAAAAGTGTTCTGTGATTGGGCTCCATTCTGATGATGTCACTCATATGTGAGGACTAACATCCTGCTTGTCCTGTGAGAAATCACTTTTTAGGCTTTACATGAGAGGGTGAGGGATCCAGGTCAGGTGGGGAGAGTGCAAGCTGAAGAACCAGAGGGTCTGGATAAACTCAAGATAGACTGGGCAAACTGGTGGACTAAGTGGTAAAATTAGGAATGTCCTTTACACAAGCAGGTTTTAAAATCCACTTACTTGCACACTTTAAAGCTGATAAAGTCCCAAGGAAGATATGCAAAGTACATTTGCTTGACTAACGGCTTAAAATTAGGAGGAAACATATGTAGGGTAGGCGCATTTTTAAATCATATGCACGCACCTATAAGCATGATTTAAAATTTCAGCAGATGTTCGCTCGCGCACACAAATGTGTGTGTATATGCACATGCACAATTGTTTTAAAGTTACTGTTTCTGCATACTAATGCTCATAGTGTGGGAAATAAAATCCCGGATCTAGAGGCAATCATGAAAGAGGGTGACTTAAATGTAGTGGCTGTCATGGAGCCATGACACATAGAAAATCATAATTGGGATATAGTTATTCTGGGTGAGATCTGGAGAGAAAGGATAGAAAGAAAGGGAGGAGAAATGGTGTTGCATATAAACATAACAATAAAAAAAATGTGAGACTTATGAAGTAAAGACTAAAGAGGAGGCATTGTGAGTAAATCTGGAAAGAGGGAATGGGACATCCATCTATATTGGTATGATGTACAGGCTTCAGAATAGATAAACAGAGATTTAATGGAGGATATTCACAAAGTCATTACGAAAAGGGAGGTGCTATTCCTAGGTGCTCTCAATATGCCAGATGTTAATTGGGGCATCCCAGGTGTGGTGTCTTCTAGAAGAAGCAAAATCCTGGATTCTCTGCAGTGAGAATTGATTCATCAGCTGGTAATGGAATCTGCATGGGAGGAAGTGATACTGGACTTGGCGCTTATCAATGGGGATTTATTTATTTATTTATTTAGTGATTTTTTTTTTTTATATACCGCAGCACGTTAATAACATCACCTCGGTTTACAATAAACAATAAATAGCAACAATCTTTACAGACAATATGAAATAAGGTGAACATATCATATATCATAACATATCATATATCAATTAAGCACAAATTAAGAACAAAACACAATTAAACTAATGATAATAATATTCTAATGTCAATGGCAAATTTAAATAATAAACGGGAGTTAAGAGACCGATAAAGTAAATTTAGCAGCGGGATAAAATCAATAGGCGGTGATAAATAGGCGAGTGAAAATAGATCAGAGAAACAGGGATAAGTAATAGGCATTTCAGAAACGGATGATCATTGGGATAGTGATTCTGATCTCGTAGTCGATGATCTTCTGGGTCCAGTGGACACCAGAGGAGTGGTTCACTATTAGAGTGCAGGTGTTGATGGTTCATTCTAAGATGTGGGTCCTAGACTTCAGGAAAACTAACTTTGTTAAAACAGGGGAGTACCTCAAGGAGTCAATAGATGGATGGGCAAAATTAAAATCAGATTTGCAAAGATAACTAATCTTTTGTTAGAAAAGTAAACAAAGGTAAGAGGAAAAAGAGGCCACTATGGTTTCCTAAAAAAGTAACTGAAAAGGTAAAGAAAACAAGGTTATAATTTATTAATTACAAGAGACTGCAAAAAGAGGAAGGCAGGCAATAATATCCAGAAAAGTTAAGAGAAGTTTGGAAAGTAATCAGGAAAGCAAAGGTGCAAATGGATGAAAAAAATAGCAAATACGAAGGAACAAGACCTAATAGGAGGAAGAGCAGAAATGTCACTGTGAAACTCAGAAGTGAAGGGGAGGAACATATAGAGGCTAATGCAGAAAAAAGAAGAATTGCTTAAATATTTCTATTTGGTGTTCACTGAGAAAGGGCCAGGAGAAGGACCACAGAAAATGCACACAAATGGTTAATCTAAAAAAACTTTCAGAAAATTCAAAGGATTACAAGATCCAAGACAGTATGGGGTAGATTTTAAAAGGTGAGCGTGGTGGGCGTACATGTGTGCACTCTACCCGGCACGCCTGCGCGTACATGTTATAAAATCGGACGACAGCGCGCGCAAGGGGGTGCACAATTGTGCACCTTGGGCGTGCTGAGTCGTGCTGTCTTCCCCCGTTCCCTCTCAGGCCGCTCTGAAATCAGAGTGGCCTGCAAGGGAACTTCCCTTCCCCCTAGCCTGACTTTCCCACCCCTTTCCCTCCCTAGCCCTACTCTAAACCATCCCCTGAACTTTGTCTTACCTTTTGCACCTGCCAGCAGCCTGCCAGCACACGATCCTCCGACACAGTGGCAAATGGCCGCTCTATCGGAGGCCTCTGGTCCTGCCCTGCCCCCCGGACCACCCTGCCCCTGCCCCGCCCCTTTAGTAAAGATCCGGGACTTCATTGCATCCCGGGCTTAATGCACATCGCCGGGCCTTTTGAAAATAGGCCCTGTGCGCTTAAGACCGGTTATGCGCGTAACCTTTTTAAAATCCGGCACTATGGTTTTACCAGAGGTAGGTCTTTTCAGCAAAATCTGATCAATTTCTTTAACTGGGTGACCAGAGAATTGAATCAAGGGAGAGCGTTAGATGTGATATACTTGGATTTCAATAAAGCCTTTGACACATTTCTGAATAAGCGACAAATAAACTGAGCATCCTTGGTATGGGCTCTAAAATGACTGATTGGGTTATAAACTGCAAAGCAAAGGAGCTGGATAGTGGTGAATGGATTTTACTCTGAAGACATGCTGTTACTAGTGGTGTGCCTCATGGATCAGTCTTGGACTAATCCTTTTCAACATTTTCAAAAGCAAAATTGCAGGACTGTCAGGAAAAGTTTTTCTTTTTGCAGATGATACCAAAATCTGCAACAGGATGCCCCCAGGAAAGTGTAGAAAGAATGAGGAAGGATCTATCAAAACATGAGGATTGATCTAGAGTCTGGCAGCAAATATTTAATGTTAAAAAGTACATGGTCATGCATTTGGTCTACAATAACCCATGCACAAATCAAGAGCGGGATCCAAGAGTGATCATATCTAATGATCTCAAGATGGCCAAACAGTAGAGAAGGTGATGGTAAAAGCCTGAAAGATGCCTGGGTGCATAGGGAAAGGAATAGTTAGCAGAAAAAAGGAGGTGTTATTGCTTATGTATAAATCCTTGGTGAGACCATATTTGGAATACTGTATAAAATTCTGAGAAAGTACCTTCATAGAACAAAAACCAAATTCAATCAATCCAGAGGGTAGCTACAAGAATTGTTAGTGGTCTTTGTTATAAAGCGTATGGGGACAGAGTTAAAGATCTAAACATCTATATATAACTCCCTAATGAGTCACATAAAATGTGAGAGATTTAATTCCTGTTTTGGAGTACAGCATCAACCACTCAATAGGTTCACTTAGGGGTAGATTTTAAAAGGTTGTACGTGGGCGTACATGTGCGTGTGCTACCTGGCGCGTGCATATCTATGCCCAATTTTATAACATGCAAGCGCAGGAACGGCGCATGCAAGGGGGTGCACAATTGTGTACCTTGTGAGTGCCGAGCTACGCTGCCTTCCCCCGTTCTCTCCCAGGCTACTCCGAAATCGGAGCGGCCTGAGAGGGAACCTCCCTTCCCCCTAGAATGACCTTCCCACACCTTCCCCTAAACTCCCCCCCCCCTTAGCCCTACTCTAACCCCCCCTGACCTTTATTTTTGTTGTGTTTGTGGCATTGTGGACCCTTGGTCGCTGTGGAGATGACTCCGCCCACGGGGAGGGGCCCCGTGGGAACCACAGCAATAGGCTAAACTCAGATAGCAGACACGGAATGAATGGAAGGCTTTATTGTACTGCTGTAGATAGATGGTATGAAGCAGGAAGGTAAGGCACTGAGGGCCGCGAGGTGCCTATAAGTTCAACAGTCTCAGGTGTAGAATCTCACCCAGATGTTCAAGAGTAGTGGGGGCCCGCGGTGCGGGCAACACCGAGCCTGGTGGGTGGAACTGGAGCACTGGATCGTAGAGGTACTCACAGGAGTGTAGACATCTTCCTGGTAGTGAAATGGTGGGACTGAAGGTCTGTAGTACAGGATACATAGACTGGTAGGCCCTCGAGGAGCGAGTACACGATAGTCCGGAGATCCTGAAAAGAATAAGACAGAGAGACCCCCAAGGAGCGGTTGTCTCAATTAGTAGAGGCTCTTAAGGGTGATGGAAGCGAGAGACCCTCGAGGAGCGGGTGTCTTCAGCTTCTAAAGGAGCGAGGCCCTTGGAGTGTGGAGCGGCGTCTAAGTGTGCAGCTTAGAGCGGTCAGAGTAGCTTAAACCGAAGTCCTTGCTAACTCAAAGGTGGTAGCGAAGCGGAGGCTTTAAATACCCGGAGGTATTGACGTCAGGCGGTGAGGATTCCCCCGAGGTTCCCGCCATGACGTGTATTTGAGCGTAGGAGATGTGCATGTGCACACCCTAGGAGGCCATGGGAGTGAGCATGGCGGACTGGAACGCCCATGCTAGCTGGAGACGCCAAGGCCCTCGGCACTTGGCACCGGAGGCAGCCGTCTTGCCCAAGGATGAGGGAAATGGAAGAAAAGAGGTACGGCAGAGCGGTCGCAGCTGTCTGCGACCGACGGACGCAACAGTACTCCCCTTCAAAGGGCCCCTCCAAGACCTCTTGCAGGTGGTCTGGGTTTTCGTGGGTGTGCCAGATGGAATTGACAAACCAGCTCTTTATCTGTAATGTTGGCCAGTGGTTCCCAGGAATTCTCTTCTGGGCCATAGTTCTCCCATGAGATGAGATATTCCCATGTCTTGCCTCTTTTACGTACATCAAGGATGTCGTCTACGGCATATTTGATGTCATCTTCAGTATCCAGACTGGTAGGTTCTGGGGTTTTCCTGGAGAATTCGGAGAGCATCACTGGCTTTAATAGTGATACATGAAATGCATTATGTATCTTCTGTTATGATATCGAGGTGTTTGGTGGATTCTCAGGGGCAACAGTGATGATATCTCCTACGGGGAGGAGCCCCGTAGGGAACTGAAGCACCAGGCTAGACTCAGATGCACAAACACAGAGGGCTGGATTTTAAAAGCCCTGCGCGCGTAAATCCAGCCGGATTTACGGGCGCAGGGCACTCGCGCACCGGTGCGCCTATTTTGCATAGGCCGCCGGTGCGCACATAGCTCTGGGATGCGTGTAAGTCCCGGGGCTTCGTAAAAGGGGCGGGAGGGGGTGGGTCCGGGGGCATGTCCGGGGTCGGGGCGGTTCAGGGCGGGTCCGGGGGTGTGGTGCGGGCCCGGGGGCGTGGTCGAGGCCTCCGGACCAGCCCCCGGGTCGGGTGATGGCGCGCCAGCAGCCCGCTGGTGCACGCAGATTTACGCCTGCTTTCAGCAGGTGTAAATCTGCCAACAAAGGTAGGGGGGGGGGGGTTTAGATAGGGCCGGGGGGGTGGGTTAGGTAGGGGAAGGGAGGAGAAGGTGAGGGGAGGTGGAAGGAAAGTTCCCTCCGAGGCCACTCCGATTTCAGAGCGGCCTCAGAGGGAACAGGCAGCGCGCGGCAGGCTCAGCGTGTGTAGGTTGCACAAATATGCACCCCCTTGCGCGCGCCGACCCCGGATTTTATAAGATACGCGCGGCTAAGCGCGTATCTTATAAAATCCAGCGTACTTTTGTTCGCGCCTGGTGCACGAACAAAAGTACGCGCGTAAATTTATAAAATCTACCCCAGAGAATATATCTTTTATTATACAGCTAGTGTGGACCACCAGAGGTGGCAGTAGAGAGTAGATTAGGTAGCAACAGTCTGTGATCCTTGGCGTAGGAGACCCATCCCACAATGGTGGGGTAAGGCCCCGATGCAGATGTCCAGTAAGGCACTGTAGGAGAGACAGACTGGCAGATGTTATAATACACTCCCTTGTAACTGAGTAGATAGAGTTCCCAATGAGCAGCAGAGAGAGGATAGGCATTAAGGATGTGCAGCAGGGACGGATTTGTCCCATTCGGTATTTGTATTTGTCGGGACCCAAATCCGTTGCATCCATTCTCAGGGGACATGATCCGTTCATTAGTTACATATGTATTTGTTTCCCCCCAAAAAACCCATCCCAACCATTTAAATTTAATTTACTACAACCCCCACCCTCCTGACCCCCCCAAGACTTGCCAAAAGTCCCTGGTGGTCCAGCGGGGGTCCTGGAACGATCTCCTGCAATGGGGCCGTCGGCTACCAGTATTCAAAATGGCTCTGATAGCCTTTGCCCTTACTATGTCACAGGGGCTATCGGCGCCATTTTGAATACCGGCAGCTGACAGCCCAAGTGCAGGAGATTGCTCAAGGACCCCCCTGGACCACCAGGGACTTTTGGCAAGTCTGGGGGGGGGGTCAGGAGGGTGGGGGTTTATTCATTAGTGATACACTGTATTCGTGGGAGTTCGCCATACGTTTCGTGACCCCCACGAATACGGCATATATGTTACGGATTGCCAATACATTGCAAATGAATGCACACCCCTAATAGGTATTAACAGTCTGTAATCCTCAGCAGAGGAGGCCCGTTCCTCATGGTGGTATAGGGCCCGATGCAGATAGGCAGCGAGGAGCTGTAGATGGACAGACTGGGAGAAGTTGTACTCACTCTCTGTAGCTGATAGGTAGTGTTCCAGCAGGTTGAAGAATTGGTAGCAGGCACCAGGACAGACACAGGCCCTCGAGGAGCGAGTACATGTATTTAGGATAGGCACCTGGAAATAAGCAAAGGGCCCCCGAGGAGCAGGTACTCAGGTTAGTAGAACCCTGGAGGATGAAGGTAGCTTCCAGCAGAGTAGAAGCCGCAGAGCAGCTTCAGACCAGAGTGAATCCAATCTGTTGCTAAGTCGGGGAGAGTCAGCAAATGGGCAACTTTTTGAATGTGGAAGCAGTGACGTCACTTGAGGGGGACGCCCCTGAGGTTTGCGCCAACACTGCTACAAGACGTGAAGCATGCGCGCGCGCGCCCTAGGAGGCCTCAGGTCAACATGGCGGAACGCTGCGCCAGAGCTGCTCCAGGGAAGCCGGAGGGTACAGCAAGGAGATGCTACGGACGTCATTCTCCCGAGGTGAGGTATGTCGGGCGAAGCCGTTTGAGACCGACAGATGCAACATCTTCATTGATGGAGGCAGTTTTAGACTGTACGTCAGATTCCCTAATCGCCGAAGAATGGCAAAGGGTCCCACATAGCGAGGTGCAAATCTTGCGGAAGGAAGCTTAAGTCGAAGGTACTTGGTGCTTAACCAGACTTTGTCTCCGGGCTGAAACTGTGGTGCTTTTTTATGATGAGCATCATAGGTTCTTTTTGCCCTTTGTCCTCCTTTGATGAGGAGCTCCTTCGTTTGTCTCCATAGTTGGCATAATTCTGCTGCAGTAGACTGGGCAGCAGGAGAGATCACTGTCAATGGAATTGGCAGAGGAGGTAATGGTTGTCTTCCGTAGACAAGCTGGAAGGGGGAAGACCCCGACACAGTAGCAGGATGCAAATTAATGGCAAATTCTGCCCAAGGCAGTAATTCAGCCCAGTCGTTCTTTCTAGAATTGACATAGGATTGCAGAAATTGTTTCAGCATTCTATTCATCCTCTCTGACTGTTAGACTGAGGATGGGAGGCAGAAGTTAAATCCAAGGTGATGTCAAATGTTTGACATAATGCTCTCCAAAACTTTGCAGTAAATTGTACTCCTCTGTCAGATAGGATATGCATAGGCACCCCATGAAGGCGGAAGATGTGTTTAATGAAGAGTTTTGCTAATTCGGTAGCAGGGGGCAATCCTGGTAGCGATACAAAATGTGCCATTTTGGAGAAGCGGTCAACCGTGACCCAAATGGTGTTATTTCCGTTGGATGATGGCAGGTCCACAACGAAATCAGTTGCTATATGCGTCCATGGTTCATCCGGCGATGGTAGAGGCTGTAATAGGCCCCAAGGATGCCCGGGTGGTGGTTTTTGCTTGGTACAAACTGCACAGGAACCCACATAAGTTTGTATGTCCTTTTTCATGGTTGCCTAATCTGGCACAATCACTATGGAGCACTAATAAGTCCCCTCAGTAACTACACAATCCAACACACTTAGGGACTTCCCAAAGAATTATCACTAATACACAATGTCAATGTCAGTTTAAATTGATCTTCAATATCACCTTTCAATTGTTTATATCCTTTATTATTACATGTCACATAAACATATGTATTATCACATTTAATACAACAATCATTAAATACATAATTTAAATTACATTGAACATATCATTTCTAATAACATGATATTCAACAATACATACATCAATATAATAATAATTACCCCTCAACATTCATGTAACTTATCACAGTATCTATTCTAATGATTTCAATATTAAATCACAATGTTGAATACACTCAGTCTGGATAAGACCTAGCTCATAATCATCATGTTATCCCAACCCTAACCCCCTAATATCACACAATCACACTCATTCATTCATCCACTTAAAACCATATACCCCATAAAAGTGACCTCTTATCCTTTATATTGTCATAAATTCATATTTATAACAGTTATTAAACAGCTGATACTCAATTCTTTACAAAGCACTATTTATTATACCGATCACCCCAATGTTTCTCAACCAATATTTTAACATCAGACACCCCGATCTTTCTCAACCGATGTTTAGATATCATATGCCCCGTTTCTCAACCGATGTTTTAACATCAGATGCCCCGATCTTTCTCAACTGATGTTTTGGTATCACACGCCACCAATAGTATCTTTGCAACATAGCTAGGGTATGACTCTGTCCCACATGGCCTGCCAGATGGGAATTGTGTGCCCACTTCAACAGCTTTTTCCTTAAATTTCTGGCGATCACAGTCTTCCCGGTGGGTACTGAGTGAGTGGCTGTGAGGACCACTCTTTCGGAATCAATGATATGACGGGGTTCATCCGGCACATCCTGAGGGGCGAAGGATCATGAAAGGGCATCAGACCGAGTGTTCTTCTCTCCTGGTCGATACTTCAGAAGGAAGTCAAATCTGTTGAAAACCAGAGACCATCTTGCTTGACGGTGATTGAGTCGTTGAGCATGTCGAAGGTACTCCAGATTCTTGTGATCGGTGTACACTACAATTTGGTGTTGTGTGCCTTCTAGCCAAGGACGCCATTCTTCAAAAGCCAGCTTGATTGCGAGTAACTCCTTGTCTCCTATCCCATAATTTCTCTCTGCAGGTGAGAATTGCCTTGAGAAGAAGGAGCAAGGATGGACCACATTGGATTCGCTGTACTGACTTAGAACCTCCCCCACACCAACGTCTGATGCATCGACCTCCACGATGAAAGGAAGGTGTGGGTCAGGGTGGCGGAGACACGGCTTCTTCTGAAAAGTCTCTTTGAGTGTCAGAAAGGCTGATATGGCTTCGGGAGACCAATTGGCAGGGTTGGCTCCCTTCTTGGTCATAGCTGTTAGAGGGACTGTCAATGACGAGTAGTTTTTAATAAAGGACCGGTAGTAATTGGTGAAGCCCAAGAAGCAACGCAGTGCCTTCAGGCCTGTAGGTTAAGGCCAGTCCTGGATACTTTCTAATTTCTTAGGGTCCATTTGAAAACCGTTCTTAGAAACAATGTATCCCAGGAAGGGTACAGACACTTTGTGGAATTCGCACTTTTCAAACTTTGCATATAAGTGGTACTCATGCAGGCGTCTTAGGACTTTCTTGACATTCTCCTGATGAGTTTGCAGATATTGAGAACAGATCAGTATATCATCGAGATATGCTACCACACATTGATAAAATAAGTCCCTTAATATGTCGTTCATCATATTTTGAAAGACTTCAGGTGCGTTACTTAAGCTGCAGGGCATGACGAGGTATTCAAAGTGTCTATCACGGGTGTTAAAAGCAGTCTTCCATTCGTCTCCTTCTCGAATACGCACCAAGTTGTAAGCTCCCTTAAGGTCTAATTTGGAGAATATTTTGGCTCCTTGGAGCCTATCGAACAGTTCCGAAATTAAGGGCAGGAGGTACCTGTCCTTGATGGTAATCTCATTCAGACCCCTGTAGTCGATGCAGGGGCGTAAGGTTCCATCTTTCTTCCCTATGAAAAGGAAGCCTGCACCGGCAGGAGATTTGGAGGGTCTGATGAATCCCTTTTGTAGATTTTCTTGTATGTAGGTAGACATCACTTTAGTTTCAGCTACTGACAGAGGATAAACTCTTCCTTTGGAAGATTCTGAATTAGGTTTCAGATTTATGGCGCAGTCAAACACTCTGTGCGGTGGAAGAACGTTAGCTGCTTGTTATGAAAAAACATCCTGGAAGGAGGCGTATTGTGGAGGTAAGCCAGGTAATGATGGAGTGGTGGGCATGCAAATGAGCAGTGAAACTTTCGCAAGACACCGACCATGACAGTCTGGTCCCCACCGGGACAGTTCCAAGGTAGCCCAATTAAATTGTGGCATATGGTCTTGAAGCCAAGCCAGCCCCAATACCATCGGATGCATGGCTTTTTCCAATACTAGAAATGAAATGGATTCTGAATGTAGAGCTCCAGTGCGCAGGCCAATGGCCTGGGTGGTCAATGAAACTTCTCCAGGAAGTGGTTCTCCATGGATAGAGGACAATAGCAGAGGCTTGGCTTTTGGTGTGGTAGGAATCCGTAGATGTTCAACTAAGTGCTTCAGAATAAAATTACCTCCTGCACCGGAGTCAATGAGAGCAAGAGTCTGAAATTCAAGACCTCCTCAGAGCAGCGATACTGGTAAGGATAATGGAAGAGTAGGAGAGGTGAGGCCCAGGAGTAATCCTACTGCAGATCCTAGGCATGTCAGTTTCCCGGACAGATGGGACAGGTTTGGACTGCGTGGCCCGATTGGCCACAATACATGCATAACCCCATGCGCTTGTGGAAATGTCTCTCCTTGGAAGTTAAGTAGCTACGGGCTAACTGCATAGGCTCTTCTTCCTCTAAGGGTGCAGACGGTTAGCCCCAACCGCAGACTTTCGTGGACTCTTTGCCTCCAGAGTTCGGTCACGGATACGGCGCTCAATTCTCCCAGCCAATTCCATCAGAGACTCAAGGGTATCAGGCAAATCACGAGCCACTAACTTGTCCTTTAAGCGAGAGTTGAGGTCCTCCATGAATATGGCACGTAAGCATCCAGGGTTCCAATGTAATTAGGATGCTAAAGTCTTAAATTCAATTGCAAAGTCTGTAAGCGGCTTGTTACCTTGCTGAAGATTGAGCAAAGCAGATCCAGCGACAGTCTGGTGAGCCGGGTCATCAAATACAGACTTAAAAAGTTTTAGGAATCCTGGTAAGTCGTTCAGGATAGGATCTTCACATTCCCATAATGGTGAAGCCCAGGCCAGGGCTCGTCCTTCTAGGAATGATAGGGTGTAGGTGGTCTTGGAAGCTTCAGTAGGAAAGAGGGTAGGCTGTAATGAAAAATGCATGCTGCATTGATTAACAAACCCTCTGCACATCTTGGCTTCACCCATAAAGCGGATAGCTGTGAATAAAGGTACAGTGGTGTTGAGGGTTACCACTGGGGACAGCAATTCCTTCACAGGAGGAGCTGAAGAATTCAGCTGAGCATGTAACTGATTGAAGGCAGTAGCTAGGCTCTCCAAAGACTTTTGTTGTTCCGTGATCCACTGGGCTAGGCCATGGATGGCCTGCAGGGCCACGAGCTGAGCCGAGTCCATGGAGTTAGCAATCTGTTGTGTTTGTGGCATTGTGGACCTTTGGTCGCTGTGGAGATGACTCCGCCCATGGAGATGACTCCTCCCATGGGGATGGGCCCCGTGGGGAACCACAGCGATAGGCTAAACTCAGATAGCAGACACGGAATGAATGGAAGGCTTTATTGTACTGCTGTACATAGATGGTATGAAGCAGGAAGGTAAGGCACTGAGGTCCATGAGATGCCAATACGTTCAATAGTCTCAGATGTAGAATCTTACCCAGATATTCAAGAGAGGTGGGGGCCCACGGTGCGGCCAATGCAGAGCCTGGTGGGTGGAGTTGGAGCACCGGCTCGTAGAGGTACTCACAGGAATGTAGGCGTCTTCCTGGTAGTGAAATGGTGGGACCGAAGGTCCGTGGTACAGGATACATAGACTGGTAGGCCCTCGAGGAGCGAGTACCCGATAGTTCGGAGATCCTGAAAATAAGAGAGAGAGACCCCCAAGGAGCGGTTGTCTCAGTTAGTAGAGGCCCTGAAGGGTGATGGAAGCGAGAGACCCCCAAGGAGCAGGTGTCTTCAGCTTCTAAAGTAGCAAGGCCCTTGGAGTGTAGAGCAGCGTCTAAGCGTGCAGCTTAGAGTGGTCAGAGTAGCTTAAACCAAAGTCCTTGCTAACTCAAAGGTGGTAGCGAAGCGGAGGCTTTAAATACCCGGAGGTATTGACGTCATGCGGTGGGGTCACCCCCAAGGTTCCCGCCATGACGTGTATTTGAGCGTAGGAGATGTGCGAGCGCGCACCCTAGGAGGCCATGGGAGTGAGCATGGTGGACTGGAACACCCATGCTAAGCTGGAGACGCCGAGGCCCTTGGCACTGGAGGTAGCCATCTTGCCCAAGGAGGAAAATGGAAGAAAAGAGGTAAGGCAGAGCGGTCGCAGCCGTATGTGACCGATGGACGCAATAATTTTACCTTTTGTGCCTACCTCTGGGCTTTGTAGCGTCTGGGGGAATGTACCGGAACTTTGGTACAACATGGGGTGGCTGCTCTGATATCCGGCCAGTTGGGAAACCAGGAGGTGTCCAACTGGAGGGCTGATGTAATCTGGATATCATGTAGCCTCCCACCGGAGCGTGAGCGGTAAAGTCTTACCCGCATTTCTGTGTGCTGTACAAGGAGACATCGAGACCTGTCGTCAGGCTTCGAGGTGGACTTGCACTTGAGGCAATATTTGCTGGATTTCGTGTTTAGCAGATCAGCGAATGCACCTGGAACTTTGGTTCTGAAGCAGGAACCAGAAGCCAGAGCATTAATCAGTACAGAGCCTCGTTGCCGAAGAAGGGAGGATGCCCTGATGCAATCCCAAAGAAATGATAGAGAGGTTCTCTTGGTATTGTGGCTGACATAGCTGCCATAGTGATATGTGACACTAATATGGTTCTTGGAAGGTACATGACCTAGAACTTTTCAAACCATGTGGCTCGAATTAGAGAACACATCCAATGGGAATGCCGCAGAAGCGGGTTCTTACTATCTGACGTGGATCACCGAAGGATGAGCCGGTGAAGATTGCTGGCTCCATGGATTTCAGGAGTCATTGAGGGAGTAGACGCCCATCTCAACTCTGATGCCTGGTATAGTGGCGCAGGTATAGAGGAGACAGGCTGAGCGTGACTGGCGCAACCACGGTAGTATTTTGTGGAGGGCCACAATCCTCCACCGATGTCAGTGGGGCACGCCTCGGGAACAGGGGGAGCCGATTAACAGCTCGCAGCGGCTCGATGTCTCATGATGCCAGTGCAGAATTCTTCGGAACTCGTTCCGGTGTTTCTGGAGCACCAAGGACTGCCAATACTGTGCGGAACAGTGTCGATGGCAGTGGTGATGTTGCTCGGCCCGAGCATTGTCCAGCATCGAGAAGGATAGCACCAATGTGCTAGATAGCGTCAGTGGCGGACGGTCACCGTGTCGGTGACGATGCATACACGGTGCTCAGCCCGGTCTTTCCCCAACGCCGAGATGGATGCCCTCGCTGTCTTGGATGGCAACTGATGACAGACTGGCAGCATGCCTGCACTGCTCCTGGCACTATGTAGTTTCGTAGGCTAATACGGGGCTTTAATAAGAACCCAAAGCATGGAGCATTGTGTTTAGGTGAGGGCATTAAGTAGAGATGTGAATCGGAACCAGAATCGGTTCCGATTTCAGTTCCGATTCACATCTCTATAGATGTGAATCGGAACCAATATGACAGGGCAAAGGTAGCGCCGGCGCCATTTCTACAATGCACCGGAGGCCCGAGAGTAAAAGATCACACCGGGACCCCCCCTCTGGACCCCAGGTAATTTAAGGCATTTTGGGGGGGTTCGGGAGGGTGGGGGATTTATTTTAAAGGGTCGGGGTGGGTTTTAGGGTTGTTTTAGTGTGCCGGTTTTCCCGCCCTCCCCCTTCCCCCGATTTACGATTTTTGACGTTAAATCGGGGGAATTCCTATTAAATATCGCCTCTAACGATTTTTGACGATTTAAAATATATCGGACGATATTTTAAATCGTCAAAAAACGATTCACATCCCTATTGTGATATCCTCCATTTTATTTTCCATTCCCTTCCTAATAATGCCTAACATTCTGTTTGCTTTTTTGATCGCCACAGCACACTGGGCCAATGATTTCAATGTATTATTTACTATGATGCAATTGCTGATGTTCTTCTATATTACCTATTCCCTCACTTTTACCCTTTCCAGCCCTTTTTGCAGTCCCTCAGCTGATCCTCTCATATCCCAAGTCCTTCTTACAACTTTCAATTGATCCTCTGTCATACCTCCCCTCTCACTCCTGTCAACTTCCAACCTCACTGCCAACCTTCCAACTCTTCTCTCACATCCTCTAGCTGATGTCTTCTCAACCCCCAGCTTCTCTCTTCTATTCCCCACTTGATCTTTTATTATTTCCCCTCTCTCACCCTCCACAACCAATCCCTCTCTATCTGATCCAACCCTCCTTCATTTGATCCCTCCCTTCAAATATTCCTCCTCCAAACATCCCCCCTGACCCCAGGATCAGCCGCAACATTTTTTTTTGGGCCTCGGGCCAAAGGTGGATGAAAACTGGAGGAAAAAGGGGGCACGCTGATCACAGGGGCAACATTTTTCTCTAGGGTAAGTTCTGTGGTGGATGAGGAAAGAGGAGAGGTGGAAAACTTCACAGGCCCATACACACTCAGCCTTCCCTTCTCCTCCTCTCATGGCTGATCCAAAGCACAACAGTGATTTACAAGTGGTAGCAGCATTAGCAATGAAAGTCAGAATGGGGGCTTGTTAGCTCACATGCCCTACAGTTGCTCCAATCTCTACACACACAGAACTTCCTGTTACCAAATTTATGCAAGGGCCATTGCAGGGCCTTCACGTGTATGCTGGCTCACAGACTCCATGCTGATTTCCATTACCATCAGTAAAGATTTCATGTGATTTGGAGTGATGAAAAGTATAAAATGATGAGATTTGAATAATGTACTCTCGACCTAGCTTGATGCACTCTCTACCTAGCTGCTATCAAGCTAGGTCAAAAGTACAATCTATAAATCTCATCTTTCTGTAACTGTCATCATTCCAAATCACATAAAATATTCACTGATGTCTACTGTGCTGTTCATACCTCTGACTGTGCATGTAAAACTGCCCCCCAAAACCTAGCCCACCACTAAAACCTCACCTCGAGTTACTAGTTGCCCCTCTTATAGTGGTATAAATAGTTTTCTTATATAACAGCCTTATAAAGAGAGTCTCTGTCTGTCTCTCTCTCACAACCTACATAATTGCAGTCCCTAAATTTAGGACTGTTATTTAGTTGCCTAGTTCTGAAAATAAGTGCTAAGCTCCTAACTTTATTACTCAGCCCCACAACCACCCAGTTTTTAGGATCCTAATAAAACTAGAACCCTAAATTCCCTAAATTTAGAGACTCAGCCATAGTACATTTTCAAAGGAGCTAGTTTAGGAGCCTAACTTCTAAATTAGAAGCTTAAACTCTCTGAAAATTGGTTCTGAAAAATTTATTTTTTCCTTCCATAAAATAAAATGGGTGATTTGGGGGGAAAATGAAGACTTCCAGATTTAGTGACACCCTAAACTAGAATAAAGTAATTTGGGTTACTTGTGGAAGCAAGTAATACCTGCATATAGAAGGAGGAAGGGGGCAAGCTCTAATTATGATTTGGAATGGAGATGGAGTGGAGCCTGACAAATGGCAAGTATGGGTGGGGTCCATTTCCTGTTTGCTATGAATTCTTTTTTCAGTCCCTTCTGAATAGATTGGTAAATTCTAAAAACATACCAAACAGCAGCTGAATATTTATTTTTACAACAATTAATATTCAACAAAACATTAATCAGCTGCTATTCAGCAAGTGGAGATCCAAAGTACGTGGGGTGAATTGACACCTTGGTTTTTTTTAACATTCCTATTTTATTTTCTTATTTTCTTACTTCTTACTTACTTAAATTCAGATGGTAAAACCAGTTTTCCAAGTCTAAGAAAGTTAAGAATATGTCTAAATATTTGTCCATCTCCCTGAATAAGTAGACTTTGCCCGCATGTAATCCAATGGGCTTTCTTGTAATTGAACAGTAGCTCTGGATGCTGGAAAAGAAATAAAAGAACTGTCTTATGTAAGACACAATCAAACCAAACAAAGATTTAAATAAGTGAAATTTTTCTTTAAAATCGGGGGTCAGTGCATGCAAGGGGGTGTACTTTGCGTGTGCTGAGCCCACGCCGAGCCACGCTGTCTTCCCCCGTTCCCTTCCCCCCACCTCATCTTTCTTTCCCTTCCTCTACCTCCCCCGCCCTTTCCCCCCTACCTTTTCCTTGTTTTTTCTGTTATTTTAAAACTTACTTCAGCCTTGGGGCTGAAGTAAGTTGTGCGCGCCGGCCGACTGCCGGTGTGCGATCCCTGGCACAGCGGCAAATGGCTGCTGTGCTGGGAGCCTCTGGCCACGCCCCCGCCCCTGGACCACCCACCCAGTTCCCTCCCCACCCCACATTCCGGGGCTTTATGCACGTCGCCGGGCCTTTTGAAAATAGGCCCGGCGCACGTAACCTTTTAAAAACCTGGCCCTATCTGTAATATCTAATTCACAAAATTCGATATTTTTTAGTATCGTTTCATTTACTGAAAGAGCTAGATGTTCATAAACAGCATCCCAAAATATTAAGATTTTTGAACAAGACAAGGGATATAAGATCCCTCCATAAATTCATATATAACATGCAAACTTGAATTAGAGATGCTTGCCTTATAATTATACCCTTTGGGAGTATATAAAAAGCCTGTGCAAATATTTAAGATCTGATATTTAACTGATATCCTTGCTATATGATTTTTAATACCCAACTGTCTGTTGTTACCCATGACCATACTGCTTTGAAATACTGAAGCCTTCCCCCCACTGAGAGGTTGTATAAATCTAAGGACTTTTTATTTCAGGGTTTTATTTTATTTTTTTTCCTGGGAATTTATCCTTGTTTATTGCAAGTACAAAAACTGGAGAAATTCAGTGGAAAAAAAATTCTGGATAGGTAAGAGTTTATTTTGGTGGACAGAAGCCAGGACAATAAAAAAAAAAAATACATTCAGCAGATTAGGATCCTATAGCTTGCATTCCCAAACTTTTTAAACAGAGGGCAATATAGCTTTCAAAATCATTGAAAAGTTTATATGAAAATTTTAATGGCCTCTTCTCCTAGCATCTCCCCTTTTCTCTCCCCTTCTCCCAACTTCCTCTTAATCCTTCCCCACTTCCAGTATCGTTCTACCTTTCCCCTTCTGTGGAGCAGCTCTTCTCTATCCAATATTTCTCCTCTCTCCTTCCTTCTCAGCCAGTGTCTTACTTCTTCCTTCCCTCTCCCCCCAGCATCTCTCTTTTTTCATTACTCCTCTTAGTGACTCCTTCTTTCTTCTCCCCTTCTCCCAGAAGGACACAGTTCCCTGTGCTTCTCCTCTCAGTAGTGACTCCAGTGTCAACTTTGGACTTCCTTCCCACTAACAACTCTGGGACTCCCTTCAGCCCAGCTCCAATGGTTACTCTGTCCTTCCTTCCCAGCATCTGCAGCTGCAGCTCTGACTCTCCTCCGGTGCAATGCCAGTGGTGACTCCAGCATTGGCAGTGGATCTGGTCTCCCTCCTCCTCAGCAACTTCCTTTTTCCTCCTACAGTTGTGGCTGCAGCATCATGTATGCATGTACATGTGGTTTGCACACTTTTTTCTACATATTCCATCCAGACCCATTTCCTGGGCATGCCCCGCGGTTGGTCTTCTGGGGGGGGGGGGGGGGGGGAGGAGTTGCTGGAAAGTATTGTGAGCTTGCAGCTGTTTTTAAAATTAGGGTGAATCAGATTAAACTGATTTTCACCTTGGCAAAGAACAGGAAATTGGTGAAAATAGATTTAAACAGGAAATGAAAGACCCTATGTAAGTCTAATAGGGAAGATTCATGAAGACTATAGTCAAAAATTAGCATTAGCCTTGGTGAGATTCTGTTGCAGGGGTGAGCATCTGTTCTAATATAAGGCTTGCTTTGATCCTGCTGCTGTTGAAGACACGAGTGCTGCTAAGTGTACTATTGGTATCTTCTTCTTGAAAAGAAATATTGCTTTTTATAGGGTTGATGTAACCCTTTCTGGATAAAGAGGGCTGTCCAGTCATAGCTGCTGAAAGGGTAAGGAGGGTTGTACAATGATCTTTAATAAATCTACTGTCTCCTTTACTTTTTCTCCAAAGAGAGTATCACCCATATATGGAGTATCTGCAAGCTTTTTATGCAAATATTCATGAAATCCAAGTCAAACCTCTGGCCCCAATAGCTACTACAGAAGTTATGGAGAAATTATAATAGTTATGATAATGTAAACCCCCACCTATGGGAGGGCCACATGCATAATTCCATCTTTAGCTGTGCAATTTAGAATGGGCATGTGTAAGGGAGTATACAAGAGACTCCCTCAATTCAGTTTAATGTGTACAGCCCACAGGCATCTGCCCCGGTCCCCCTTAAAGCACAGACATGCAAAGGATTCTGGGTCTCAGTGGGTCCCTTCATAATAATATAAAGGATCAGGACCTAGGAGGCTTGCCAAGGCCCCGGGAAGCTGATAGGTTCTCATGGTACGCCCATAAGGAGTATGTTTAACTGATAGTAGCTCCTGAAGCAAGATGAACTACTGTTTTTGGCTTCTGTTTCTTTGAAGCACTGCAAATAAATATTCACACCAGAATAGATCAGTCATTGAGTTCTCATTGAGTTCCTTGACTGTTCCTGATGCTGCTGCTGGCTTGAATAAGCTACAGCAGGTGTAACACAACCACACAACTAAAGGTTCTTCCAACAATGGAGAGGATAGGTTAGAACAGAAATAAAATAAAATACAATAACACAGATTATTACAATTCAATTATCGACCTGTTGCTACCTTAACTTCCATTGCAAAAATACTGGAATCAGTCGTACTGCATCAAGTCTCTGAATACATTGAAGAAAACAACATTTTCCACAATAATCAACATGGTTTCAGAAAAGGTCATAGCACGGAGTCACTATTAATTTCATCTTTTGACACGATCCTGAGGGGTTTCGACGCAAACACAAATTACATATTAGTACTACTTGATATATCAGCAGCGTTCGATACTCTCAATCACAATATTCTGTTAGACAACTTATCTCAAATTGGTATTACTGGTTCAGCATTACATTGGTTTTCATCATTCATCTCAAACCGTCCACAAAGAATTTCCATGGGTAAATACAAATCAGACTGGTACACAACCAAAACAGGTGTACCCCAGGGATCATCGCTCTCCGCTTTATTGTTTAACATTTACCTTCTACCACTGTGCCGCCTCCTAACAGGACTGAATTTATACTTCAAAATTTACGCAGACGATATCCAATTCATAATTCCATTCACTGAATCCTGGTCAAAAACATTCTCCTTGTTACAATTTTATCTATCCACAATAAAAACTTGGTTATCTCACAACAGACTAAAACTAAATACCAATAAAACAGAACTGATTTATTTATCAACAATACCTGACTCACCATATCAACCACCCCAGTCTTTTACATTTGAAAAACAAAAATCCTGATCAAACCACACGCAAAAAACTTAGGAGTAATCATAGATTCCAGGTTATCTCTATCCAAAAATATATCTGACATAGTGAAAAAATCATTTTTCAAAATATATATGCTGAAAAAAATAAAACCATTACTGCTACCAAATGATTTTCGCCTTGTAACTCAATCCTTGATACTGACTACATTAGACTACTGCAATGCATTATATCTCGGTCTACCGCAATCATCAATACAACCATTTTAACTAGTGCAAAATGCAACTGCAAGAATGCTATGTAACGCCTCACGCAGAGACCATATCACACCGCTATTATATCACTTGCACTGGCTTCCAATGACATTCCGGATCTCTTACAAAATTTTGACCACAATCCACAACCTGTTATATAACCCCAATTCAATCTGGCTCTGTTCACTATTGAGACTATATAAACCAAACAGACAACTTAGATCAATAAACAAATGCATGTTGGAAATACCCACAGTAAAAGTTGCAAGCCTAGCTCTAACCAGAAAACGAGCATTTTCAATTGCAGGCCCTACAATGTGGAACTCTATCCCGGAGTATATTCAACTAACAGAAAATCGTAATGATTTCAAAAAAGCTCTGAAAACTTACTTATTCACCTGTGCCTATAACATAACAAAATGAACATAACAACTCTGTTTTCAAACCCTTAAGCATTACGGAATATACAGTTGTAAATGAATGTAAACTTTGTAATTTTATAGTATTTTACTGTATGTCAAATATTATGTGTGTTTTATGATGTAAACCGCTAAGATGGATAGATACCTACCCCTAGTGCGGTATATAAAAACTTTTAAATAAATAAATAAATAAATATAAGATAAATCAGTAAGGGGAGGCATGTCTATGGCAGTGGCATGAGTGCACGCTCTTCACTCGAGCTCCCTAGGGCCTGGCCGGGTTCCCCCACTTAAACTTAACCACGATTCATAACTCACTGCAGCAGTGTGCTGACTGGTATGAGCACCTATTTTCTTTCTCCCTTCTTCCTGTCTGGCCGGGATGACAAGCCGCGCGAAGAGAGATGGGCCCAAGTGACTTGGCAGTGGCGAAGACAAAATGGCGACGGAAGGCACTAGTGCAAAGGACCTTTCCAAAACTGCAATCAAAGAATTGACCCGCACTGTCCTTGCTGCCCTTTCAGATCAGCTGCAGCAGATTCAGTCCTCTGTGGATGAGATCCGTGTCAAAATGGAGACCTTTGCCTCGGCCCTGACAGCAGCACAGGCAACGTTAGATGACCACGAGGCTGACAGGCCTGGACTCCCACATGGGCGAGGTGGGAAAACGCTGTCAGCTCATTGAAGACAAGCTAGACAACCTAGAAAATTGGAGCAGACGGAATAATTTGCGCATCGTTGGGGTTCCTGAGGAGATCTCTGGTGAGGAACTGACGCGCTTTTGTGAGCAGACCATCCCAGAGCTTTTGCAGCTCGATCTCCACTTTCGCCTTATCCTAACTGAAAGGGTGCATCATCTCAGGCCTGGGAGCCCGAACTTGAAAAGATCCCGGCAGGTGATTGTAAGATTTCTTAACTATACTGATAAAATAAAGATCCTGCAGGCATATTGAACCAAAAAGGATCTGATAGTTCGAGAAGTGAAGCTGTTGATTTTCCCCAATTTCTGCAGGTAGCGAGGTGCGAATTTTCACCGTATTGCCTTCGGCTACACCGAAATGGAGTTAAGTTTTCTCTTCAATTCCCAACTCGTTTAAAAGTATTCCACCAAGGCTCATCTAAATTGCTAGCCTCAGTCCAGGAAGCTAAGGAGTACTTTGATCAGCTCCCGGCTTAAAATGCTTCACTGATGCTCTAGCGCTGGACACTCGGCTCTTCAATCTTATGCATGCCAAGGGTGTTATCATAGTCATGCACCATCTCCCACATTGCCACTTGACTGCATAACACTGGGAAGTCTCTTTTTGTTTTGATGATCTCTCTGCCTCATTGCTATCCCTGTCCTGAATACTCGGATCCTGAATTCTTGCAAGGCTAATGGTATTGTCACATCCAAGTGCCGTCTTCAATGCAGTTGTCAGGCTGCATGACGCTGGAACCTGTTGCCTTGGTTCCCATGCCATCTCTGATCTCCTTATGTCCTTGCTCTGATTACTCGGATCATGTCTCTTGGCAAGGCCAGGGACACTATTATATCCATGCACTGTTCTTAATATAGCCAACGGGCCGCATGACCTTGGATCCATTTGTCTTTGTTATGCTGTCCTCCTCCCTTTTTTTTTTATTTTTCCTTTACCAGTGCATTGCTGGGTTGTGGTGGCGGGGGACCTTGTCGGGCCTGGGAGACCTCTGCCAGGCGTAGGTTTCCCCTCCCAGTAAAGGAGGAAGTAACCACTCCTTCATTGGCATAGTAGGGGAGTGCCCCCGCCTGGGTTGGGGTTAGAGAGTTTGAGAGTTTTTCATGTTGGGGTTTCATTGGTATATTAAGTGTTTGTGTGGGTGTGGGTGTGAGTGTGAGTGGGTAAGTACAAATGGAGGCTTAGTCAGATACAGCATCACTGTTTTTTTAGGTGCCTTCACTGTAAGAAAGGGGGAGCAGATCTATGATGGGGGGTCCCTCCTTCCAGGTTTTATCACTTATTGTCTTGGTTGTACCTCATTGCTGATTTTTATGTCTAATCTTATATTTGTTTCCATTAATATTGCTGGATTTCACTCACTGATAAAAAGGAAAAAGCTCCTCATTGATCTTCGCATGCGAGGAACTCATGTGGCGTTTCTTCAGGAGACACACCTCAACGATATTGAACCCAAGAAATTGCAGTTTGAGTGGATCAGATATTGGTTTTTCTCCTTCTCATCACGACAAAGAGGTATTGCCAGAGTTTTTTTTTGTATAAATTATTGGGTGAATCTTACCCTTATACCACTGCGGGATATGTTCCATGAGGCACGGGCCCAGGGCAAATTTGAGGAAGGCCAAAATCTTGCTACAATTGTACTTTTCCCAAAGCCTGGAAAAGACACTACTTCTTTTTCATCCTATAGACCCATCTCTCTTCTGAATCAAGATATTAAACTCATAGCATCTATTTTAGCACAACATGTTAATTCCATCATTCAGGAAATTGTAGTTCCGGACCAAACTGGGTTCATTAAGGGAAGGCTCTCCAATTCTAATCTTTTAAAATCCCTGTTGGCAGCTCTTTTCCCTAACACCGCAGATAGTAATAACCTTCTGGTTAGTCTAGACCCTGAGAAGGCTTTTGTGTGGAATGGCCCTAATTATGTTGGGTCTTAGAGGGCTTTAATTTCGGGGTTTCATTTTTATCTTGGGTTAAACAGCTGTATAATCAGCCACAAGCACAGTTTGTTACGGCTTTGAGCTGTAGCTTGGTGTGGTGAACACCACCTTCAGGAGTGACACAGGACAGGAGGACGGGAACAATTGCAGGTGACCTGGTGAGGCTGCGTAGTGTCTCTGGAGCTGGGTGCAAGCTGAGAGAAGTCTCTGGAGCTGGGTGCAGGCTGAGAGGAGTCTCTGGAGCTGGGAGCAGGTGAAAGGAGTCTCTGGAGCTGGGAGCAGGTGAGAGGAGTCTCTGGAGCTGGATGCGAGGTAGTAAGGGTGAACTTCAGGAAACACTGGAACAGAATGTGGTTATGCGTGGATATGAATGCAGGTAAGCATGAATTGTTACACTGGAACTGAGTGCAGGTATGGGTGAAATCAGAATACAGGAACAGCGTGCAGGTAAGCATGATACTGGATGCAGATATCCGTGAACTGGAGGAGAGGAGCCAGAGCAAGGAAGACAGACAATGACAGGACTGGACAAACCAGGACAAGGACTACACTGAACATGAAACACAGAATGCCTGAAGGCAGCAAGGCAACGAAGTCCAAGGGGAAGCAGGGGCAAGCAGAAGAGTAATAGCACAGCTACAAGGGAGAGAGGGGACAAGAAGGCAAGCAAGAACTAGAATGCCTGTAGACCACAGAGTAAGATCAGCAAAGAACCAGGAGGCCCGTAGGCCACAAAGCAAGGCAAGGCAGGAAACCAGGATGCCCAAAGGCGCGCAAGGCAAAGCAAAGGATCAGATGGCTAAAGCAGGGAGCCCAAAGGAACTTGATGCCGAAGCACTGAAGCATAGGCTAGGCTGGTAAACATTAACTTTAAACTAAATTTCCTTTCACACAATTTCTCCTTTTGTTGACCCAATCTTCAAACGTTCTCTTTTTCTAATAGAGCTATATCACTGGATTAAAATGAAACCCATATTTGCCAGGGTTAAGGACTTTCCTTTGTCAAACAATTTCTTTTGCTCTCAGACTGCCCCCCCCCCAAAAAAAAACAAACAAACCAACAACAACAAAAAACCTTGCTAGCTGCAGCTACACAGGCATACTTCAGGTCCTCTCCAAGTCTCTCTGTAATCTCACTCCAAATTGTTCCTTTCCTATGTGCAGAAGCAATAAAACATAAGCAATGCTTAGCTCAACTGCTTGTTTACTTTTCTCCCTTGTCCAAGTGCTCTTTTTGTTTGCATTTCTTTCCTAAGAAGGCTCAACAGGTCAGCATGCAATTAAAATAAACACAGGATCTGTGTTAGCTAATGAAGCTCTGCTTCTCTTTCTTCCAGAACCATTCACAGGCCCATGCAAATACATTTTTTTAAACTATTACATAAAGAATCAACTCCAAGGGCAAGTGATGGGTTCTATGAGGACTTACATCCTTGGAAAACATCTGTTGCAGGTATATAAGTTGTTTTCCCTGAGGACAAGCAGGATGTGAAGTCCTCATGGGTGGGGAATCCATAGCTACAGACTGCCCTGAACAAAAACAGGGAAAATAAATCTGAAAACTATTTCCAATGGACACAACTATTTTTGTTATGGCAACCATCCAATTTCTTCCCTTTGTCCCTTTTTTATTTATGGGGCAGCCTGGAAAATAATGATAAATGGGCCCTCATGGGGATGGAATTAGATTCTAAACCTGAAATAGACTCTGCAGGACAGATTGACCAAATGTACTGTCACATTGGCAGACCCTATTCAAACAATAATGAAATGTGAAAGTGTGGACAGAAGTGCACATTGCAGCCTTGCAAATCTCTTCCAAGAAGCTGATCTCAGATGGTCTAAAGATATAATTTTAACACTGAGCTTTGACATGCCTTTCCAGATTCAGGCCCACCTGGGCATGATAGAAAGTGATGCAATCTGCTATCCAGTTAGAATGGGTGCACTTGGCAATGACAGTTCCAGGTTTATTAAGAGTCAAAAGAAATTAAAATCTGGATGTACTTTAAGAGTTTCAGTCTGCTCCAGATAAAAGGCTAAGGCACTTTTGCACTCCAAACTGCATGTCATCTTAGTGGACATGTGGCCTGGGAAAAATTATTGGAAGGATGATTGACTGGTTAAGATAAAAATATGACACTACCTTAGGCAGAAACTTAGGATTCATGTGTACCTTGTTGTTAAAAACCTTAGTATAAGTTGGATACGTTTTTAGGGTCTGGAGTTCAATGACTTTGTGTGCTGAATTGACCATCACCAAAAGCATGACCTTCCAGATCAAATACTTTGGCTCACAGAAGCCGTATTGCTCGCAGGGAGCTTTCATCAGCTAAGTAAATGCTACATTGAGGTCCCATGACACAGCACAAGGTTTGATGGGAGGTTTCAACAAAGCAAGCTCTATATATATTAAACAGCTAAATTCTACAACCTGATTGTAGAGAGGTCAGTGCAGCCCTCTTCAGCTTCATTGCTCAGGGACCCTCGATTCCGGAGAAAGGCAGAAGGTGGAAGGAAGAGCTTGTGGGGCTTACTGGTGGTAACTGGGAAACAGCAAACTATTTACCTATGCACTGTTGCTTTGTGTCTAACGGTAAGTGATTGCCTCAGGAGGTGATAAACACAAGGAACAGCTATTCTGTTTGGGCATTCCTGTTTCTACACATGATTATAATAGCTGCATGGGCCCTCCGATCTATTCAGCTCAGAAGAGAGAGAGGAGAAGAAGAATACTGAGAATGAGGAGGTACCCTTTACATAGAGTTTACAGGACTCAGACACATTTTCAGAATCAGTCTGAGGAGGAAGAAATGTGCAGGTTCAGATTTAATAAGGAAACCATACTGTACCTCTGCCAAATGTTAGAGCCTGAACTGCAACCTACCAGCCAAAGGGGCCATGTCTTGCCAGTACACATCAAGGTGACTACCGCCCTGGCTTTTTTGCTACTGGCACCTTCCAAACACTGCTAGGAATTACATCTGGAATCACTCAGTCTGCCAATTCAAGATGTCTAGAGCAGGTCCTGGTTGCCTTGCTCTGGAAAACACAACACTTTATCTCCTTCCCCTTCAGAAGATAGGAACAACAAGAAATAATGACTGAGTTCTATCAAATTGCATGCTTCACCTCAGTCTTGGGAGCTATTGATTGCACTCATGTGCCCCTAAGGGCACCAGGAGGAGATAAGGCCACCTACCACAACAGCAAGGTATTCCACTCCCTAAACATGCAAGTGGTCTGCAATGCCAAGGGCATCATCATGAATGTGGTGCCCCGCTTTCCAGGATCCACTCACGATGCCTACATTCTATCACAATTCAGAATTCATGACCACTTCCAGCAAGGACACATCACTAGGGGATGGCTTCTAGGTAGTAAGCTAACCACCACTTCTAACATACATAGTTCCCAGCTTTCTTTTTGTCATCCTTATACTTATGGTGTCAAAACAGGGCTCCTGTTTACTTGGCCTGTGAACTGTGCCACAATGAAACCCAGAAGGTATATATTACTCTGATTTTCTGTGTCTTATCCTACAGGTGACAGAGGCTATCCACTGAAAACCTGGCTCATGATCCCCATTGCCTCCCCTGCAACTGCCGCTGAGGCTCACTATAACAGGGCATACCGTAAGACCAGGGCTTCCACTGTCTAGAAAGATCTGGAGGATGCCTTCTTTACAGCCCCCCTAAAGTGTGCGAGATCTTTCTAGCCTGCTGTATGCTACATAACCTTGCAGTTAACAGACACATGCCTTCTCCAGAGGAGGCCCCTCAAGAGAATGAGGAGGAGGAAGAGCATCTGACTCTGGATGAATTGCAAGAAATCCATCGCTTGAGTCAAAGCCAGGCTATACAACAAAGGAGCACTCTCATAGAAAGCCATTTCATAAGGTGATAGTGGATTTATTTACAATAGAGTGCTTATTTAAATAAAGTGCATTTATTTACAAAAAAGTACAGATAAAACTTAAGAAATTAAAAGATCACTTCCTTTGGGGTTTACATTACACTCTCCAACCAAAACCCTATATTATAACACTGTTTCTCACTCACTTTCCTCCTCCCAGCCTAACCCGACCTTCACACTCCCACAGTGCCCCCATCTGCAGTAGATTACATAACTGTTAAAACTGTCAACTTACTCCACGTTGGTGTGAAGCTCTGATTAAATTTAGCGTGCACCTCCCGCCAGGCCCTCCTCAGGTAAGTGTAGTGTGTCCTGCGCCCTCGGATAGGGAAGAGGTGTCTCTTTCTCCACCACCAGGGACGCAAGCAGAGCTACACCCCTGGTGGTGAAATTTGGCTGCCTCCCCCTGCCAGCCATTTTGCATGCACTGGAGGAGCGGGAAGTCTTGCCCTTGCGTTTGCGCGCGCACATGCATGGGGCACAAAATATATGTGCACTTGTTGCAGCGCACACAAATAAGTGTGCTGTATACGATGGACACACACAAGTCGCAGACGAAACATGCGCGTATTTTGCATAGTTCGCACACATATGCTTAAACTTTGTAAAATACATG